>NC_041384.1:255967321-256031712 GCF_002162155.2 Triticum dicoccoides
AGAGGGAGAGAAAGAGAGAGCTAGCGATGGAGAGAGAGAGAGGTAGAGAGGGGGCGAGAGGGGGCGAGAGGGGTCGTTTGTATCCATAAATGGCGTATAGATAGGGGACAATGTTGATGTTGTCCGAAATTGGCCTATGAACGGAGACGCAAGGGAAGCGAGTCATCGTGTGTGTGATAGGGACTTCATGAGAGATCTAGAATAGATGGTGTAGAGAACAATGTGCGAAATAGAGAACGATTATACATTAGGGAGCTATGCAAAGAGTCACGACATATATGTATACAGGGAAGGAGCTGGGGCGGGTGCGCATGTCGGAGAGATAGAAAGAGGAGAGTGGTGCACAAGGAGGCAAAGTGTGATTGTTTGAAGTGGGGGTGGTGTGTGCGGTGAGTGCGCGAGAACCACATAACTAGGAAGGTAGACGTTTGGGGGCGACGTTTTGTGTGTATGGGAAATATACACTCTACATAGTGCGTGTGCTTGGGTAAGAGAGATAGCGGGAGACCTAGAGAGTGAGGGAAGAGATGTGTGCATGCCCGAGAGACAAAGTGATAGTGACCTATGTTGGGGTCCGGACTTTACAAGAGAGAGGGTGTTAATGTGCTTGTGTGTTGGTGTTTGGGGGAGAGAACGACTTCTCTATGTGTGTGTGTGTGTGTGGTGGGGGGCTTGACTTAAGATAAACAGTGAGGTGTCTATATTTGAGGGACTTTAGCATAATTGAGATATTGTGCACTCATGGTTGATCAATTTGTTTCACAGTTTGTACTATGAGATAACGATACTTTTGAACATGCGTGATATACCTTGATGTACCAGAATTACAAACCTAAGACTGGAATTTTGGAATTCGACTCCATCATTAGCTTTTGTAATTCATTTAAACGGAGGTACATTTTTTAAGCCGGGATTTCGTGATTTCAAATTCATATATCAAACCTAGAGATATACACATACGGGCATGTTCAAACTTTATAATCATCCACTTTATTCATACACATACACATTTTTGCTTTTGTCATCATATTTAGGATAAACACATTTGGAATTTCATTTGAATTGGACCGTATGATGGTATTTGCTTGTAGTAGCTCAATGATCCATATTTGAATTGAATGGAGAATCTAAGTTTCGAGTTGGAGACATTGATTTTCAAAACTTGCACATTTTCTTGCGTGCAAAACAAACAAATTGTCGGCCAAGATATCATAGTCGGTCGTACGAGAGCAGAATACTTATAATTTTAGGCGCCAAAAGCTTTCAAACTTCCCACTCACATAGAAATATCACGCGCCCGGAAGTTTAGCCCTGCGATATTCCTGTTTTACCCCTGCCACATGAATGGAAAAGGGCTGCTTTGGTAACTCCATTGTTTCCCCTCTTTGCCCCCAACATTCTTCCCAGAGCCCCTCCCCTTCCCCTCCCCGACCCCCCAACCACGGCAAGCCGCCGAATCTAGTCCTCCGCCGCAGCGGTGGACCTCACACCACGCCGGATCTACCTTGCGCACCTTGGAACCCTCAACTGCCAACTTACCACTTCACCGGAGCCGCTTCAGCGACTGGATTGTCCACCGCCCCAGATCTCCTTGACCGCCATCATGGTCCACCGCACTGGATCTTCTTAACCGGCGCCCTCGTCCACCACAGCGTAGGCCCTTCACTGACTCCGTCGTCCGCCCCTTCGCAGGCCCTTCATACAAGCCCTCGTCCGCCGCAATAGATCCGCCTCACTGAAAGCACTATACAACACGCCCGCCGAAGCCTTCGGCTATTGCACCGGACCCGCTCCACGGACGCCATATTCAACTCCACCGGCCCCGCTTTACCGATGCCGCACCCTCATCAGGTTATTTCGATTTGTACTCCTTCGGTTTTTCTCTTTATTGTGCAACTGTTCACTTACCACAGATGAGCTTTCTTGTATGTCGACAGGCGCCGCAACCGTAGCACCGGAGCCGCTTCAGCGACGGCGACAGCCGGCCCAAACTCAACCGCAACACGAGCACCATTGACGATCCTTAGCTATCAAGTATGACAACGATACCCATACGCCGCTGAGAATTAGGTACTATTATCCAACGGCCGGCGCGTACATTCACTTTCCTAGCATAAGCACCGCACCTTTGAATTTCTTCAGGGCATCATTCAATTTTTCATGAGACGCGTTATTCTGCTTGCACCTGTAGGGCCATACTTCTGGCAGTGAACATGTTACATGTGCTAAATTACATATTAGTGCACATATAGTTAATATGCTTTAGTTTTGTTCTGATGCCACCTATTGGTTCCATCAGACTACTCAATGTTCTCTATGCTTAATTACACATCAGCAAACTAGCATGTGGTTCCGCTGCTTTTTGTTTGTTTTACCCTACATTTTCTTATGGTAGCTATTACGACACTACTCCGAGCCTCTGTTCATTACTTGTTTGTGTGTTCTTGATCTTCCCAAGTTGCATGACTAATTTGATGCTTCTATTAATTATGGAGCTGCCAACCCCACCAAGCAAAATATTTGTTCTTTTGGGGCTGGCACCTCGAACAAGCATAAAAATAGAGGGAAGCAGATATATTGTCGTGTATGCACACACCCTTCTTTCATTAGTTTAGATGAACCATTGATGATCAATTCGGACCAATGCATGCGATTAAAATTAATTTTACCTAAATAGAGGGTGCAGAATAAACTACTACAACTAGATTTGCAACCACGGGATGCTGACGATATCTTCAAAGAACATTGCAACAGCAACTAGGCTTCACAGCAACATATGGTAAGCCAGTGTGTTTTAGTACATGTGAAATGTAATGCGAGTGGGCTGCTTTCTTGGCTTGTGCCCTCAACGTGTAATCCTACTGAATTACAAATAGTTCAGTTGTCTGCTTTGCTATATTGCTTGATTCGAATGCTTATCTGTTGTTACGCTACACCTGAGTTGGCCAATATGTCAGCAGTGCCCGTTGTACTATTGTAAAGAAATGCATGCCTATTTCATTTGAGTCCTTAACTTTTCCTCTCAACTTCATCACAAGACTGTCTTCGTAGTTTATATGAGGCCACACTGTTAAGTGCTTTCTCAGATTATTTCAACTGCTTAGATGCCTTGGCAACTTAAATATAGTGGTTGTACACTCCCTTTCAACTAGGGATGTCAACTGGGCCCCGTTTAATCCAGATTAAAGTCCACTAGTGGTATGATAGTTCAAAAGAGATTTTGTTTTTTGAGGAAAATGAACTAGGGAGGTAGCAAAAACTAACTAGATGGGACTGGCGGATGTCATTTATTTGCCACTTACATCCCTAGTTTCGTCTTACCATTTTAATTTCTTTTCGGTTGATGCTCCTTCGAACCATTTAAATATAGTTTGCCATGCTGGGCAATAATTCGTCTATCGTGTACCATGTAAGCTTACTGCCTGGATCATACGATAACTATATCTTACTGATGTCCAGCGGAAACCTTTCAGGATGCCTTTCACACTAGGACACAATGTACAACCCCAGAATCTATTTGTGGAAGAAATGCGCCATCCATGTTACCAGATGGTAGCAGTTCAGAGGTAACACCGCTGGAGAGCAGTCCGAGCACAGATATTATAGTGCTTGAGGCTCTACTAGAGGTAGAAAGAGATGGTGTGGCTGCCATGAATGAGGTAATCTTTATCTTGAGGCTGAAAATTACGGAATTAGCGGCACGCATTATGCAAGCAACCCAAGAATTGGAGGAAGTAAGAATGTGGCATTTGAAGACGGAGGAGGTCCTGCTGTTTCTGCTATCTGAAGCCCAAGGTAATCCTAGTTCTTCTTTAGATACCAGTTGAAATTGTCATTAGATTATTGTACTTGCATGTTGTGTCATGTCTCTGAATGGATTATGTTGCAAGACCCCCTATGTTGTCCATGTGTTGTAATGATCCAAATTTTTTAGGCGAGGTAATCCTCAGTACTTGTATGATTGACAAAAGGTGAACTATTTTTCATGTGAGCATATTGTATTGGATGAAATAACTGTTTGGCTCAGAGTGTATCCAACCTACTGAATTCGAAGATCAAGGCATTTCTAAATCATAATCATATATAAAGGTGGAATAGATCTTTGTTGTGGTTTTGAAGAAATAAATAACAAAATGTATAATTATCTATGGATATTCGTAATCGAATAGAAATTGGATTTGAATTTAGTTTGCCAGGTCCCAGGGCAAACGTGAATGCTAATTCTCCCAAGTTTTGAACGAAGCGGCTAAACACCCACTATAATTTGTGGGCTGCCCGAAGCAAGTGTTTGCGAGATGGAAATTACTGTCTACCCCTGACACTTGACATCCTTATTGACCGGATTTACACTGCTGTCGATAGTGGTAGACTAGTAACTTCAATCAGGCGTGACACGACGACCTCTGAGCCCATTCAGACACGGTGGGCGCCGAACGTGGGCGGCAAAACACATTTGATTCAAGCTCGTCCGAAAGACATGTGTCTCTTCCTCCATTTCCCCATTCATACATGGTGGGCGGCAAAACAAACTCTCCTTGTCCGAAATTGATGTAGGCTAATATTTTAAATAGGGGCAGATGTGTAACTTCCATCAGACGTGACACAACCGCCCTACCTCTCAGCCCCGTTCATACACTGTGGGCGCAAACCCTGGGCGGCAAAACACCCTCTCCTCTCCCAAAATAGTTACCGGCAAATATTTCGGAGATGCGAGATTACTGTCCTATCCCCAACCGACGCGATGTCTGAAATTTTAAATGGAGGATAAGTTCGTAACTTTCCCCCATTTCAGAGAAGCGTGTCCCAAAGTTTGAGATCCCCCCTCCATTTCCCCATTCATACACCGTCGGCGGCACAACAACCTCCGCACTGTGGCCAGCCTCCTCCGTCCGCCACCCCATCCTCCACCTTGCCGGAGCCGCTACCCCTACCCCGTCGTCCACTGCAAGAGATGGATGTCTCTCATCCACGGCGCTGGATCAGGATCCTTTCATCGCCTCCTCTCGCTTCATCGGCGCCATTGTCCACCTTGCTGTTGCCGCTCCTACGACCGCCTCGTCCACGGCAACAGGATATATCCCCCGACCCGGTCGTATGCCGTCTAAAGACTTCTTCCCCGCCGCCGACGGCCATCGCACCCGCAGCACCCTCAAAGTATCAGCATAGGCCTACACGGCGTCGCAAGAGAGGTGGTACTCTTCCATATGTGCTTAAGTTATTGATCTCACCCGGAAAATAGATCGTAATTTGTTTACTGTACTTTTCTTGTCCGTACCAAATTGTAGTGGCTAGTTGAAAGCAAACATTGGTTGCGAAGTAGCTTTGTCCGGTTTGCACCTTCGGATCCGCCATGGCACGGGCACTATACTCGTAAAGCTTATGGTTTCCCCCCTTTATATTCACTACCATCATCGTAGGTGCTTCGAGTCATGCTAGAACTGCTCCTCAAGACCTCAACCCAAAGCTTACGTGTTGAAATACGAATCTGATATGATGCTCATATCACTAAAACAGAGAACGTTTAATTGGTCACCTAATGTTCCTATATTCGTTCCGAAGAGCATGTGCACCACCCACTAGTCCAGCTAGTTCCACTTTCCTGATTTTTCTCTTGATGCTAAGGGTTTTCCCCTTTTATCTACTCCCTCTTTTCAGAATTACTTGTCTCGGAAATGGATGTATCTAGAACTAAAATACGTCTAGATAAATCTATTTCTGCGACAAGTAATTCCGAACAGAGGGAGTACTCTACTATGATCTGCGTAGGTGCTTTC
Source organism: Triticum dicoccoides (assembly GCF_002162155.2). NCBI lineage: Eukaryota > Viridiplantae > Streptophyta > Magnoliopsida > Poales > Poaceae > Triticum > Triticum dicoccoides. The sequence goes on from NC_041384.1 coordinate 255,973,096, forward strand.
TATCGTACTAGCATTACTCCACCCTTCAAGCTAAACAACACAACACTCAGACGAAAGCTTAGTTATTCAAATATGATTGTGATATGATACTCATATTAGTTAACCGACACATTTAATTGGTTAGCTAAAGGTCCCACTTGAGTTTCCAAATGCATGTCGCAACATATAGAGAGACAACATAATTGCATTTCTTTGTCACTTGTTGACCATACTTTCTTGTCCATACCAAATCTTAGTTGTTATTTCAAAGCAAACATCGGTTGCTAACTACCCTTTGTGCGGTTTGCAGCTTCAGATCTGCCATCCCACTGCCACGGTCAACACTGTACTCAGCATGCTTATGTTTTCCCCATTTTATGATGACCACAATCAGCCTACGTGGTTCATGTTGTAATAGCACTGCTCCACCCATCGAGCTAAACAAGCTTAGTTGTACAAATTCATATATGATATTATTGCTGATATTAGTAAAACTAAGAGATGTTTAATTGGTTAGCTAAATGTTCCTACTTTAGTTTCGAAATGCATGTGAGCCACATATGGAGAGACTGGAAAGAATAGTATTTCTCTGTGCGCTCTGGTTCATCATGGGTGGCCAACCGACATTGTATTGAAAGACTTGTAATATCTTCAATCTGCTTGCTCTTCTGCTCTTCTTTAATATGATACTCTTCTCTTGCGGTCGACTCGTCTGGTCGAGTTGTTCTCCCTTAGTATATTTTGAATCTGTCAGGTCAGGTCGACTTGTTCTTCTTTACTATATGTTGAAGCTATCATCTACGAAGTGTCATCACTTCTGGAGCTCTCATATTTTGAGTAGTAGGCCACATTATATTAATTCACACAACAAATTACAGCATGCATGGCATCTTTTAAAAGAATTGCAGAGATAGCACAAAGGGGTTTACAGGGAGGAAGTATTGGATTAGAATCACTTCTGCATTACAAAGAAAATCTCACTTGTTTTTATGTTTTCATGCATGTCAGATATTGAACATTATCAAAATGAATATGAGAATGGGCGCACGAGAGGAATATTGCGGAACGATCCACTGGCTAACAAACTTGGCATGGTGGAGGATGGCCTATCTTATTCACCCATCAAGGTGCTTGCTCTAACTTTACAAAGTTGTATTGGTCGCACATATTTTGCATCTGACCTCTTGCATTACTTCTACTTTGTTACACCATCTGCTTAGTTTAAGCATCATATATGAGTATATGCCATACCTATCCATTTTCTGTACCTATTCCATGTGTCCTCACACTATGTTTTTCCAGTCAAATGTTGTTCTTTCATAATAGATGTCCAAAACGAAGAGGGTGAGTGCAGATCCTCAAGGAGTACAAACTAGGTATTTGGAAAAGGTAGTGATACCTGTTAAATCCGATAGATCAGCAGCCACAGAAAACACAGGCCCAACTGTACCACACTTTACCCCTACTCAAGTGGACAAACCCCTACTAGAACTGTTGGGAGCCCAGCGTTAGGTATTGTCTATGATATCAATTCAAAATTTGAACTCCTAAATTTCTGCTTGTGCCTTACCTTCTATCTTGTATGAAAACTAATTTCAGATGAATCTCCTTGCTCAAAGGATCATACGATCTCAAAACAATAATGGGCTCTGCATTTCTCTTGTCAGTACCTCTCTCCCTTTTGCCTTGTAACGCTATACTTAATTAATTTCTATTTGATTATGTATCATCAGTCTGCACCTGAGCTTCATTATCATCTGTTTCTTCCAATATTATTTGATCTATATTTACTCTTTGCAAAATGTAGAATAATGGCAACGCTTATAAATAATTTTCTTTGGGGAATTTATTGAATTATCCTTCCTCAACATGGAGAAGGGCTTTGTCCCGCCCGTGTTAACATGTAATGTAAGTTCATCCTTCTCAAGCCTTCAAACTTTGTTCTAGTATAGATTTGCATAGGCATCATTTCCTCCACTACTGTTTGCTTTGCTGTTTACATCTGATTGGATGTTTGCAACAACTACCAGTTTCAAATTGTAGTTGTAAAAACATATTCCTTATGCAGAACAGATCCATTTATTTGCTTATATAATTGTGAAACCTGTTACGTGTCTCCTTGTTTCTCTTTCAGACTCGTATCTCTTACGCCAGGCAAAACTTTAGGGAAGATAGTGAGCCAAACCATCTTGAGGACAGCGAGATGACCCCAAAGTCATGTCTTGATGAAGACAGTGAGTTGAAGCTACTCACCAGCAGGTGTGAGACAACCTTTGTGCAGTCGCTGCCTCAATCAGTTCGACTTCTTCAGTCTCAACTTAAAGCGGAAAGGCTTGCTTCAGCTCAGCTCCGACTTGAAGTCAAAGATGCAATGAAGATGTCAGAGGACTGTCGTGCACACCATCATACCTTAAATCTAGTGTTGATGCATCTATCATTGACATAACTGAGGTCTACTCAGCTTCTTCAGCTGTTTGGGGGGGGGGGGGGCGACCTGGCCAGGCCTAGTGCCTTCTAAAGTGCTCTCAGTTTGGTATATTCTTTTGTCGGCGTGTTTATTTGCACTGGTGGCGAACTTTGATGCCCAGTGGATGTAATATGTGTGATAGCCGTGATAACCTAGCGTAAGTTGCTTTCTTATTTATTTCCGTGTTGTCTTGTTTATTTGTTTGCTTGTAGTCATTGCAGTTCTTTTTCCATGGTTTGCTAGTGGCTGCAATAACCTATTTTTTAAAACTAGGCCACAATAACCATGGGCTAATATTTACTGTAGTGACACTGGGCCTCCTACGGGCCATAGAAACAGTGGGCCTTCTATGGGCCATAGAAACAATGGGCCTTCTACGAGCCGTAGAAACAATGGGCCTTCTACGGGCCGTATCATCAATGGGCCTTATATGGGCAGTATGATCGATTGGCCAAACATGGGCCAATAATAGGCCGCATTATGGTCGTAAACGGGCTAGAGTTGGAATCATCCGCTCATGGGCCGACCATAAGGGGCCATCGTTAATAAGCCGTATTTGATTACGCTATGGAAACGGCCCAACGTATTAACGGACCACAAACGGGCCGACTGTAACCACGGGCTGAATTAGGCCCACAAGCAGAAAATGACAGTAATGGGCCGTGAGTAAACGAATGCTGGAATAGAGCCCAAGAATAAATGGGCTCTGAGAAGGCCGAAAGATAACATGGGCTGGAAACGGCCCAACGGAATAACGGGCCGTTAATGGGTATAAAGTGATACACTGTTCATTACGGGCCAGTTTCACCATGGGCCGTTAATGGGTGTAAAGTGATAGACTGTTCATTACGGGCCAGTTTCACCATGGGCCGTTAATAGGCCAAGAGTTACATAGGGCCTCATATGGGTCGAAAGACGTCATGGGCCATACATGGGCCAGAAGTGAAAATGGGCTGGAATCATATTGGGTGGCCAAGATGACGCTATTGGGCCTAATTCGGATAGGGCATAACGGGCCTTGGGTTAGCGGGCTATAAATGGGCTATATGCAAATAGGTCGTTAACAGGCTTTACATGGGTCGGCCCGCCACCTTTTCACCAAGTCAAACGGGCCATCCTTTTCACAGGAATGGGCCTCTGTTGGGCCGTGCCACGTGTCGATGTATCATAGGCGCCTTCTGTCCAATGAGTGGATGTCATCTGTCCCAACGATGAGCCGACACGTGTTTCCTCCAGCCAATGATGATTTTACACGTGGAAAATCACCATTGGTCGGGGCTTTTAACGGGTTATCGGATCCAAAACCCGACCCGATAGCTTTACGGCGTTCCGTTACGGTGGATGCCACGTGTCGGTCACCCTTGACGAAAGCACTTCTGTGACGCGGGATTTATCGTCATGGAAGTGAACACTTCCGTGATGATAATTTTGGTAATGTCATGGAACACTTCTACGACAGCACATGTATGACTATCTTGATTCTGTCATAAAATCGTCATGGATGTACATGTATGACAGAAAATGCGACCTACTGTGACAAACACATATCATCAGGGAAGTGTATTTTTTTGTAGTGATGTCTACTACACAACCTTCTACTTGTAGATGTTGTTGGGCCTCCAAGTGCAGAGGTTTGTAGGACAGTAGCAAATTTCCCTCAAGTGGATGACCTAAGGTTTATCAATCCGTAGGAGGCGTAGGATGAAGATGGTCTCTCTTAATCAACCCTTCAACCAAATAACAAAGAGTCTCTTGGGTCCCCAACACACCCAATACAATGGTAAATTGTATAGGTGCACTAGTTCGGTGAAGAGATGGTGATACAAGTGCAATATGGATAGTAGATAATGGTTTTTGTAATCTGAAAATATAAAAACAGCAAGTTAACTAATGATAAAAGTGAGCACAAACCGTATTGCAATGCTAGGAAACAAGGCCTAGGGTTCATACTTTCACTAGTGCAAGTTCTCTCAACAATAATAACATAATTGGATCACATAACTATACCTCAACATGCAACAAAGAGTCACTCCAAATTCACTAATAGCGGAGAGCAAACGAAGAGATTATGGTAGGGTACTAAACTACCTCAAAGTTATTCTTTCCAATCAATCTATTGGGTTATTCCTATAAGTTTCACAAACAACCCTAGAGTTCATACTAGAATAACACCTTAAGACACAAATCAACCAAAACCCTAATGTCACCTAGATACTCCAATGTCACCTCAAGTATCCGTGGGTATGATTATACGATATGCATCACACAATCTCAGATTCATCTATTCAGCCAACACATAGAACCTCAAAGAGTGCCCCAAAGTTTTTACCGGAGAATCACGACGAAAACGTGTGCCAACCCCTATGCATAGGTTCGTGGGCAGAACCCGCAAGTTGATCACCAAAACATACATCAAGTGAATCACGTGATATCCCATTGTCTCCACAGATACGCACGGCAAGACATACATCAAGTGTTCTCAAATATTTAATGACTCAATCCGATAAGATAACTTCAAAGGGGAACTTAATCCATTACAAGAGAGTAGAGGGGGAGAAACATCATAAGATCCAACTATAATAGCAAAGCTCGCGATACATCAAGATCGAGCCAAATCAAGAACACGAGAGAGAGAGAGAGAGAGAGAGAGAGAGAGAGAGATCAAACACATAGCTCCTGGTACATACCCTCAGCCCCTAGGGAGAACTACTACCTCTTCATCATGGAGAGCACTGGGATGATGAAGATGGCCACCGGAGAGGGATTCCCCCTCCGGCAGGGTGCCGGAACAGGTCTAGATTGGTTTTTGGTAGCTACAAAGGCTTCTGGCGGCGGAAATCCCGATCTATTGTGCTCCTCGATCGTTTTAGGGTATATGGATATATATAGGCGGAAGAAATACATCAGGGGAGCCACGAGGGACCCACGAGGGTGGAGGGTGCGCGCCCCCTACCTCGTGGCTTCCTTGTTGATCCCCTGACGTGCACTCCAAGTCTCCTGTATTGCTTTCTTTCCAAAAATAACTTTTCCGAAGGTTTCATTCCGTTTGGACTCCGTTTGATATTCCTTTTCTTCGAAACCCTAAAACAAGGAAAAAACAGAAACTGGCACTGGGATCTGGGTTAATAGGTTAGTCCTAAAAATAATATAAAAGTGTATAATAAAGCCCATAAACATCCAAAACAGATAATATAATAGCATGGAACAATCAAAAATTATAGATACGTTGGAGACATATCAGCATCCCCAAGCTTAATTCCTGCTCCTCCTCGAGTAGGTAAATGATAAAAACAAAATTTTTGATGTGGAATACTACCTAACATATTCATCATGCATTTCTCTTTATTGTAGCAAGAATATTCAGATCCATAAGATTCAAGACAAAAGTTCAATATTGACAGAAAAATAATAATACTTCAAGCATACTAACAAAGCAATCATGTATTCTCAAAATAACATGGCCAAAGAAAGTTATCCCTACAAAATCATATAGTCTGGCTATGCTCCATCTTCACTACACAAAATATTTAAAACATGCACAACCCCGATGACAAGCCAAGCAGTTGTTTCATACTTTTGATGTTCTCAAACTTTTTCAATCTTCACGCAATACATGAGCGTGAGCCATGGACATAGCACTATAGGTGTAATTGGATGGTGGTTGTGGAGAAGACAAAAAGGAGAAGATAGTGTCACATCAACTAGGCATATCAACGGGCTATGGAGATGCCCATCAATAGATATCAATGTGAGTGAGTAGGGATTGCCATGCAACGGATGCACTAGAGCTATAAGTGTATGAAAGCTCAACAAAAGAAACTAAGTGGGTGTGCATCCAACTCGCTTGCTCACAAAGACCTAGGGCATTTTGAGGAAGCCCATCATTGGAATATACAAGCCAAGTTCTATAATGAAAGATTCCCGCTAGTATATGAAAGTGATATCATAGGAGACTCTCTATCATGAAGATCATGGTGCTACTTTGAAGCACAAATGTGGTAAAATGATAGTAGCATTGCCCCTTCTCTCTTTTTCTCTCATTATTTTTTTATTTTTTTGGGCCTTTTCTCTCTTCTTCTTTTTATGGCCTCTTTTCTTTCCCCCTTTTTTTTATTTTTCATCCAGAGTCTCATCCCGACTTGTGGGGGAATCATAGGCTCCATCATCCTTTCCTCACTGGGACAATGCTCTAATAATGATGATCATCACACTTTTATTTTCTTACAACTCAACAATTACAACTCGATACTTAGAACAAAATATGACTCTATGTGAATGCCTCCGGCGGTGTACCGGGATATGCAATGACTCATGAGTGACATGTATGAAAGAATTATGAATGGTGGCTTTGCCACAAATACAATGTCAACTACATGATCATGCAAAGCAATATGACAATGATGGAGTGTGTCATAATAAGCGGAACGGTGGAAAGTTGCATGGCAATATATCCCGGAATGGCTATGGAAATGCCATAATAGGTAGGTATGGTGGCTGTTTTGAGGAAGGTATATGGTGGGTGTACGATACCGGCGAAAGGTGCGCGGTATTAGAGAGGCTAGCAATGGTGGAAGGAAGAAAAGTGCGTATAATCCATGGACTCAACATTAGTCGTAAAGAACTCATATACTTATTGCAAAAATCTACAAGTTATCAAAGCAAAGTATTATGCGCATGCTCCTAGGGGATAGATTGGTAGGAAAAGACCATCGCTCGTCCCCGACCGCCACTCATAAGGAATACAATAAAAAATAAATCATGCTCCGACTTCATCACATAACGGTTCACTACATGCATGCTATGGGAATTGCAAACTTTAACACAAGTATTTCTCAAATTCACAACTGCTCAACTAGCACAACTTTAATATCACAATCTTCATATCTCAAAACAATTATCAAGCATCAAACTTCTCATAGCATTCAACACACTCATAAGAAAGTTTTTACTATTCTTGAATACCAAGCATATTAGGATTATTTAAGCAAATTACCATGCTATTGAAGACTCTCAAAATAATCTAAGTGAAGCATGAGAGATCAAATAGTTTCTATTAAAACAAATCCACCACCGTGCTCTAAAAGATATAAGTGAAGTACTAGAGCAAAACTATATAACTCAAATGATATAAGTGAAGAACATAGAGTATTCTAACAAATTCTAAATCATGTATGGCTCTCTCAAAAGGTATGTACAGCAAGAATGATTGTGGTAAACTAACAAATAATGATTCAAATAATACTAGACGCTCCAAGCAAAACACATATCATGTGGTGAATAAAAATATAGCTCCAAGTAGAGTTACCGATAGAAGTAGACGAAAGAGGGGGTGCCTTCTGGGGCATCCCAAGATTTGGCTTTTAGGTGTCCTTAGATTATCTTGGGGGTGCCATGAGCATCCCCAATCTTAGTCTCTTTGCCACTCCTTGTTCCATAATCCATCAAATCTTTACCCAAAACTTGAAAACTTCACAACACAAAACTTAAAGTAGAAAATCTCGTGAGCTCCGTTAGCGAAAGAAAACAAAAGACCACTTCAAGGTACTGTAATGAACTCATTATTTATTTATATTGGTGTAAAACCTACTGTATTCCAACTTCTCTATGGTTTATAAACTATTTTACTAGCCATAGATTCATCAAAATAAGCAAACAACACACGAAAAACAGAATCTATCAAAAACAGAACAGTCTGTAGTAATATCTAGCTATAGAAATATCTGGAACCCCAAAAATTCTAAAATAAATTGGTGTTAAACCTACTGTATTCCAACTTCTCTATGGTTTATAAACTATTTTACTAGCCATAGATTCATCAAAATAAGCAAACAACACATGAAAAACAGAATCTGTCAAAAACAGAACAGTCTGTAGTAATATGTAGCTAGCGCAATATATGGAACCCCAAAAATTCTAAAATAAATTTCTGGACGGGAGGAATTTATCTATTAATCATCTGAAAAAAGAATTAACTAAATAGAGCTTTCCAAATAAAAATGGCAGCAGTTCTCGTGAGCGCTAAAGTTTCTGTTTTTTACAGCAAGATCAACAAGACTTTCCCCAAGTCTTCCCAAAAGTTCTACTTGGCACAAACACTAATTAAAAGCATAAAACCACATCTAAACAGAGGCTAGATGAATTATTTATTACTAAACAGGAACAAAAAACAAGGAATAAAAATAAAGTTGGGTTGCATCCCAACAAGCGCTATCGTTTAACGCCCCTAGCTAGGCATGATGATTTCAATGATGCTCACATAAAAGATAAGAATTGTAACATAAAGCGAGCATCATGAAGAATAAGACTAGCACATTTAAGTCTAACCCACTTCCTATGCATAGGTATTTTGTGAGCAAACAACTTGTGGGAACAACAATCAACTTTCATAGGAAGGTAAAACAAGCATAACTTCAAAACTTTAAGCACATAGAGAGGAAACTTGATATTATTGCAATTCCTACAAGCATAAGTTCCTCCCTCATAATAATTTTCCGTAGAATCATGAATTAATTCAACAATATAACCAGCACCTAAAGAATTCTTTTCATGATCTACCAGCATAGAAAATTTACTACTCTCCACATAAGCAAGATTGTTCTCATTCGGAATAGTGGGACTATCATAAGAGACTCGAATACTATAAATTGTTTCCACATTAAAAGATTAATGTTCAGAAAAAGGGTAATCATAATCATGATATGTTTTATAAATATAATCATCACTACTTTTTATAGCATAAGTGTCATCACAATAATCATCATAAGTAGCAACTTTGTTCTCATCATAATCAATTGAAACCTCTTCCAAGATAGTGGAATCATCACTAAATAAAGTCATGAAATCTCCAAATCCACTTTCATAATTATCATACGTAGGATTCATGCTATCATCATCATAAATTTGCATATCAAAACTTGAGAGGCTAAAAATATCATCTTCATTAGACATAGCATCCCCAAGCTTGGGACAAACATTAATTTCAGCAAATATATTCTCAAAAACATCATCTTCTTCAAACGTAGCATCCCCAAGCTTGGGCTTTTTCATATCATAAGCATAATCACTCTCATCATTAATAATATGGATAGCACCAATAGTATATCAATTATCATAATCTTCTAAGCAAGTGCCGAAAAGATTTTCAAGATCATAAGAAGTATCATTATCTTCCACAATTATATTTTCATGATGCACAATAGTAGTAGGAGCAGCATTATTTGGGGGAGATATCTTTTTACCTCTCTTCCTTTTTCTTTTCTTCTTCTTCACCACATCATGTGTGGGTTTAATCCTCTTTTTGGAGCTCCTTATTAATGAGATTGGTTGAATAAGAGGCTCATCCTCGTTACCTGATTCATCATAAGAAATAATAGGAGGGTGTTGGGAAGTCTCTTCCCTTTCATTAGTATTCTCTTCATCCTCCATTTGTTTTCTTTTCTTTATGTAATTAGCACTATAAGGGTTTTCAATGCAATTCACCGCACAATACATATAAATTTCCTCTAGATCAAAGTCAAGAAGTTTATAACGGGCAAATTCTGGAAGATGCTTAGTTATACGTTTCATTTCTTCGTAACCCATAAGCAAACTGAGTTCATTATAATGTGCAAGGGAAATCACGTCATCAAAAATTTTGGACACGATTAGATCATGAAACAATTTGCATCGAATAGCTAAATGACCACTTTCATTGCAAAGTGCACAAGTACGGCCAAGAAAATTTAAATTTTCAGCACAAACATCTAGCCTTTCTTGCAAAAATTTAGTTTCTAAGTGCTTATGCCTCTAGCAATATCTATCTTCCCTATTTGGTGTGTACTTGCAAACCCAATGCACTACACAAAAATTGACATGCTTATAGGAGACATTTTCATCATAACTAGTGCAATCATCATTAGTACTATGGATATTCAAAGAGTTCATACTAACAACATTGCAATCGTGCTCATCATTCAAAGATTTAGTGCCAAACATTTTAATGGATTCTTCTTCTAACACTTTAGCACAATTTTCCTTTCCATCATACTCACGAAAGATATTAAAAAGATGAAGCATATGAGACAAACTCAATTCCATTTTTTATAGTTTTCTTTTATAAACTAAACTTGTGCTAAAACAAGAAACAAAAAGATTCGATTACAAGATCTAAAGATATACCTTCAAGCGCTAACATCACCGGCAACGGCGCCAGAAAATAGCTTGATGTCTACTACACAACCTTCTTCTTGTAGACGTTGTTGGGCCTCCAAGTGCAGAGGTTTGTAGGACAGTAGCAAATTTCCCTCAAGTGGATGACCTAAGGTTTATCAATCCGTAGGAGGCGTAGGATGAAGATGGTGTCTCTCAAGCAACCCTGCAACCAAATAACAAAGAGTCTCTTGTGTCCCCAACACACCCAATACAATGGTAAATTTTATATGTGCACTAGTTCGGCGAAGAGATGTTGATACAAGTGCAATATGGATAGTAGATAATGGTTTTTTTAATCTAAAAATATAAAAATAGCAAGGTAACTAATGATAAAAGTGAGCACTAACGGTATTGCAATGCTAGGAAACAAGGCCTAGGGTTCATACTTTCACTAGTGCAAGTTCTCTCAACCATAATAACATAATTGGATCACATAACTATCCCTCAACATGCAACAAAGAGTCACTCCAAAGTCACTAATAGCGGAGAGAAAACGAAGAGATTATGGTAGGGTGCGAAACCACCTCAAAGTTATTCTTTCCAATCAAACCGTTGGGCTATTCCTATAAGTGTCACAAACAGCCCTAGAGTTCATATTAGAATAACACCTTAAGACACAAATCAACCAAAACCCTAATGTCACCTAGATACTCTAATGTCACCTCAAGTATCCGTGGGTATGATTATACGATATGCATCACACAATCTCAGATTCATCTATTCAACCAACACATAGAACCTCAAAGAGTGCCCCAAAGTTTCTGCCGGAGAATCACGACGAAAACATGTGCCAACCCCTATGCATAGGTTCGTGGGCGGAACCCACAAGTTGATCACCAAAACATACATCAAGTGAATCACGTGATATCCCATTGTCACCACAGATACGCACGGAAAGACATACATCAAGTGTTCTCAAATCTTTAAAGACTCAATCCGATAAGATAAATTCAATGGGGAAACTCAATCCATTACAAGAGAGTAGAGGGGGAGAAACATCATAAGATCCAACTATAATAGCAAAGCTTGCGATACATCAAGATCCTGCCAAATCATGAACACGAGAGAGAGAGAGAGATCAAACACATAGCTACTGGTACATACCCTCAGCCCCGAGGTAGAACTACTCCCTCCTCATCATGGCGAGCACTGGGATGATGAATATGGCAACTGGAGAGGGGTTCCCCCCTCCGGCAGGGTGTCGGCATGGGTCTAGATTGGTTTTTGGTGGCTACAGAGGCTTCTGGCGGCGGAACTCCCGATCTATTGTGCTCCCCGATTGTTTTAGGGTATATGGATATATATATAGGCGGAAGAAATACATCAGGGGAGCCACGAGGGGCCCACGAGGGTGGAGGGCGCGCCCAGGGGGTGGGCGCACCCCCTGCCTCGTGGCTTCGTCGTTGATCCCCTGACATGCACTTCAAGTCTCCTGTATTGCTTTCTTTCCAAAAATAACTTTTCTGAAGGTTTCATTCTGTTTGGACTCCGTTTGATATTCCTTTTCTTCGAAACTCTAAAACAAGGAAAAAACAGAAACTGGCACTGGGCTCTGGGTTAATAGGTTAGTCCCAAAAATAATATAAAAGTGTATAATAAAGCCCATAAACATCCAAAACAGATAATATAATAGCATGGAACAATCAAAAATTATAGATACATTGGAGACGTATCACCGCGTTTGCCGGAGGAGGTGCAGGAGTCCTTGCCGGGGCCGGAAGTCTTGCCGGAAGGGGCCTTGCCGGTTTTCTTCCCTCCCTGGGCCTCAGCGGTAGGAACAAGTGCCTTGGCGGCAGCCATTGCAACTGCCTCCCAGTAGAGTTGGTCAGCGCAGATGAGCACGTCCTTCTTGTCGGAGGGGATGGCGATGATGCTCATTGTCCTGGGCATCTTCAACGTTTTGTAAGCGTAATGTGATGCCGCCAAAAACTTGGCTAACGCTGGGCGGCCGAGGATCCCATTATAGGGCAAGGCGATCTTGGCAACATCAAAACCGAACTTCTCCATCTGATAGTTCAGCTTGCCCCCAAATATGAGGGGCAACATGACTTTGCCCTTCAGCTGAATCCTCCCTGGGTTGACCCCTTGAAACGTGCCCGTCTCCTCGAGATCTCCATCGGGGATCTGCAGCCTTTCGATCACAGCGGGCGAGATCAAGTTCGGATCGGCCCCACCGTCAACTAGTATCTTCGTCACCTTGAGGTTGTGTATTGTTGGGGAAACCAACAACGGCAAACACCCGACCGCAGTTGTGCGGTCAGTGTGATCCTCGGTGTCAAAAATGATAGGCGTGCTCGACCACTTCAGTGGCCTCTAGGCGTCGAAATATAGCTCCGCCACAATGACTTCACGCGCCCACTGCTTGTCGGAGCCTCCTGGCTGGTCGGCAGCCGCCACGGCCACGTAGGCCGTGCACCCGGCAACTTCCTTGCCGGGGTCGTCAACCTTGGCCTTCTTGGCGGTGCCGGGGTCGTTGGATCCCTCGACGGCAAGCACAACCTTGCCCTTACGCTTCCTGTTGTAGCGTCGGCCCTTCTTTGCCAGGGCGACGGCGTCTTCGTCTGTGGAGTCGGTTTCCGTGCCGGCATCTTCGTCTTTCCTTCTTCAGCCCGAGCGCACCTATGGGCCAGAACATACAGCTTGGCTACATCCTTAACCTTGTTCATTGCCAGCTCCTCAAGCATCTTGCGGTTGCGCCCATTCTAATGGAATGCACTGATGAAAGGGGCGGGATGAACATCTGGGATGTTGTACTCCACACGGCTGAACCTTTGTATGTACTTGCGTAGGGACTCGCTGTCCTTCTGGGGCATGACATGCAAATCACTCGCCTAGACAGGAGCTTGGTGGCCTCCGGTAAAGGCGCCAACAAACTCATGGCACAGATCCGACCAAGAAGAGATGGAATCCACTGGCAGGTGCATCAACCATGACATGACGTTGGGCTTAAGTGCCAAAGGGAAATAATTAGCAAGCACCTTATCATCACGAGCCTCGGCAGCTTGCAATCCGATAGCGTAGATGCTGAGGACTTGACGTTTGTCGCAGCGGGCTCATGGGTCGGATGACGCCGCAGAAACGTTGTCGCGGGCGTCGGCCCGGCGAGCTGGCGGCCGCAGTCGCGGCCGTGGGGGAGGAGAGTGCACCGTTTTGGACTCTAACTTGCATGATTTGAATGGGGGAGGAGAATTGCTATGGTGTTATTTATGTGCAGAACCAAAAGTTCTCAGAATGACCTGAAACTTCACGGAACATCTATTCGGAAATAATAAAAAATCCTTGCAAAAGATGAAGACCAGGGGGCCCACCACCTGTCCATGAGGGTGGGGGGCGCGCCCCCTACCTCGTGGGCCCCCTAGAGCTCCTCCGACCTCAACTCCAACTCTATATATTTGCTTTCGGGGAGAAAAAATCAGAGAGAAGGATTCATCGCGTTTTACGATACGGAGCCACCGCCAAGCCCTAAAACCTCTCGGAAGGGCTGATCTGGAGTCCGTTCGGGGCTCCGGAGAGGGGAATCCATCGCCATCATCATCATCAACCATCCTCCATCACTAATTTCATGATGCTCACCGCCGAGCATGAGTAATTCCATTGTAGGCTTGCTGCACGGGGTTGGGTTGGATGAGATCTATCATGTAATCGAGTTAGTTTTGTTAGGGTTTGATCCCTAGTATCTACTATGTTCTGAGATTGATGTTGCTATGACTTTGCTATGCTTAATGCTTGTCATTAGGGCCCGAGTGCCATGATTTCAGATCTGAACCTATTATGTTTTCATCAATATATGAGAGTTCTTGATCCTATCTTGCAAGTGTATAGTCACCTATTATGTGTTATGATCCGTTAACCGCGAAGTGGCAATAATCGGGATACTTACCGGTGATGACCATAGTTTGAGGAGTTCATGTATTCACTGTATGCTAATGCTTTGTTCCGGTACTCTATTAAAAGGAGGCCTTAATATCCCTTAGTTTCCATTAGGACCCTCCTGCCATGGGAGGGTAGAACAAAAGATGTCATGCAAGTTCTTTTCCATAAGCACGTATGACTATATTCGGAATACATGCCTACATTACATTGATGAACTGGAGCTAGTTCTATGTCACCCTATGTTATGATTGTTACATGATGAACCGCATCCGACATAATTCTCCATCACCGATCCATTGCCTATGATCTTTTCATATATTGTTCTTTGCTTATTTACTTTTCCGCTGCTATTGCTATCATCACTACAAAATACCAAAAACATTACTTTTGCTACCATTACCACTACTATCATATTACTTTGCTACTAAACACTTTGCTGCAGATATTAAGTTTCCAAGCGTGGTTGAATTGACAACTCAGCTCCTAATACTTGAGAATATTCTTTGGCTCCCCTTGTGTCGAATCAATAAATTTGGGTTGAATACTCTACCCTCGAAAACTGTTGCGATCCCCTACACTTGTGGGTTATCAAGACTATTTTCTGGCGCCGTTGCCGGGGATCATAGCTCTATTCTTTAAGTCACTTGGAATTTATATCAGCTTATCATTATGAAGAATTTGAGAGATCCAAAAAGCAAGATTTATCCCTCAACTACTAGGGGAGGTAAGGAACTGCCATGTAGCTCTGCTCTTGATTCACCTTCTGTTTTGAGTAAGCTTGCGACACCTAAACCTGCTTCTGCTATTCGTTCTGATGTGTCACATGTTATTGATGATGCCACTTCTGCTATGCATGATACTTATGATGAAACTACTTCCATGCTTGATACTACTGTGCCACTTGATGAGAGAATGAAAATATTGAATCTGATAATATTGATGAAAGTGATGATGAAGACTTGCCCGTTATTCCTAAGGGTTATGTTTTTGATAAAGAAGCTGCTTTAGCTATTTTAGCTTGCAAAGATAGTTATGAACTTAAGAGGTTATTAGATAAATGGAATAAGCAATCTATAAATGCTAGGATGAAAGCTGACCCTGCTTTTGCTACTTCACCTATCTTTGTTACTGATAAGGATTATGAATTCTCTGTTGATCCTGATATAATTACTTTGGTTGAATCTGATCCTTTTCATGGCGATGAATCTGAAACTGTTGTGGCACATCTTGCTATATTAAATGATATAGCCACCCTGTTCACTAATGATGAGAGAACTCGTTACTTTTATATCCTTAAAATATTGATGTTCTCATTAAAGAGTGATGCTAAGATATGGTTTAATTCTCTTGATCCTGGTTGTGTGCGTAGTCCCCAGGATATGATTTATTACTTCTTTGCTAAATATTTCCCTGCTCATAAGAAACAAGCTGCTTTAAGCGATATATATATAATTCTGTGCAAAGTGAAGAAGAGAGTCTCCCACAAGCTTGGGGGAGGCTTCTCAAGTTACTTAATGCTTTTCCTGATCATCCTCTTAAGAAAAATGAAATACTTGATATCTTTTATAATGGACTAACCGATGCCTCCAGAGATTACCTGGATAGTTGTACTGGTTCCGTTTTTCAGGGAAAGAACGCCGGATGAAGCTGAAATTCTATTGAATATTATGTTGACAAATGAAAATAATTGGACACTTCCTGAGCCTATTCCTAAACCAACTCTGAAGAAGAGAGGTGTTCTATTTCTCAGTCCTGAAGATATGCAAGAGGTAAAGAAATCTATGAAAGAAAAGGGTATTAAAGTTGAAGATGTTAAGAATTTACCTCCTATTGAAGAAATACATGGTCTTAATTTACCGCCTGGTGAAGAAACATATGACCTTAATCCATCTCCTATTGAAGAAGTACATGGTCTTGTTAACCCGGCACATGTAGTAAAGGTAAATTCTCTCTATAGATATGATAAAGCTGAAATCCCATTTACTAAGTTTGCTAGCCCATGCTTAGATGAGTTTGATAAATTTATGGATAAGCAAGAAGACTTCAATGCTTATTTTGGTAGACAATTGAAATACAATTAAAATATGCTTGAACACTTGGGTGATTATATGGCTAATGTCAAAGGTGAACTTTATTTAGTAAACATGCTTCTATGGTTACCGCTCAAGTAGAGCAAGTACTTATAGCTCAAAATGACTTGCTCAATGAATTGAATAGTAAGATAAATGATAATGTTGTTAGAGTTATGACTAGAGGTGGTAGAATGACTCAGGAACCTTTGTATCCTAAAGGCCACCCTAAGAGAATTGAGCAAGATTCTCGGAGAAATAATATAGATGCACCTAGTCCTTCTAAAAGGAAGAAAAAGAAAAATGACAGGACTTTGTATGCTTCTAGTGAACCTGTTATTGATACACCCGAGAATCCAAATGACATTTCGATTTCTGATGCTAAAACACAATCTGTAAATGAACCTGAAACTAGTGATAATGTTAACGTTCATGATGATGCTCAACCTAGTAATGATAATGATATAGAAATTGAACCTACTGTTGATCTTGATAACCCACAATCAAAGAATCAACGTTATGATAAGAAAGACTTTATTGCTAGGAAACATGGTAAAGAAAGAGAACCATGGGTTCAGAAACCCATGCCTTTTCCTCCCAAACCATCCAAGAAAAAGGATGATGAGGATTTTGAGCGCTTTGCTGAAATGATTAGACCTATCTTTTTGCGTATGCGATTAACTGATATTCTTAAGATGAATCCTTATGCTAAGTACATGAAAGATATTGTTACTAATAAGAGAAAGATACCGGAAGCTAAAATTTCCACCATGCTTGCTAATTATACTTTTAAAGGTGGAATACCTAAGAAACTAGGAGATCCGGGAGTACCCACTATACCATGCTCCATTAAAAGAAATTATGTTAAAACTGCTTTATGTGATCTTGGAGCCAGTGTTATGCCTCTCTCTTTATATCGTAGACTTGATTTGAATAAGTTGACACCTACTGAAATATCTTTGCAAATGGCTGATAAATTAACTGCTATACCTGTCGGTATTTGTGAGGATGTGCCTGTTGTGGTTGCAAACATTACTATTTTAACATACTTTGTTATTCTAGATATTCCCGAGGACGATAGTATGTCTATTATTCTTGGAAGACCCTTTTTGAATACTGCAGGGGTTGTTATTGATTGCACCAAAGGCAATGTCACTTTTCATGTTAATGGTAATGAGCATTCGGTACACTTTCTGAGGAAACAACCTCAAGTTCATAGTATCAACTCTATTGGAAAAATTCCATCGATTATATTTGGAGGTTTTGAATTTCCTCTTCCTACTTTCAAGAAGAAATATGATATTCTTGTTATTGGGGATGTGCATATCCCCATTGAGGTAACATAGTGTTATTCGAAATTTCTCATGTTCTATGTTATTCAGAATGAGTTCATTAACAAGACTTGATCAACCTTGTTAGTGGATTCCTTTTGATGAGCATGAGATGGATGAAACTAGAAGGCACAACCTTCTGTACCCTACTCTTACTTTCTGTTATTTATATTAAATAAAATAAAAATAGTATTTTTATGTCTGTTATCTGAATTAAACGTGCAATATAAAAATACCCTGAAAATAAAAGTTCTCCAAATGCCCTGAAATTTAAATATCATGTTTTCTGGAATATTTGAAAATATTTGGCACTGAGAACATAGGAGGAGGAGCTGGCACCTGGCCACGAGGGTCAGGGGAACGCCCTACCCCCCGGGGCGCACCCCCTGCCTCGTGGGCCCACGGTGGCCCTCCTCCACTTATTCTTGCACCCACACACTTCTTCTTCCTCCCACAAACACGAATATCCAGCTCAAGCTCGAGTTCTAGCTCATTTTTCTGCCATTTTCGATCTTGCTCAAAGCACCTCTCACAAAACTGCTTGGGGAGATTGTTCATTGGTATGTGACTCCTCCATTAGTCCAATTAGTTTTTGTTCTAGTGCTTTATTCATTGCATATTTTTTCTGCTTAGGTGACCCTGTTCTTGAGCTTTCATGTCAAATTTATATGGTCAAAAGTAGTTTTGATGCATGATATAAGCTCTAAGGACTTGTAGGAGTAGTTGCTATCAATATTATTGAGCTTTGTTCACTTTTATTTTGAAGTTACTAAAAATTTCAGAATTTTTCAGAGGAAGAAATATGCTTAGGAAAATGTACCAAGGTGGTTCTTCAAGGAAGCAAGGGCCCAGGCTTGCAATGCGTGATGCTGATGAAGAGCCACCAAGAGACGCTCCAGTGCGTCCTTGTGAATGGCCTTCAGAAAACTTTATGGATCGAGCGGGAATTAAGGAAGAATTTAACGCATATTTGCGTAATGCTGATCTTGTGAGCTTCAAGGAAGAAAAGTGCCGCCAGTACCACTATCTCACTAGTTCCTTTGTGAGGAGGTTTGAATTTTCATCTTCACGGAATTCTCCAACTATCATGTTTGATCTTTATGAAAAATCTTATAGTATGGACTCAGAGGATTGTACCACTGCTTGCAAACTTCCACAATGGGGTAGTGTCAGGGAACCTCACAAATCTGAATTTAGAGATTTTCTTGCTAGTATAACTGTGGGGGAATCTAGAGATATAACACAAGCTACCATAGGGAGCATTCACTTTCCTGCTATACATTATTTTGCTCTCTTCATAGGTAGATGCATTACTGGTAAAGATGAGGCATGTCACATGTGTGTCCCTGACCTCAGTATTCTTAGAAGTGTTGTGTTAGGAGATAAATCTTATAATTTGGGAGCCATTGTTGCACGTAGGTTGCATCTTAATAGATTTAATGGAGATTTCTTTGGTGGAATTTATGCAACCCGCATAGCTAATTTTCTTGGTATAGTCATACGTGAAGATGATATTGAGTTGCCGCCAGCCTATTTGGATTATGAGGCTATGGTTCACCACCAGTTTGTCGAGAGGAATGAATCACCTCTCCAGTATCGCTTAATCTTTGACAGACGTCGTGATGTCCGTATTACTCTCCCTGCTCCTGCCTTCTTTGATTATCAGGCAAAAGGAAGATGTGTTATTACCAGAGAGGAGGCAGATGAGTACTAGAGGAGGGCGGAGGCCGCTCATCGCCACGCTGCAGCTCAGGAGGCGATAGCCGCTGCATCTCAGTACGACCCCAACTATTACTATGGACATCCGCCAGGCCAGCCGTGGCCATAGACCAACTTAGGCCAAAAGCCTAAGCTTGGGGGAGTACGTATTTCCCACCGACATTATATTCATGTTCACACACTCAATGCTAGATGTCGGTGCTCATGCTTTTTCATTATATCATCCATGCTAGTTTATTTTCCTTTTTATGCTTTCTTCTTGTGTGTTTAATAAAACCTTAAGAAAAACCAAAAAATTAGTTGTAGTTTTTAATTAGTTTACTTTCCATGCTTGTAGTAGTAATTAAAAAGAAAACCCAAAAAGATTTCTTGTTCTTCTTTTGCTTGTTGGGAGCTTTCCCGTGTAAATAGTTTTATTTCTTTTATTTTCTTTGGGGGTCGATAGGAGAAGACCATGATTAAATTGTTGAAGTGGCTCTTATATGCAATATTGTTGAACTGACAAAAGATCCCATATCACCTTGTCTTCTCTCTTGAATTGAATGCTTGCAGATTCCAGCTTAGTCCAATGCACGTGCACTATTATTATTATTCACATCATTCGGTCGTGCAAGTGAAAGGCAATTATGATGATATATGATGGACTGACTGAGATGAGAGAAGCTGGTATGAACTCGACCTCTCTTGTTTTTCTAAATATGATTAGTTCATCGTTCCCGATTCAGCCTATTATGAATAAACATGTTTGCAATGATAACTAGAGATCATAGTTTCTTGTGCCATGCTTGATTATCTAGGAGCTTATAATGGTTTACCTTGCGTGCCAACATGCTATTAAAATGGTTGTGATGTGGTATGATAGGGTGGTATCCTCCTCTGAATGATTTAAGTGACTTGACTTGGCGCATGTTCACGCATGTAGTTGAAACAAAATCAACATAGCCTTCACGATATTTATGTTCATGGTGGATTGTATCTTACTCATGCTTGCATTCGGTGTTGATTAATTTTCATGCATGTTCATGACTATTGTCGCTCTCTAGCTGGTCGCTTCATAGTCTTTTGCTAGCCTTCACCTACACTAAGCAGGAATACTGCTTGTGCATCCAACTCCCTAAACCCCAAAGTTATTCCATATGAGTCCACCATACCTACCTATATACGGTATCTACCTGCCGTTCCAAGTAAATTTGTATGTGCCAAACTCTAAACCTTCAAATAAATATCATGTTTTGTATGCTCGAATAGCTCATGTATCAACTAGGGCTGTCCGTATCTTCCATGTTAGGCGAGTTATTCTCAAGAGGAGTGGACTCCGCTCCTCACTCACGAGAAAGTGGCTAGTCATCGGGATGCCCAGTCCCATGCTTTATGCAAATCAAAACAAAATAATTGCAAACAAAACTCCCCCTGGGACTCTTGTTAGTTGGAGGCACTCGTTGTTTCGAGCAAGCCATGGAATGATGCTTGTTGGTGGAGGGGGACTATAAACTTTACCATTCTGTTGGAAGATATTGCCATCTGTTGGTTGTTATGTTGACAATGAAAGTATGCCGCTCAAAATATTATTCATCTCTATTTCAAAACCGAGCTCTGGCACCTCTACAAATCCCTGCTTCCCTCTGCGTAGGGCCTATCTATTTACTTTCATGTTGAGTCATCATCTTCTTATTAAAAAGCACCAGTTGGAGAGCATCGCTGTCATTTGCATTCATTACTGTTAGTTTACAATGAGTATGACTTTACTGGATCTCTTTTACCACGAATTACAATGTCTAGTCAGTCCTTGATCTTTAAAGGTGCTCTGCATTTATGTTTTGCGGTCTTAGAAAGGGCTAGCGAGATACCATCTTGTTATATCATATTATGATTGTTTTGAGAAAGTGTTGTCATCCGAGATTTATTATTATTGCTCGCTAGTTGATTATGCCATTGATATGAGTAAACTTGAGACCTATGCGTTATTGTGAATATGGTTATTTCATAATCTTTACTGAAAACTTGAATGCTGGCTTTACATATTTACAACAACAAGAGCAAACAGAGTTTGTAAAAGTTTGTCTTTATCACTTTCAGTTTATCAACTGAATTGCTTGAGGACAAGCAAAGGTTTAAGCTTGGGGGAGTTGATACGTCTCCGTCGTATCTACTTTTCCAAACACTTTTGCCCTTGTTTTGGACTCTAACTTGCATGATTTGAATGGAACTAACCCGAACTGACACTGTTTTTAGCAGAATTTCTATGGTGTTATTTATCTGCAGAAACAAAAGTTCTCGGAATGACCTGAAACTTCACAGAACATCTATCCGGAAATAATAATAAATCCTTGCAAAAGATGAAGACCAGGGGGCCCACCACCTGTCCACGAGGATGGGGGGCGCGCCTACCCCCCTAGGGCTCGCCCCCTACCTCGTGGGCCCCCTTGAGCTCCTCCGACCCCAACTCCAACTCTATATATTTCCTTTTGGGGAGAAAAAACCTAAGAGAAGGACTCGTCACGTTTTACGATACGGAGCCGCTGCCAAGCCCTAAAACCTCTCGGGACGGCTGATCTAGAGTCCATTCGAGGCTTCGGAGAGGGGAATCCATCGCCATCGTCATCATCAACCATCCTCCATCACCAATTTCATGATGCTCACTGCTGTGCGTGAGTAATTCCATCGTAGGCTTGCTGGAAAGTGATGGGTTGGATGAGATTTATCATGTAATCGAGTTAGTTTTGTTAGGGTTTGATCCCTAGTATCCATTATGTTCTGAGATTGATGTTGCTATGAATTTGCTATGCTTAATGCTTGTCACTAGGGCCCGAGTGCCATGATTTCATATCTGAACCTATTATGTTTTCATGAATATATGTGAGTTCTTGATCCTATCTTGCAAGTCTATAGTCACCTATTATGTGTTATGATCCGTTAACCCCCAAGTGACAATAATCGGGATACTTACCGGTGATGACCGTAGTTTGAGGAGTTCATGTATTCACTATGTGCTAATGCTTTGTTCCGGTACTCTATTAAAAGGAGGCCTTAATATCCCTTAGTTTCCATTAGGACCCCACTGCCACGGGAGTGTAGGACAAAAGATGTCATGCAAGTTCTTTTCAATAAGCACGTATGACTATATTCGGAATACATGCCTACATTACATTGATGAACTGGAGCTAGTTCTGTGTCACCCTATGTTATGATTGTTACATGGTGAACCGCATTCGGCATAATTCTCCATCACCGATCCATTGCCTACGAGCTTTTCATATATTGTTCTTCACTTATTTATGTTGGATTTCGGGTTCCGACAGACCCTTGAGGTTCGAACACTGGGGTGCGCGCGGAGATTTCGCCTCCTACCTACCTGCACCCCTCCGCCTTGCTAAGATCTAAGCTATGGGAAGAACGACACAAGAGACACAGGGTTTATACTGGTTCGGGCCACCATTGTGGTGTAATACCCTACTCCAGTGTGTGGTGTGGTGGATTGCCTCTTGGGCTGATGATGATGAACAATACAAGGAAGACCAGCCTCGCAAGGGTCTGTTCTTGGCTGGGGGGACGAACTGCTAGGGGGAGTTCAGTCACCCTTCTCTCTCTCTCTCGGATTTCGATCCCCCTTCCTACTATGGTGGCTAGTCCTATCTATAGAGGCCCTGTTCCTCTTCCCAAATATCGAGCGGGAAGGAGGCGAACAATGGCGAGCTAATTTGAAGGGGGACAGCTAGTACCAGCTATCCTGACAAAAGTAGTTTTCGCCTGCACAAAGCTCTGGTGGTGATGCCATATTGGGCACCACGATGACCTCCGTCTTGCGGTCCTCCTGGTCTTGGTCCTGTTGCATCGAAATGGCAACCTTTGTCTGATTCCTCGGTACTCCGCGGCTGCGCTAGCCCCCTTTGCACCAAAGGGGAAAGGAGGACACTGCGCGAGCTGGCGCTCGCCTGGCGCCCTTGGTCGTCATGGCTTGCATCAAGGGCACCTCGTGAGGTACCCCGCCTTGATCTCTCCGCCTCCTCGCGAGCCAGCCTGGTGAGGCCGTGCCTGAGGAAGCTCCGTGTCATCCGCCCTGCGAGGCTTGGCCCCTCGCGAGGGTCTTGAGTCTGTGTTGATGAGGATGGGCCGTGCTAGGCCCCCCTTTGAGCCACGCCACAGGCCGCAGGCAGGCAAGTCTGGGGACCCCCGTTCCCAGAACGCCGACAGTAGCCCCCGGGCCCAAGGCGTGCCCAGACTTGGCCGTGCAGGGAGGCGAAAGGGTAAGCGCGAAGCGCCGCGGGCCCTAACAGCCTGCGGCCTTGGACGCCGCATGGCGGTTGATTGGACGTGGGTGTCTCCACTTCCCCATGGCGCCTCGGCATCTACACGGATTGGACAAGTCCCTGCATGCAAAGCGGGTCATGATTACCTACGATAGTGGGGGCTGACGATTGGCCCTCGCCGGCTATAAGTATGGATTGGCGCGCGCCCTTCTATTTCATTCCCCCTTGCTTCTCCTTCTTCTTCGTGGCCCTGTTGAGGAGGTTCTCAGCCGCAGAGAAGGGGAAGGCTCGCCGGGTAGAGCCTGCCTCTCCCCTGCCCAAGCGCGGCCGAGGGCGCCCTCGCAAACATCCTGTGGCCACCACGTCAGCTCCCCGCGGCCGCGGAGACGATTTCCAGCATGGTGACGGGCGGACTGCTGCGGCCGGGGGGCGCGCTTCGGTCGCGCGTCCCCTTAGGCCGCGCTTTCGCGCTGCAGAGGTGCTGCCGGAGTTCATTGTGTGGTCGGCGGAGCCGACTAGCACCCGGCTTCCACTTCCTCTCTTCCTCCTCGGCGAGCTCCCGGCCGGCGCCCCAGGCGGCCTCTGGCTCCAGGCTGACGGCTGCTGCAGCCGGGCCTCATGGGCTTCACTGGAAGTCTCCGCAGCCGGGAGCCTGGCTTGGCCCGTGGTTGGCAGACGTTTGCCCGCGCGCGCGGCCTGAGCCGTCGGTGCACCTTGCACTTCAAGTTTGACGGCGATGCCACCCTCTACGTGAGGGTGTTTGGGGAAGATGGTCACCGCGTGGGGTGCTGCCCTAAGGACGACGACCGCGGCCGGGAACCCAGCTCCGATGATGATGGAGAGGACAGCGCTCGCGTGACTGGCGGCGCTTAGGGTTCCCCAAGCTTCTCCGGTTCTTCTTCAAGCGGCGACTCTTCCAGCGGTGGCCGCGGTCAGCCTCCATGCCGTCGTATCTGCTTGGGAGGTGGTAGCGTGTCTGCCCGCCGTCGCGCCTCGATGAAGTGCGAGAGGGAGTCTGCCTGAGCCCCAGAGGCGGCTCGAGTCCTCCCTGCAGGCCGGTGTGAGGTGAGCTGCGCCTGATTTGTTCTTTCTTTTCCTTTTTCCCGCGCAAAAAGACAGTAGTGTGGAGCCCCGCGGGGGCGTATTTGGGTTATTGCTGTTAATCATCATTTTGCTTCCGTTATCGTGCCTTCCGGCTACGTGCCCGCGTGTGGGTAGTTCCCAGCCCCAGCTGTGTGGGGCGACCGACCCAGGCCCTGTGTTCGTGTCGCGGTGCCCGTGGGGCACGGAATGGAGGGGTGCTCCTGTAATGGACCCAGGTCGCGAAACCTTTGAACGACCAGGACGGGAACACTCGCGAGGGCGCTCGGCTGCCCCCCCCCCCCACTCGCGAGGCCTTGCATAAGAGAAATCAAGGCAGGAGAGTGAAAAGTCGAAGAACCACAAGCCAAAGACGGAAACAACTTCAATAAAACTTCGAATGAGCATGAACAAGCCAACTGCGGAAAGCAAATGAAAAAGTCGCGGCCGGCACCTAATCTAGTCTTCGACGTCTTCTCACCAGCGCGGAGCTAAGTGCTGCCACTGGGCGTGGGAGGGAGCCCCAGGGCCTGAGGCCGGCGCTCCTGAGACTCCGGGGCGTGTACAGCCCCAACTCATTATTACGTGAGAGTGTCACGGGCGGCGAGCTTCACAGGCGTTGGCCTTCTTCACAGGCTCCGGGCCTTTTCCAAAACGCGACAGCTTCACAAGCTTTCGCCTTCTTCACAGGCTCTGGGCCTTTTCCAAAACGCGACAGCTTTACAGGCATTCGCCTTCTTCACAGGCTCTGGGCCTTTTCCAGAACGCGACAGCTTCACAGGCATTCGCCTTCTTCACAGGCTCCGGGCCTTTTCCAAAATGCGGGAGCTTCACAGGCATTCGCCTTCTTCACAGGCTCCGGGACTTTTCCAAAACGCGATAGCTTCATAGGCATTCGCCTTCTTCACAGGCTCTGGGCCTTTTTAGGGGTAGAACCTCCGGAGGTGCTGGATGTTCCATGCGTTCTGGACCGGCACCCCCTCCTGAGTCTCCAAGAGCGCGGAGCCAGGCCTGGAAACATGAACAACCTTGAACGGGCCCTCCCACATGGGAGAGAGCTTGTGCAATCCCTCCCTGGAGAGAACCCGCCTGAGCACGAGGTCTCCTACCTCGAGAGTTCTGGGGCGGATGTCGCGGCAGTGATATCGTCGCAGTGCTTGTTGGTACCTCGCCGCTTGCAGCGCGGCTTCTCGGCGATGTTCCTCCCCCAGCACGAGGTCCATCCCCCGCATGTTGTCCTACTGCGCCTCGTCGAACGCCACGACCCGTGCAGAGCGACGTCTGACCTCGTGAGGGAGGACTGCTTCGGCTCCATAGACCAGGAAAAATGGGGTCTCTCCAGTCGGCTTGGTCGCGGTTGTGCGGATGGAACACAACACGGACTGAAGCTCGTCGTACCAACCTCTGCCGCAGGCCTCCAGCTTCTTCTTGAACGTCCTGGTCTTGAGGCCCCTCAGGACCTCTGCGTTGGCTCGCTCGGCCTGGCCGTTGCTTCGGGGGTGCGCCACCGAAGCGTAGCATATCTGCGTTCCAAGGTTAGCACAGTATGTTCTGAAAAGGTTACTGGTGAACTGCGAACCGTTGTCCGTGATGATGCGGTTCGGCACCCCGAACCGGCTCACGATGCCCTGATGAACTTGACCGCGGAACCCGCGGGGGTGGTGCGGACGGCCTCTACGTCAGCCGACTTGGTGAACTTGTCCACGGCGACGTAGAGGTAGCGGTAGCCCCCCGGCGCCCGAGGAAATGGGCCCAGGATGTCCAGCCCCCAGAGTGCGAATGGCCACGAAAGGGTATAGTCTGCAGGCCTCCTGCCGGCTGATGGATCTGCTTGGCGTGGAACTGGCAGGCCTCACAAGGTTTCACTAGTTCGACGGCGTCATTGAGTGCGGTGGGCCAATAAAACCCACTACGGAATGCCTTGCCGACGAGGGTCCGTGATGATGAATGATGTCCACAGTCTCCGCCGTGTATATCTTCCAGCAGTTCCTTTCCTTGCTCCCTGGAGATGCAGCGCAGGGATACACCGTTTGGTCGCTTCCGATAGAGCTCTCCATCCTTGATGCAGTATGCCGTGGCCTCCCGTGCCACACGCTCTGCTTCCTCCTCCTTCTCCGGCAGGGTCCCTTGTGTTAAGTAACTACGGAGCTCCGTGATCCAGCACCCTTCCTGAGGTTCCATCGTCAGGAGCAGGCGTGCTCCTAAGGCTGGGCCACAGGCCGGGGCTTCTGAGGCAGGTGGCTGGGGGAGCTCCTCCCGAGGCCGAGCCGTGTTTGACAATGACGGCAGTGCTGAGGGCTTGAAGAGCCGCTCCTTGAAAACGCCAGGCTCCTGAGGTAACCGCCTGGACGCCCGTTTGGTGATGTCGTCGGCCTCCTGATTGGTGCCTCGGGGCACATGCTGCAACTCCAATCCCCAGAACTGCTTCTCCATCCTGCGGACCTCCGCAACGTAGGCTTCCATGTGCTCATCTTTCGGCTCGTACACCTTGTTGGAGAAATTGACAAGGAGCTGCGAATCGCCCTTGATGGTGAGGCGTTTCACCCCCAGGGCAGCTGCAGCCTTCAAGCCTGCTATTAAACCTTCATACTCCGCTATGTTGTTGGAGACCTTTTCACCTTGCTGGAAACAGAGCTGCACAGCATAGTAGAGCTTGTCCTGAGTGGGGGATATAAGCACCGCCCCAGCCCCAGCGCCGTGCCTGGAGAACGCCCCGTCGAAGTACATGACCCAGCCTTCTGGCGCCTCGCTTCCCAGGGAGAGGGACCGATCCTCGTCGGCCTTGAGGCCTGGTGCCTCAGTCCATTCCGCCACAAAATCCGCCAATGCTGCTCCCTTGATGACTCTGGTCGTGCTGAATTCGAGCTGAAACACTTGCAGTTCTATGTTCCACTCAGCGACCCTTCCAGCTGAGTTAGGGCTCATGAGCACTCTCTCCAGGGGGTATGACGAGACGACCTTGATGGGGTGGCCCTGAAAATAGTGCCGCAGCTTGCGCGAGGCCACCGGTAGCGCGAGGAGGAGTTTCTAAGGCATCGGGTACCGTGCCCTTGCGTCCCGCAACACCCGTGCTGACGAAGTACACTGGGTGCTCAACGAGATTGGGTGCGCCAGTGCTGGTGGCTCCCTTGGGAGACCATGGCGCCTCATGAGGCGATGAGGCCTCCTGAGGCTGGCCATCTGGGAGAGGGGCCTCTTCCGCCTCCGGTGCACTCCTCTGCGGCGGCTGATCCTCCTCAGCCGCGGTGGCGGTTTCTGCGGGCCTTCCTTGTTCCTGTTTTGCCTTGTCCCGGGCTGCTGCTGTGGTTTTGATTCGACGCTCCTCTCTAACCGCCACCAGGGCTGCGCTGGCGGAGTAGGGAGTGGCGGCGAGGTCAAGCACCAGGGGCTCTTGAGGGCGCGGAGCCACCATGACCGGTGGGCTGGTCAGGTATCTCTTGAGATCCTGGAACGCTTTGTCGGCCTCTTCAATCCACTCAAAGGGCCCCTTTTTCTTCATTAGCTGGAAGAAAAGGCAGCGCTCACTACCCCAACTTGGAGATGAAGCGCCCTAGCGCGGTCACGCGCCCAGTGAGCTTCTGCATTTCTCTGAGGGTCTTTGGCGGGCTCATGTCCTCGACCGCCTTGACCTTTTCCAGGTTAGCCTCAATGCCTCGGTGGGACACGAGAAACCCAAGAGCTTGCCCGAGGGGACTCCGAACACACACTTCTCTGGGTTGAGCCGTAGGTTCACTGCATTGAGGCTCGCGAAGGTTTCCTCCAGGTCTTGTATCAGGGCCCTGGCCTCCCGAGACTTTACCACAATGTCATCGACGTAAGCCTCAACATTCTTCCCGAGCTGCGGGCCCAAGGTGATGTGCATCAGCCGCTGAAAGGTCGCTCCTGCGTTATGCAACCCGAATGGCATGCATGTGTAGCAGTACACCCCACACGGGGTTAGGAAGGCTGTCTTTTCGACGTCTTCTACCGCCATCTTGATCTGGTGATACCCAGAGAAGGCATCCAAGAAGCATAGAAGGTCGCATTCCGCGGTGGAATCGACGATCTGGTTGATGCGGGGGAGCGGGAATGGATCTTGCGGGCATGCCTTGTTGAGGTTGGTGAAGTCGACACACATGCGCTCCTTCCCTTCCTTCTTTGGCACAACGACAGGGTTGGCCAACCAATCCGGGTATCAGACCTCGCGAATGACCCCAGCGGCTTCTAATTTGAGGGTCTCTTGGACGATGAAGGCCTGCTTTTCTGTGGACTGCCGCCTTGCCTTCTGCTTCACAGGGCGCACATTGAGGAGATGCTCGATTACACTCCTAGGGATCCCCGTTAACTGGTCAGGCTCCCAAGCGAATACCTTCTTGTTCGCGCGCAGGAACCCGACCAGGGCCTCCTCCTGCTCGGGTTCGAGGTTGGCGCCTATGGTGAAAGTGGCGTTGGTGGACCCGTCCTCATCGACGGGTATCCGCTTGGTTTCTGCCTTGTCTTGGGTGAACAACTGTTTCTTCTTGGCGGGTGCAGCCCCCTTGGGCTCGGGGGTCTCCGAGTCGGCGGACTGTGCCGACGCCGCCGTCTTGAAGGCGAGCTTGAGCACCCGCAGCGCGTCTCTGGTATCCCCGTGCACGGTGAGGACACCGCTGCTTCCGGGCATCTTCACGAGATTGTACACCGGGTGCGTCGCGGCCATGAACTGGGCCAGCGCTGGGTAGCCGAGGATGGCGTTGTAGGGAAGGCCGATGGGAGCGATGTCGAAGTCGACCAGCTCCGTGCAGAAGTTGTGGTAGGTGCCGAAGGTTACTGGGAGCCGGATCTGTCCCAAGGAGCTGGATGATCCGCCCCCAATGCCTGAGAAGGGCCGGCTGGGTTGCAGCCGTTCCAGGGGTATGCAGAGGAGGTTGCAGGCCTCGACCGAGAGTACGTTGAGGCCCGCACCGCCATTGATGAGAGTTCTGGTGACGGCCACCTGGCAGATGGTGGGGGTGCGCAGCATGGGGAGCGCACCCGAGCAGGCCGAGTTGGAGGGGTGGTCCTCCGAGCTGAAGGTTAGGCCGGCCTTGGGCGCCGCCCGGTCCGGGAGAGCCCCCTGCTACGTGGGAGCGGCGCTGACCCGGCGGATGAATGGCTTGACGTGGTGACTTGTAGGCGGCGCCTACGAGCCGCCCAGGAGGGCTGCGACGACCGGGGGTGTTGGTGTAGTGTGATGGGCGGGGAAGAGGCTGCGGGGCTCTTCCCAAGAGGCCAAGGAGACTGCCGGCAGGTGGAGCAGCCATGTGCGCGGAGCGCCGGTGAGGGCCATGGGGAGCCAGTTGGCCATGACCCTATCGTCACCTCCAGCTTCGAGGTTGGCCTCCTCATACGCCAGCAAGAAGGCCAGCGGATCAGTCGCGCCGCCGTAGCACGGCGGCGTCGTTGGCTTGAAATGGTCCGGCCACCGTACCCGTTGCTGGGCTGTGGCGAGGGCTCGGAGC
This sequence comes from Triticum dicoccoides, assembly GCF_002162155.2. Classification (NCBI taxonomy): domain Eukaryota; kingdom Viridiplantae; phylum Streptophyta; class Magnoliopsida; order Poales; family Poaceae; genus Triticum; species Triticum dicoccoides. The sequence goes on from NC_041384.1 coordinate 256,003,510, forward strand.
CCCCTGGCCCCTGTGCTGGCGCCGGCGGCCGGAGCGGGCGCCGCGCTACTCATCGCGAGGCAGGTCATGGCGGTGGCGGAAGGGAAAACTCCGGTGCACCCCTACCTGGCGCGCCAAATTTCGGATTTCGGGTTCTGGCAGACCCTTGAGGTTCGAACACTGGGGTGTGCGCGGAGATTTCGCCTCCTACCTACCTGCACCCCTCCGCCTCGCTAAGATCTAAGCTATGGGAAGAACGACACAAGAGACACAGGGTTTATACTTGTTCGGGCCACCATTGTGGTGTAATACCCTACTCCAGTGTGTGGTGTGGTGGATTGCCTTTTGGGCTGATGATGATGAACAATACAAGGAAGACCAGCCTCGCGAGGGTCTGTTCTTGGCTGGGGGGGGGCAACTGCTAGGGGGAGTTCAGTCACCCTTCTCTCTCTCTCTCTCGGATTTCGATCCCCCCTTCCTACTATGGTGGCTAGTCCTATCTATAGAGGCCCTGGACCTCTTCCCAAATATCGAGCGGGAAGGAGGCCAACAATGGCGGGCTAATTTGAAGGGGGACAGCTAGTACCAGCTATCCTGACAAAAGTAGTCTTCGCCTACACAAAGCTCTGGTGGTGGCGCCGTCTTGGGCTCCACGATGACCTCCGTCTTGCAGTCCTCCTGGTCTTTGTCCTGTTGCACCAAAATGGCAACCTTTGCCTGATGCCTCGGTACTCCGTGGCTGCGCTTGCCCCTTTGCAGCAAAGGGGAAAGGAGGACACTGCGCGAGCTGGCGCTCGCGTGGAGCCCTTGGTCGTCACGGCTTGCGTCACGGGCACCTCGTGAGGTACCCCGCCTTGATCTCTCCGCCTCCTCGCGAGCCAGCCTGGTGAGGCCGTGCTTGAGGAAGCTCCGTGTCGTCCGCCCCGCGAGGCTTGGCCCCTCGCGAGGGTCTTGAGTCTGTGTTGATGAGGATGGGTCGTGCTGGGCCCCCCTTTGAGCCACGCCACAGGCCGCAGGCAGGCAAGTCTGGGGACCCCCGTTCCCAGAACACCGACAATTTACTTTTCTGTTTCTATTGCTATCATCACTACAGATACCAAAACATTACTTTTGCTACTGTTACCCTTTGCTACCGTTACCACTACTATCATATTACATTGCTACTAAACACTTTGCTGCAGATATTAAGTTTCCAGGTGTGGTTGAATTGACAACTCAGCTGCTAATACTTGAGAATATTCTTTGGCTCCCCTTGTGTCGAATCAATAAATTTGGGTTGAATACTCTACCCTCGAAAACTGTTGCCATCCCCTATACTTGTGGGTTATCACTCCGCTGCTGGAGGGAAGTCGAGGAGTAGTTGCACGCGTGCCAACTCTTCCGTTGGCGTGGGTGGCGGTGAAAGCTGTGTGGACCGCGACGCGCTCCGACTTCTAACCACGTTAGAACAAGCTCTATCATGGTCTTGCTGTCGCACGCCGTTTCCGCCAGCGTCTGGGCGCGCATGCCGCCCCGGTGCGTCTTGAGACTGACGCAAAGGGCTCTTCCTGCGGTGGTGTCCGTAGGCACCGACGTTGCGGCACTGCTCGTCATGCGCGACCTGGGAAGGTCACGGCGCAAGTGACGGCTGGGGCGTCCAGGAGGTCGCCGCGCCGCCCATGGGCAGCACGGCCCCACCCCCGGGCCCAGCGGCACACGGCTCGTCATCTCGGGCACGCACGGCGTTGCTCGCCTGGCTCCAGTTGCTATAGTGTCATGGATGCTCGCGGGCCACGCCTCCGCTACCATCCACGACCGCCCCTTCACCCTCCTCCGCTGGGACGCGTGGTTCGGCCCCAGACAACCCGATCGATGTGATCACCTTCTTCTTGGGAGCCATCGCAACGAAGGAGTCATTGAGTTGACTTCAAAACTGGATTTTCACAGCCTCAGCGCCCCCTAAATGGCGCGCCAAAGATGTTGGGGCTCAGGAACAACACCTAGGGGAGTCCCTTCTATGGTTGGCGGGGCGTGGGGCTGCGCAAAGACTGGGTCTAGAAGATCAATGCGGGGGGATTTTTACCCAGGTTCGGGCCGCAAATGATGCGTAAAACCCTACTCCTGCTTTGTGTGTATTTAGTGTTCTTGAGCTCCTGAACTAGCTATGGAGCATGCCTAGTCCAAAAAGTCTGAATCCTTGCTCAGTACGACTTGGGCATCCTTTTATATGTTAAAGGGGTTGCCACATTGGCACACAGGAGGAGGAAAGTATGTAAAGTGTACAAGTCTATCGCATGGCACCGTAGGACAAACGCATTTCATGCGCTGCCGACTTGCCCTCTTGCTTTATCAGGGACAGCAAAGAAGCTCGTCCCGTACGTCGCCGCCTTGCCTCGCTCTGACGCGCGTCCAAGCTAACGAGGCATGCAGCGCCACACTGGCTGGCTACCTGCTGAGCAGGTGCGGTGGCAGGGTCTTGACGAAGATCTGCATGCCACCATGCAGGTGCTTGGCTTGTTGGCCTAGAAGCTACATGCTGCCACGCAGGTGCTCGCCTAGTTGGCTGGGTGGCCGCCACGTCAGAACAGACGCGAGGCAGCGAAACTCTGGCAACCGCGGGCCTGGCCTCGGCCCCGCAGATGCCCCCGGCAAGGGCCTTGCCGGGATCTTGTGGGTGTCCCCGACAAGGGTGTTGCCAGGGGTCTATGGTCGTCCCCGGCAAGATCTTGCCGGGGGTCTTTGTCTTCTGGTCCACATCTAGGCTTACAGGCCTTTGCTTTTCATAAAGATCTACATGCCACTAAGCAAGCGCTCTCGAGCCTTGGTCTTGACGTTTGTCGATGGTGTCATAACTCTCAGGCTTAAAGGTGGTGGTCTTGCTGGTGTTGGGCAAGTTGCCCCGGCAAGGCTCTCGCCGGGGCCATGTAGGCCTTCCCGGTAAGGGTCTTGCCAGGGGAAGTCCATCTTGCCCCTTTGTTCTTCGTGCCTCTGGCTTGATTACTGCCATTGGCAGTCTTGTACCTTCGCTTCCTCTGCCCCGCCCATCATGGCCGCAGGTGTGGCTACGACTTCCCGTGCACAAGTAAAGGGGTACTAGCTGCGGTGCATGCCTAGTCCAAAAAGTCCTAATCCTTGCTCGATACGTCTCGGGCCTCCTTTTATATGTCAAAGGGGTGGCCACAGTGGCACACAGGAGGTGGAAAGTATATATAGTGTATAAGCCTATCGCCTGGCACCATAGGACAAACACATTTAATGTGATGCCGACGTGCCTTCTTGCTTTATCAGGGACGATGAAGAAGCTTGTCCCGTCCGTCGCCGCCTCGCCTGGCTCTGCCACGCATCCAAGCTGACGAGGCATGTAGCGCCATGCTAGGTGGCTGGCTACTGAGCTAGTGTGGTGGTAGGGTCTTCATGAATATCTGCATGCCACCACGCAGGTGCTTGGCTAGTTGCCCTAGAAGCTGCATGCTGCCACGCAGGCGTCCACCTAGTTGGCAGGCTGGCTGCCACGTGAGAACGGGCGCGGGGCAGCGAAACTCTAGCAAGTGTGGGCCTATCCTCGGCCCCGCAGACGCCCCTGGCAAGGGCCTTGCCGGGATCTCGTGGGCGTCCCCGCAAGGGTCTTGCCGGGGGTCTTCATCTTCTGGTCCTCATCTAGGCTTGCAGGCCTTTGGTTTTCACAAAGATCTGCATGCCACTACGCAAGCGCTCCCGAGCCTTGGTCTTGACGTTTGTCGATGGTGTCATAACTCTCAGGCTCAAGGGCGGCGGTCTTGCTGGTGTTGGGCAAGTTGCCCCGGCAAGGCTATTGCGGGGGCCTTGTAGGCCGTCCCGGCAACGGTCTTGCCAGGGGAAGTCCATCTTGCCCCTTTGCTCTACGCGCCTTTGGCTTGAGTACTGCCATTGGCAGTCTTGTACCTTCGCTTCATCTGCCCCGCCCAGCATGGCCGCAGGTGTGGCTATGACTGCCCGTGCACAAGTAAAGGGGTACATAAGGGTCCCTACTTTTGTACACCTACACAGGTCGCCCTAATTTTTCAGAATTTTTGGAGTTACAAAAGTATACGAAATACGCAGATTGCTACAGACTGTTCTATTTTTGACAGATTCTGTTTTCTTTGCGTTTTCTGCTTGTTTTGAGGATTCTATGGTTTTCTTTGAAGATTTTTTGCCATAGAAAAGTTGAAATACAGTACATATAATGCAAGAATAAAATATGAATTGGTTTGCAACAGCACTTATAGTAGTGATTTGTTTTCTTATACTAACGGATCTCACGAAGGTTTTGTTAAGTTTTGTGTGATTGAAGTTTTCAAGTTTTGGGTTATCTTACAATGGATGAAGGAATAAGGATTAAGAAGAGACCAGGCTTGGGGATGCCTATGGCATCCCAAGCTATTATCCAAAGAGAAGAAAGCAACTAACTTGGGGATGCCCCGAGTGGCATCCCCTCTTTCTTCTAACGACCATCGGTATTTTACTCGAAACTATATTTTTATTCGTCACATACTATGAGTTTTGCTTGGAGCGTCTTGTATGATATGAGTATTTGCTTGTTTTACTTTGTGTTTTAAGTCTTGAATCCTTCTTGGACACACCTATTAGAGAGAGCCAAAATTATGACATGACTTGTTAGAATTTCTCTCTATGCTTCACTTAAATCTTTATCAGCTATGGCATTGATCTAGTGCTTCACTTATATCTTTTTGAGCACGGTGCACTTTAGTATTTTTGAAGAAATTCTCTCTTGCTTCACTGAGATTTATTTGAGAGTTAGTAATTTTTTTAAGAAATTATCTCTTGCTTCACTTAAATTAATTTGAGAGAAAGAAATATTATGCTCATGATCTTCACTTATATTTGTTTGAGCTTATCAAAAGCAACACATGAAAATTAGTCCCAAAGTGATAGATATCCAAGAAGGATATAATAAAAACTTTCATGAAGATGATTGGACAAAATAAACTTGATTCCTCATAATAGTTTTCAAATATGATGATGCAATATGTGAGTAATGTTGATGAGTAATTGTTCTTTAGTGAGAATATTGGTGTTAAGGTCTGTGATTCCCTATGCAAGCACCAAAGTCAATAGTTGTGGAATGAAATTACATCCTACTTGTGGTGCATTATTCGGTGTTAGTTATGCTTAATGCTCGCTTATGAGATTATTCATTTCTTGGTTGGTCGCATCTCAATCTTTTTCTAGCTTCCATTTTGCACTAAGTATGATCACTACTTGTGCATCCATAATCCTTTAAACCAGTTTTGCCATATGAGTCCACTATACCTACCTATATGCGGTATTCTTTTGCCGTTCTAAGCAAATTTCTATGTGCCATCTCTAATTTTCAAAATAAATTTCTCTTTTGTGTGCTCGTACCACGGTGAGGGGTGGCCGATATTTTCCTTGCTAGATGTGTTATTCTGATTATGAGTGTTTATTCAGTTGTCATTGCACGAGATTAAGGCAAAGGTATTAGGGATGCCCAATCCCGAAATGAAAAATGAATTTACTTTATGTTGTCAAATAATAAATTCCTTGGCGACACCGCGCCAAGGTCCATAACGGACGCAGGGCACGGTAGTCGACCGTGGCCCACTCCTCCTTCCACGGCGCTGGCGAGGGGTGATACGTCTCCAACGTATCTATAATTTTTATTGTTCCATGTTGTTATATTATCATTCTTGGATGTTTTATAATCATTTTATAGTCATTTTTTGGTACTAACCTATTGACATAGTGCCAAGTGCCAGTTGTTGTTTTTTGCATGTTTTTTACATCGCAGGAAATCAATATCAAATGGAGTCCAAACGCAGCGAAACTTTTTGTGGATTTTTTGGACCAGAAGACATCCAATCATCCGGAGAAGGGCCTGGGGGGTGCTCCGACGGGAGCACAACCCACCAGGGCACACTGGAGGCTCAAGCGCGCCCTGGTGTGTTGTGCCCACCTCCTATGCCCCCCCAGACCGCCTCTTTTCTCTATAAATACCCCAATATTCTAGAATCCCTAGGGGAGTCGATGAAAATCAATTCCAACCGCTGCAAGTTCCAGAAACACTAGATCCAATCTAGACACCATCACGGAGGGGTTCATCATGTCCATTGGTGCCTCCCCGATGATGCGTGAGTAGTTCTTTGTAGACCTTCGGGTCCATAGTTAGTAGCTAGATGGCTTCCTCTCTCTCGTTTGATTCTCAATACAATGGTCTCTTGGAGATCCATATGATGTAATTCTTTTGCGGTGTGTTTGTTGGGGTCTGATGAACTTTAAATTTATGATCACATCTATCTCTTTTTATCCATGAAAGTTATTTGAGACTTCTTTGATCTCTTATATGCATGATTTATTATTGCCTCGTATTTCTTCTCCGATATTTGGGTTTTGTTTGGCCAACGTGATCTATTTATCTTGCAATGGGAAAGGTGCTTTGTGATGTGTTCGATCTTACGGTGCTTGATCCCAGTGACAGAAGGGGAACCAACACGTATGTATCGTTGCCATTAAGGATAACAAGATGGGCTCTATTTCTACATAAATAGCTCTTGTCTACATCATGTCATCATTCTTATTGCATTACTCCATTTCTCCCTGAACTTAATACACTAGATGCATGCTGGATAGCGGTCGGTGTGTGGAGTAATAGTAGTAGATGCAGGCAGCAGTCGGTCTACTAATCTTGGACATGATCATTGCCTGGTTATCGTCTTCTTAATCTGCATGTTGGATCCTTCAAAGCATTGGTCCCTTGCGCTCCAATATGATCTTGGAGTTGTGGTCTTGTTCTCGTGCCTGTGCATAGTCTGCTGCGCAATAGACCCAGGGTTTGTTGCACCGACAGAAGCCTCCGGCCTGTCCCGAACACGCTGCCGGGCGTCTTTGGGGTAGGCCCTAGTAAGTGCACAGGCAGGGGCATGGAAGTGGCTGGCCCCTTGAGATCTTCTCTGATTCTTCATTAATCTTGAGTCTGGGCCAGTTTCCGGTTTTTCCGCGTGTCGTGTAAAGCCAATCGTGGTGGGGCCACCCTTGTAATGGCCCATGAATGACTTTAACATACGGGGGAGTAACTGCCAATTCACTCTTCCCACCACACCCTTATCCTCAACCATGTATGATGCACGCATTGCGTGAGGTAGGTAACGGAGGCGTGTGGTGCGGGAGAGCATCAAGGCGGGGGCGGTCGTCTTGAATTGGTGGAGGAGGGCGGCGGTCACCCGTTGAGGGATCAACTCTCTTCCCTGACCCGCCTATAGAAGGAGGGGCGGGGGAAGGGTAGAGTCATTCATCCCTTCTCCTTCATTCTCTACTTTTTGTTGGCCATGTTGAAGAAGAGAGCCTGGGGCCAGGCCCTGATACGTCTCCAACATATCTATAATTTTTTATCATTCCATGCTATTATATTATCTATTTTGGATGTTTAATGGGCTTTAATATGCTATTTTATATTATTTTTGGGACTAACCTATTAACCGGAGGCCAAGTGCCAGTTGCTGTTTTTTTGCCTATTTCAGTGTTTCACAGAAAAGGAATATCAAAGGAATCCAAACGGAATGAAACCTTCACGAGGATCTTTCTTGGAACGAACACAATCCAGGAGACTTGGAGTGGAATTCAGAGACGTAATGAGGAGGCCACGAGGCAGGAGGGCGCGCCCCCACACTCGTGGGCACCTCGTAGCTCGACCGACCTGCTTATTTCGCCTATATATACTCTTATACCCTGAAAACATCCAGGGGAGCCACAAAACTACTTTTCCACCACCGCAACCTTCTGTACCCATGAGATCCCATCTTGGGGCCTTTTCCGGCGATCTGCCAGAGGGGATTCGATCACGGAGGGCTTCTACATCAACACCATAGCCTCTCCAATGAAGCGTGAGTAGTTTACCACAGACCTTCGGGTCCATAGTTATTAGCTAGATGGATTCTTATCTCTCTTTGGTTCTCTGTACAAAGTTCTCCTCAATGTTCTTGGAGATCTATCCGATGTAATACTTTTTGTGGTGTGTTTGCCGAGATCCAATGAATTGTGTGTTTGTGATCAAGATTATCTATGAACAATTTGATTCTTCTCTGAATTCTTATATGCATGATTTGATATCTTTAATATCTTTGCAAGTCTCTTCGAATTATCATTTTGGTTTGGCCTACTAGATTGATCTTTCTTGCAATGGGAGAAGCGCTTTGCTTTGGGTTCAATCTTTTGGTACTCGATCCCAGTGATAGAAAGGGAACCGACATGTATTGTATTGTTTCCATCGAGGGTAAAAAGATGAGGTTTATATCATATTGCTTGAGTTTATCCCTCTACATCATGTCATCTTGCTTAATGTGTTACTCTGTTCTTATGAACTTAATACTCTAGATGCATGCTGGATAGCGGTCGATGTGTGGAGTAATAGTAGTACATGCAGAATCGTTTCGGTCTACTTGACACGGACGTGATGCCTATGTTCATGATCATGCCTAGATATTCTCATAACTATGTGCTATTCTATCAATTGCTCGGTAGTAATTTGTTCACCCACCGTAATATATGATATCATGAGAGAAGCCACTAGTCAAACCTATGGCCCTCGGGTCTACTTTACATCATATAAGTACCCGATCTATAATTATTGTTACTATTTATTTTGCAATCTTTATTTTCCAATCTATACAACAAAAATACCAAAAATATTTATCTTATTATCTTTATCAGATCTCACTTTTACAAATGGCCGTGAAGCGATTGACAACCCCTTTATCGTGTTGGTTGCAAGGTTCTTGATTTTTTGTGCATGTACTAGGTGACTTGCATGTAGTCTCCTACTGGATTGATACGTTGGTTCTCAAAAACTGAGGGAAATACTTACGCTACTTTGCTGCATCACCCTTTCATCTTCAAGGGAAAACGAACGCATGCTCAAGAGGTAGTAGGCCCCGGGCAATAGCTTGAGGTTGGCGGTGTCGAACAGTTGTGCTGATGCTTGGGGAGTGAATATGGTCCTGCTCCAGAGGAGGCACGGTTATGCCTTTGATGACCCACAAGTATAGGGGATCCATCATAGTCATTTCGATAAGTAAGAGTGTGAACCCAACAAGGAGCAGAAGGAAATCACAAGTGGTTTTCAGCAAGATATTCTCTGCAAGCAATGAAATAATCAGTAATAGATAGTTTTGTGATAAGATAAATCATAATGGGTAACAAGTAAATAAACTAACTAAGGTGCAGCTAGTTGGACCAATCCTTTTAGTAGCAAAGGACTAGCCGGGACAAACTCTTATATAAAGCAAAGCGCTCGCGAGGACACATGGGAATTGTTTTCTAGCTAGTTTTCATCACACTCATATGATTCACGTTTGTTTGTTTGATAATTTGATATGTGGGTGGACCGGTTCTTGGGTGTTGCCCATCCTTGGACAAGCCTCCCGCTTATGATTAACCCCTCTCGCATGCATCTGCAACTACAAAAGAAGAATTAAGGTAAACCTAACCATAGCATGAAACATATGGATCCAAATCAGCCCCTTACGAAGCAACACATAAACTAGGGTTCACGCTTCTGTTACTCTAGCAACCCGTCATCTACTTATTACTTCCCAATGCCTTCCCCTAGGACCAAATAATGCTGAAGTGCCATGTAGTCGACATTGACATAACACCACTAGAGGAAAGACAACATAGATCTCATCAAAATATCAAACGAATACCAAGTTCACATGATTAGTTATAACAAGACTTCTCCCATGTCCTCAGGAACAAACGTAACTACTCATAAAACATATTTAGGATCAAGATCAGAGGAATATTAATTATCATTAAGGATCTGAAAATATAATCTTCCACCGAATAAACCACTAGCATCAACTACAAGGAGTAATCAATACCACTATCAACCCACAGGTACCAATCTACGGTTTTGGGACCAAGATCGAATACAAGAGATGAACTAGGGTTTGAGAGGAGATGGTTCTAGTGAATATGTTGATGGCTATTGACCCCCTCTCGATGAGAGGATCAATGGTGATGATGATTTCCCCCTCCCGGAGGGATGTTTTCCCGAAAGAACAGCTCCGTCGGAGCCCTAGATTGGTTCTGCCCAGGTTCTGCCTTGAGACGGCGGCACTTCGTCCTGAAAGTTTCCTTTTGAATTTTTCCAGGTCAAAACACACCATATAGCCAAAGATGGGTACCGGAGGCCTGCTAGGTAGCTCACAAGATCGGGGGGCGTCTAGGGGGTTAGGGTGCGCCCTCCACCCTTGTGGCTGGCTCGTGGCCCCCCTCTGGTTCTTTCTTCGCCCAATATTTTTTACATTTTCCAAAAACATGCTCCGTGAAGTTTCAGGACTTTTGGAGTTGTGCAGAATAGGTCTCTAATCCTTTTCCAGTCTAGAATTCCGGGTGGTGGCATTCTCCCTCTTCATGTAAACCTTATAAAATAAGATACAATAGGCATAAGTATTGTGATATAATGTGTAATAAAATCCCATAATGCAATAAATATCAATATAAAAGAATGATGCAAAATGGACGTATCAACTCCCCCAAGCTTAGACCTCGCTTGTCCTCAAGCGCAAGCCGATATCTATAAATATGTCCACATGTTTAGAGATAGAGGTGTCGATAAAATAACATACGGACATGAGAGCATCATGATCATCTTTAGAACAACAACATATAATGCCATATAATTTCTTATGGTAAAGTAACAATTCATTCACAAGGTAAATTATGAATAAGAAACTTCATTGAAAACAAACAAACTATGATCTCTGTCATTGAAGCAATTGCAATTTATCATAACGTCGGAAAGAGTCAATATAAGAGCTTTTCATCAAGTCCACATACTCAGCTATCATTTAATCTTTCACAATTGCTAACACTCACGCGATACTTACGGGTTCAAGGTTTGAATCGGTCACAGAGAACGATAGGGGCTTATAGTTTTGCCTGCCAACCTTTTACCTCAAGGGTAATGTCAACAATAATACTTTATGAAAACCTACATCCGAGTGGATATATATATCCGGATCTCTCCAACATACAATGCTTGCCAAAGGAAAATGTGTAAAAAGAAGAGGTGATGATCACCATGAATCTTGTATAAGGATAGGAGATAGAAGTAAAAGATAGGCCCTTCACAGAGGGAACCAGAGGTTGTCATGCACTTTTTATGGTTGGATGCACAAAATCTTAATGCAAAAGAACATCACTTTATATTGCCGCTTGTGATAGGGACCTTTATTATGCAGCCCGTCGCTTTTATTTCTTCCATATCACAAGTTCGTATAAAGCATATTTTATTCACACTAATAGATCATATATATTTAGAGAGCAATTTTTATTGCTTGCACCGATGACAACTTACTTGAAGGATCTTACTCAATCCATAGGTAGGTATAGTGGACTCTCATAGCAAAACTAGGTTTAGGGATGTTTGGAAGCACAACTAGTATCTCCACTTGGTGCAAATAATTTGGCTAGCATGCGAGGGAAAGGCAAGCTCAACATCTTGGATGATCCATGACAATATAACTTATATTTGGATATAAGAAAACATAACCTATTATGTTGTCTTCCTTGTCCAACATCAAGTTTTTAGCATGTTATATTTTAATGAGTGATCGCAATTACAAAAGATGTCCAAGATAGTATATTTATATGTGAAGCCTCTCTTTCTTTATTACTTCCTATTAGTTGCAACAATGACCAAAACTATGTTTTGTCAACTCTGAACAACTTTTATTCATCATACTCTTTATATGTGAAGTCATTACTCTCCATAAGATCAATATATGAACCTCTTTATTTCCTTTTATTCTTTCCTTTTATTTAACTCCCTCAAGATCATAGCAAGAAAGCAAAGCTCTTAACTCAAAACTACTCTTTATTATATATCAAATGGACTCGATTACATACAGGGAACATAAAGCAAAACTCAAAGCTGGATCATACTGAAATCTTATTCTACTAGATCAAGATGTAACCAAAAGGATCGGACTAAAAAAAGATAAAGATAAAGATGTGACGGTGATACGATACCGAGGCACTCCCCCATGCTTGGCAGTTTCCAAGGGGAGTGCCCATACCCATGGATTTAGATCTCTTTCGTCGGAGGTGGTGATGAAGTAGTGTCACACATCGAGCGTAGGAGATTCTCCAATTTGCGAATAATGCTCTTGAGTGCGGTGATGTATTCTTGCAACAGAATATTTTTCACGAGTGAGATACTTGTATTGCACACGAACTATTTCAATGATCTCGAAGGCTTCAATTTCAGTATGAGTAAGTTAATCATAGTGAGGTTGAAGGATGTCTTATTCTTCGGCTGTGGGAGCTGGATCTTCCACGGCCTTCTTGATTTTATCATCCTCGTTAATTTTCCCGAGTTCTTCTCGCTTCATCTCTATCTTCATCAGCCATGCATCGTCGCCCACATTGTTGAAGGAGGGGGACGGCATGATGCCCGGCCTTGAAAACTCTAATAGAAAACAACTCAAAACAAAAGTAGGAGATATTTTCCTGGATCGCGGATCAAAACCTTCAGTAGATTATATAATGATTTTTTACCGACCATAAGAAGTATCATGCAATAAAACGGAGTCCGGGAGGCACACGAGCTGGCCACAAGGACCGGGGGTGCGCCCAGGGGGGTCGGGCGCGTTGTCGGCGTTCTGGGAATGGGAGTCCCTAGACTTGCCTGCCTGCGGCCCACGACGTGGCTCTGCAAGCGGGCCGTATGGCCCATCTTGTCCAACAAGCATTCAAGACCCTCACGAGGGGCCAAGCCTTGAGATGCGGAGGACACAAGACCTCCTCGGGCACATTGGCTCGCGAGGGGTGGAGAGATCAAGGCCAGGCAAACCTCGCGAGGTTCCAATGACGTGAGCCATGACGATCAAGAATAGGCGGGCGCCAACGTGCACAATGTCCTTGTTTCCTCTTTGGTGCTAAAGAAGCAAGCACAGGCGCGGAGTACCGAGGCGTCAAGGAAAGGTTTCCCTTTCAATGCAACAAGACCAAGACCAGCAGGACGGCGAGACGGAGGTCACCGTGGATCCCAAGATGGCGTCACCACCAGAGCCTTTTGCAGGCGAAGACTGCTTTTGTCAGGATAAGCTGTACTAGCTGTCCCCTTTCAAATTGGCCGTTGTTGGCTCCCTTACCGCTCAATATTTGGGGAGAGGACCAGGGCCTCTATAAATAGGACTAGCCACCACCATAGCTAGGAGAGGCGGAGATCGACCTGGACAACGACAGGTTCACCATGCACAAGAACACCTCTCCTCAGGAGGTTGTTCTTCCCCTTGTATTGTTTATCCAAAGCCCAATAGGCAATCCACCACCACCACACTGGAGTAGGGTATTACACCACAACGGTGGCCCCAGCTAGTATAAATCATGTGTCCTTTGTGTTGCGAGTTCGTCGAGTTAGCCCTTGAGATCTTAGCCAAGCTAGGACGTGGATCGGTAGGGGGAGATCTTCGCACGCACCCTAGTGTTCGAACCTTGAGGGTTTTGCCGGAACCCGTGATCCGACATTTGGCGCCCAAGGTAGGGGTGCGTCGGAGCCTCTCTCCCGCCAGTCGATTCATCGACGCTCCATAGTTCCGATGTCCGGTGACTCAAGGACCAACGCCGACCGCTGGGCAGCCTGGCCAGCCTGGATGGCGCCGCCTGCCCAGGAAGACCTCAGCCCCGTGCTCCAGGCGGTGCGAGTACCACCTGACACAACAGGGCGCGAGCGGCGCGGCCAGGCGCCGTCCATCCTCACCCCATGACAGGCGCGAGCTGATGCAAGGGCCGCAAGCCACGCCGCGGCGACGGCGCCGCACACCCGGCGTGGGAGTTGCACTCACGATGGAGTGGGAGTTGCTGCGGTGCTGGCTAATAGAGAGCGGCCGGGATGCACTGCTGGAACGCGTCGCCGTGCTGCGACCAGGTCACATGGCGGGCCACGCTGCGCCCACGTGCCTGCAGGCGCACCACCTGGCTTCTTCGACACTGAAGCAACCAACGGAGCTGCACGCCCGCTCGTGCCCGCGCCACCTCCGCTGGGCACGGGCACGAGTGCTGCCACCTACGGTCCGAGCAGGATGCAACCCTACTATCCTCAAGGCGGCACACTAGGAGTCTGGGGCACTACGGCAAGGTCTTCGAGGCGGTAGCCTCGGAGGCCTATGTGCCCCGCATGGTGGACTAGGACTACACGCGGGAGGATGACCCCGGCTCGTTCCTTGAGCCAGGCTGGGAAGAGGAGGCGTTAGGAGCTGAGGCCTTCCAGGAGCCGCCCGAGAGCCCCACCAACCACGCCGTCGACAACATCTATAGGGTACCGCTAATCTCCCAGGGGCAGGCTTACGCTAAGCATGAATCGCAAGTGAACCAGTTCACAGCGCCCGGCGACGGTTCCGGTGTGGCGGTATCCATCTCACCAGGAGAGGCTCACTGGGGCTGCGTGGGCGGGGCCAGGAGCAAGGCCCCTCCCCGCGTCGCTCGGAGAAAGGCATCGCCCGGAGGTAGGCCCTCTGCCGGGGAGGTGCCGGCGAGCCTTCCCCCGGCAGAGGACCCGTGGTCGCTGAGGGCGCCGCTGGTGTCCCCTTTGCCCCTTGGTGTCGTCCTGGTCTCCGGTCTCCCCCAACGGTGGTCAAGGGAGGCGCAAGGCGGGGCCCTCATTTGGCGATATGAAGTAAGGCTCACGCCTGTGAAGATCGCCGCCCGTGAAACTCGCACGTAATAACGAGTGGGGTTGTCCATGCCCCGGAGTCTTAGGAGTGCCGCCCTCGGGCCTCGGGGGCTCCCTCCCACGTTCTAGTGGCAGCACTTAGCTCCGCGCTGATGAGAAGACATGAAGACTAGACTAGGCGCCAGACGCGACCATTTGCTTTGGATCTCTTTTCTGTAACCCTGCCTTCTGGATTTGGATTTAAGTTGAAGTTGAATTTTCATTGATGCACGCGGGGGGTGCCTTTTCTCATTCGAGCGATTTCTTGCCATCTGGTCCTTGCCTTATTTTGGAGTTCGTGCCTGTTGCTTCCCCCTCGCGGGTCCCTCGTGAGCGGGGCTGGGAAAGATGCACACGCGCCACACGCATGTCGCGCCACGGCTAGCGCTTTCTTATCACACGGCCCCCTCGGGCGTCTCGACGAGTTCCTCAGGAGCTTCCAACCTCATGAACTGGCTTGGGCTCATCCAGGCTAAGGTAAACCGCAACAACATCTTTGCCCCAGGATAGGTGAGTTCACGAAGACACATATTCAAATCTACCTAACAAGATAAAGGCAGTAGCAAATTTACATGAGGGGCTTCCACACCAAAAATGCTCTTACAACTTCAAGGGCTACACCCGAGCTTCTGTGTGCAGGACAAATAGCTGGGACGCACGGGATCAGTCAGACATGTCGCTCGCCGCGTCCCCCGGATCGCCCTTAGACGCGTCGCTAGCATCGCTGCCACCATCGCTGGCATCACCATCACCTCCACCAGCGCCACCGTCACCGCCATCGACCACGTCGCCCGCGTCCGCCGCGAGCACCACCCCATCGTCATCGGAAGTGAAGGCCCTGACCAGCGCGTCCACATTGTCTTCCTCCCATCACGATAGGTCGCCCCGAATGGCCTCGGGTACAGGAGCGATGGCGGCATCAAAGTCGAAGTTGGGGTCAGCGTTCTGGAGATGGCTGAAGACGCGGGAGAAGGCACGCCCGAGCAGGCCGTGGCTCCTCTCTTCAACAAGTTGGCGAGCCCTCTCAGAACGGTTCTCCAGGCGCGTCACCACGTCGTTGAACAAGCGAAGGTGGCTGGTGTAGTCGTTCGCATGGGGATGAGGAGCTTTCTCATCACAGATGTGACCCAGGGCGATGTTGGCCCTGTTCCTGAGGTCCTGGAGTATGGGGGCGTGCACGCGCTCCAGCGTCCGCCGTTGAAGCACTTTCTCCCTGTTCTGCCGCATGACGGACTCGGCATCAGCGCCCCGTTGCTGATGAGCGAGAAGCTCGGTGCATGCGGAGGCCAGTTTGGCCCGCACCGAGACCAGGGCAGCTGTGCTGGCCTCCTCGCGTCGCTCCACCTCGGTCAACCTGGACTTGAGGGCAGCAGTCCTACCAGTGGCCTCAGCTTCCACGAGCTTCAACTTCAGGTCAAGCCTACCCTCAAGACCCGTGCAAGCCTCAGCCACCCGGCGATCAACCTCCTCCTGTGCCCTGGCCTCGCGCGTGCCGACGACATCCTCCGCCTAGGAAACTCAACGCTCCCTCGTCTCCAGTCGTTCAAGCTCAAGGCTACGCTCCACGGCTTCCAGTGCCAGCGCCTCCTCGCGCTTCCGGATCTCTTCATCTTGGGCGGGCGTCCCCCTCAACGATGCAAGGGAGGTTCTGCGCGCCTCCACTTGCTGATCCAAGACGGCGCTCCAGGCTTGGAGCTCCCACGTGCGTTTCTCCACGACCTCGCAACGACGGTCAGCTTCCTGAGCCTCTTCCAGAGCTCGGGAGCAGGCCTCACGGGAGGCTGTGAGGGAAGCCTCGACCTTCGCATTATCGAGCTCATGCTGGTGGCGCCCGATGTTGATAGCCACCTTCAGCTTATGCCACTCCTCCACCAGCCGAAGACCCTCGGCCATGAGGAGCGCGTCCACATCCACGAGCTCTTCACCAAGCCGGTTCATCACGCCCATCGCCTCCTGAAAGAGCTCGTGGCGGACGACGCTCCTTTCTTGCACCGACTCGAGCATGCTGCTAACTCCGTCCTCCACCGTGGGGACCGCGGGTAGGGCCCGAAGTGGCTCGCCCCCTCTCAGCGGGGGGCTGGGGGCTGGCGCCCGCCTAGTTGCGGGCCAGGTCTCGCGAGGAGCCCGAACGAGAGGAGGCCCGCTGCTTGAAGAGGAACCCAAGACCGAAGCCATCCAGCTACCGTCCATGACCAGGGGAGGAACCCTTGGCATGCTTGCTGTACTCCAAGCAAGGCCACGAAGGAGAGACGGCGAAGGCGCGAGCTGAAGACGCCTTGTCGACGGGCTGGCTTCCCCGGTTGACTCCACACCGTGAGCAGCGTGTGGGCTTGTAGCGCTCGAGTCTAGCGGGAGAAGCGAGGCGAGAGGAGGCTGCTTCTCAGGAGATCCTGCGGCCTTGGCAAAAGGGATCCTGAAGAGACATCGTCAGGAAGGGAAGCAGCACGCGGAGAATCACCAAGATAAGGTACTTACTCGCCAACAACGATGCACTTTCTCCGTTCTAATGGCCCGAAGGTGCCGCTGCTTGGGGACCCCTTCCTCTTGCGGAGCTCTTCGAAGTCCACGCAGAGCCGACCGAAGCGCTGGACATGGCAGCCCACACGAGGCGCAACTGGTGAAGCGCTCGAAGGGGCAGTCTCAGGAGCGCCAAGCTGAGGGGAGCCATCAGGCTCTGCCTCATAGCGACCTGTTGAGGTCTCAGGAGCCCCGGCCTCGGGAGACACGGGCTGCATCGCCTCCTCAACCGCCGCCCAAGGGCAAGAGTCGCGAGTTCTTGAGGACGACGCCTCAGGAGCCCTGGGCGGCATTAGCATCTCGGCACCTTCGCCATCGGCCCCCAACGGTGGTTGCCCCCTGCATCCACACTTGGGGCGAGCTCGGCGCCAGCAGCAGGAAGAGGAACCACGACGATGGGGTTCTCACGAGGCCCCACGAGGCCGACTGGATGCAGCCCCCACTCATTAAAAGCGGGCATCTGCTCCGTGAATGTCGCCTTTTTCAAGCAGCAGGCCCACATCGGTCGAGAATGGCGCTGAAGCAGAGCAATTCGGCATCGGATGAACTCCTTCACCACCATAGGCACAGTCACGTCAAGATCCTTGAGCCTCTTCAGCCTGAGCCAGACGGGGGCAAGGAGCGAATCGGTGAGCCTTTGGTGGCACTAACTGAAGCTGGGAATAGCGGGCGCTAATGGAGAAGAGAGAAGGGGGCTGAGCACTCCGACATCAACAAATACCCACCATGTCGGAAACCTGCTCGTGGATGGTGGGAGCTCAAAGTCAATCCCCGAGCCGGTCGTCGCCACCACGGCCTGAAAGCTCAGGCATCCTGAGCTTTGTCGGGGGTCAATCATTTGTAGGGAGAAGAAGTGGCGGAGAAGGGCCACGGAAGGAGCAATGCCTACCATGGCCTCGCAAACAAAGGCAAAGACGGCGAGAAGGGTCACTTATTGAGGATCAAGGTGTAGCATGTGGATCTGATAATGCGCAAGCACAACGTTGAAGAAGGCGGAGAAAGGAGGGACTAGGCCGGCCCTAAGGGAGTCGATGAAGAATGGGACCTCAGTGGCTGCCCGGTCAATACGAGCACAAGATGCAGGCCAAGCCACCGTCTTTCCCCACTCATTGAAGCTGGAGGCGAGCATGGGATGCACCATGCCCATGGCCTCGTCGTTGAGCACCAGCGATCGGCCAACTGCGGGCTCGGCGGCCGGAGGCGCACTAGCTGAAGACAGAGCTTTCTTTCCCTTATCCGCTTATGTCAGTGCCACGGCAATGGAGTGAGCAGAGCTCAGGTCAGATTGGAAAGAGGAGAGTAGTCCGGGAGAAGCAGAGGAATTGGAGGAGTATGGTGTAGGCGATGGAAGAATAACTGTGTAGGTTGTGGTGGCCGCATAGCCAGGCGGATTCCAAGGCAGCGTGCAGAAGCGAAGACACCCACGTCCAATCAACCGCCACGCGTCAACCAAGGCTGCGGGCTATTGGGGCCCGCGGCGCTCCGCACTTGTCCCTTTGGCTTCAACTCGAAGCCAAGCCCGAGCACGCCTTGGGCCTGGGGGCTACTGTCGTTGTTCTGGGAACGGGGGTCCCCAGACTTGCCTGGCTAAGGCCCACGGCGTGGCTCTGCAAGTGGGCCCGTACGGCCCATCTTCACCAAAAAGCATTCAAGACCCTTGCGAGGGGCCAAGCCTCGCGAGGCGGACGACACAAGACCTCCTCAGGAGCGCCCTCACCAGGCTGGCTCACTAGGGGCAGAGAGATCAAGGCCAGGCAAACCTCGTGAGGTTCCAATGATGTGAGCCATGACGATCGAAACCAGGCGGGCGCCAGTGTGCACAATATCCTTGTTTCCTCTTTGGTGCTAAGGAAGCAAGTGCAGGCGCGGAGTACCAAGGCATCAAGCAAAGGTTTCCATATCGGTGCAACGAGACCATGACCAGCAGGACGGCGAGATGGAGGTCACCATGGAGCCCAAGACGGCGTCACCACCAGATCCTTTGGCAGGCGAAGACTGCTTTTGTCGGGATAAGCTGTACTAGTTGTCCCTTTCAAATTGGCCGTTGTTGGCTCCCTTCCCACTCAATATTTGGGGACAGGACCAGGGCCTCTATAAATAGGACTAGCCACCACCATAGCTAGGAGAGGCGGAGATCGACCCGGACAACGACATGTTCACCAAGCACAAGAACACCTCTCCTCAGGAGGCTGTTCTTCCCCTTGTACTTTTCATCCTCAGCCCAAGAGGCAATCCACCACCACCACACTGGAGTACGGTATTACACCACAACGGTGGCCCGAACCAGTATAAATCTTGTATCCTTTGTGTTGCGAGTTCGTCGAGTTAGCCCTTGAGATCTTAGCCAAGCCAGGGCGTGGATCGGTAGGGGGAGATCTTCGCGCGCACCCCAGTGTTCGAACCTTGAGGATTTTGCCAGAACCCGTGATCTGACACGCTCCCTCCACCCTTGTGGTGGCCTCGTGTCTCTTTATGACTACTCTTAATTTTCCTAATTTTTTAAATATTCCAAAACCGAGAAATTTATCATTGGAAACATTTTGGAGTCAATTTACTTACCGTACCACATACCTATTCCTTTTCAGAGTTTGGAACGTTCTCAAAAGTGTCCCTTCTATACTCCTCTGGTGTTACGGTATTGATTATATTTGTCTCAACATTTATGGGAGTACCTGAGATATAATGTTTGATTATTTGACCGTTTACCACCTCGGATTTGTGCCTTCGGTGTTGTTGATTTTTATGGCACCGGAATGATAGACCTCCTCGATGATGTAAGGACCTTCACATTTAGAGAGAAGCTTTCCTGCAAAAAATCTTAAACGAGAGTTGTATAGCAAAACATGATCACCTACATTAAACGCTTTTGTATCCTTTTATCATGCCATCTTTTAACTTTTTCTTTAAACAACTTGGCATTCTCATAGGCTTGGGTTCTCCATTCATCTAGTGAGCTAATGTCAAATAACCTCTTCTCACCGGCAAGTTTGAAATCATAATTGAGCTCGTTAATGACCCAATATGCCTTATTTTCTATTTCAAGAGGCAAGTGACATTGTTTTCCATAAACCATTTTATATGGAGACAAACCCATGGGATTCTTGTAATAAGATCTATAAGCCCATAATGCATCATCAAGTTTCTTAGACCAATTCTTTCTAGATCTATTAACAGTCTTTTGCAAAATTAATTTAAGCTCTCTATTGCTTAATTCTACTTTACCACTAGACTGAGGATGATATGGAGATGCAATTCTATGGTTAACATCAGACATAGCAAGCATTTTACGAAAGCACCATGAATAAAATGTGAACCACCATTAGTCATTAAATATCTAGGGAACCCAAACCTCAGAAAAATAACTTCTTTAAGCATCTTAATAGAAGTGTATAGCACTACTAGTTGGAATAGCTTCTACCCACTTAGTAACTTAATCAACAACAACTGAAATATGTGTATACCAATTAGAAGAAGGAAAGGGTCCCATATAATCAAAGCCCCAAACATCAAATGGTTCAATAACAAGTGAATAATTCATAGGCATTTCCGGACGTCTACCAATATTACCAATTCTCTGGCATTCATCACAAGACAAGAGAAACTTACGAGGATCTTTAAAGAGAGTGGGCCAATAGAAACTGGATTGCAATACCTTATGTGAAGTTCTATCTCGAGCATTATGTCCTCCGTAAGACTCGGAGTGACACATGCGTAGGATCTGTTCCTGTTCATGATCAGGTATACAACGTCTAATAACACCATCTACTCCTTTATAAAGGTGTGGGTCATCCCAGATGTAATGTCTTAAATGATAAAATAACTTTTTCTTTTGCTGGTATGTGAAACTAGATGGTATAAATTTAGCAACAATATAATTAGCATAATCAGCATACCATGGAGTATTACGAGAAGCATGTATGACATTTAATTGTTCATCGGGAAAGCTACCATCAATAGGTAGTGGGTCATCAAGAACATTTTCTAACCTAGACTAGTTGTCTGCAACGGGGTTCTCATCTCCCTTTCTATCAATAATATGCAAATCAAATTCTTGTAGCAAGAGAACCCATCTAATAAGTCTAGGTTTAGCATCTTTCTTTTCCATAAGATATTTGATAGCAGCATGATTAGTGTGAACAGTTACTTTGGAATCACATGGAAATACAACTGCTAAAAATTCTTTTTCAGTGGTAGCATAATTTCTCTCGGCACTGTCTAGAGTGTTACTAGCATACTGGATAATGTTTAATTTCTTATCAACTCTTTGTCCTAGAACAGCACCAACAACATAATCACTAGCATCACACATAATTTCAAAGGGTAAATTCCAATCAGGTGGTAGAACAATAGGAGCAGAAATCAAGGCTTTCTTCAGTATTTCAAATGCTTCTACACAATCATCATCAAAAACAAAAGGAACATCTTTTTGCAAGAGATTAGTGAGAGGCCTAGAAATTTTAGAGAAGTCTCGAATAAACCTCCTATAGAAATAGCATGACCAAGGAAACTTTTTATACCTTTGATATCTTTAGGACACGATATCTTTTTAATAGCATCAACTTTAGCTTTATCAACTTCAATACCCCTTTGAGAAACTTTATGCCCCAAGACAATACCTTCATTAACCATGAAGTGGCACTTCTCCCAATTCAAGACAAGATTAGTTTCTTCACATCTCTGCAAAACTTGGCCAAGGTTGCTTAAGCAATCATCAAAAGAAGCTCCGTAAACAGAGAAATCATCCATCAGAACCTCAACAATCTTTTCACAAAAATCAGAGAATATAGCAGTCATACATCTTTGAAAGGTAGTAGGTACATTACATAAACCAAAAGGCATACGTCTATAAGCAAAGGTACTAAAAGGGCAAGTAAAAGTAGTTTTCTCTTGATCCTCTTTTGACACAAGTATTTGAGAGAAACCGGAATAACCATCTAGAAAGTAAAAAATGAGTATGTTTGGATAGTCTTTCTAGCATTCGATCAATAAAAAGGTAGAGGGTAATGATCTTTCCTAGTAGCTTTATTTAATTTGCGAAAATCAATTACCATTCTATAACCTATAACAATTCTATGAGGAATCAATTCATTCTTATCATTTGGAACAACAGTAATACCCCCTTTCTTGGCACACAATGAACATGACTTACCCATTGACTATCAGTAATAGGATAAATTATACCTCCCTCTAGAAGCTTTAGTATTTCATTTCTTACCACTTCTTTCATCTTCGGATTTAACCGTCATTGGTGATCAACAACTGGTTTAGCATCTTTCTCCAGTTTAATTTTATGTTGACATAGAGTGGGACTAATGCCCTTAAGATCATCGAGAGTATATCCAATAGCGGCACGGTGCTTCTTCAGAGTTTTCAATAATTCCTTTTCTTCATGCTTTGAAAGGTTAGCACTAATAATAACAGGATATATCTCCTTTTCATCAAGATAAGCATATGTTAGTGTATCAGGTAATTGTTTAAGATCAAACACGGGATGACCCTTAGGTGGAGGAGGATCCCCAGGGATTTCAACAGGCAAATTGTGTTTCAAAATAGGTCCTTGATTGAAGAATACTTCATTTCCCTTCTTTCATTCATAAACATATCATTTTCATGGTCTAGCAAATATTGCTCTAAAGGATCATTAGGAGGCACAACAATAGAAGCAAGACCAATAATTTCATCCTTACTAGGCAATTCTTTATCATGGAGTTGTCAACAAAATTTAGAGAAATTAAAATCATGAGACATATCCTTCTCGCAGTCTATCTTAGCATTAACAGTATTCAACAAGGGTCTACCAAATATAATGGGACAAAAATTATCTTGTGGGGAAGCAAGAATAAGAAAATCAGTAGGATATTTTATCTTCCCACACAAGACTTCAGGATCTCTGACAATCCCAATTGGTGATATAGTATCTCTATTAGCAAGCTTAATAGTAACATCACTATCTTCTATCTCAGTATGTGCAATATCATTCATAATTTCTTTATATAAGGTATAAGGACTTGCACTCACACTAGCACCCACATCACATAAGCCATGATAACAATGATCTCCTATTTGAACAGAAATAACAGGCATGCCAACAATAGGTCTATGTTTATGTTTCATATCAGGTTTGGCAATTCTAGCAGCTTCATCACAGAAATAAATAACATGCCCATCAATATTATCAACCAAGAGATCTTTAACCATAGCAATACTAGGTTCAACTTTAATTTGCTCAGAGGGTTTGATTATTCTAATATTACTTTTGTTGACCACAGTTGAAGCTTTAGCATGATCCTTTATTCTAACAGGGAATGGTGGTTTCTCAACATAAGTCGTAGGAACAATAGGATCAACATTATAAGTAATAGTTTCTTCTTCAACTTTAACAGGTTCAACTATTTTAACTTCAATGGGAGGATTATATTTAAACCACTTCTCCTTAGGGAGATCAACATGAGTAGTAATCACTACAAAAAAAGACACATCCGTGACATTTTGGGCCGAACGAAATTTTTGTGTGTCATACTTATGACAGTTCTATGACAATAATTGTGACAAAACACGGTATCATCATAGATGTGGTGGGGTCCTACTTCTATGACAAAAAAATCATGACAGAAAATGGGCTTTTCTTCCTGGGCGGGCCGGAGACGCAGCTGCATGACATTCTTTGGGCCGTCCATGACGGAAACAATCATGGTAGAAGCGAGGGCGAGGAAAATATCGGGGTGTTCCTGGTTACGGTAGGTGGTTGGGGCCGAGCCATGCGCGTTTCTCTCATACACGCACGCACGGTGTGAGGGGTTGGGCTCTAACTGAACTCGAGCGAGGCGTTGGGCTCTAACCGAACCCGAGCGATTGCATTGCAGGCTACGCGTTACTGAACCCGAGCGATCGATGGCTATTAACTGAACCAGATCGAGCGATTCCTTTGCTACTGCTGCTAACTGAAGTCGATCGATGCTGCCTCTGGATGAACAGTGAGTGTTGCTGTGGGGGGTTTGGATGAACAGTTCCCGGTGGGGTGGATGAACAGGACCCCGTGGTGTTGCCTCTGGATGAACAGTGAGCGTTGTTGGGGAGTTTGGATGAACAGTTCCCGGTGGGGGTCGATGAACAGGACCCCGTGGTGTTGCCTCTGGATGAACAGGACCACGATCTATTGAGCCGGTTGGGGCTGGATGAACAGGACCCCCGTGGAGGGCTGGATGAACAGAACCACCCCATGGAGGGCAGGATTGTCGCTGTGGAGCGACTCCTATGTGATCACAAGAATCCCTACTACGGTTGCCGGGACACAGGGTTGCGAGGAGAGCAGGGCTAGTAGACAGCACAAGGATCGTTTACCCAGGTTCGGGCCATGAGGATGCATAAAACCCTAGTCCTCCTTTGGTGGGTGTATTTCTAAGAGTTCTTGAGCTCTCGAACTAGTTGTGGTCAGCGTGTGGTTCCAAAGAGCTGAATCCCCCTCCTCGTCGCCTTGGGCCTCCTTTTATAGGAAAAAGGGGTTGCCATAGTGGCACACAGGAGGTGGAAATTTCTATAGTGGCATGAGGTTATCCCTCGTATTACAGGACAAGGTGCATTTAATGCATCGCTTAGGTGTCCTCTTACTTTATCGGGGACGGGGCGAGGCCCGTCCCGTTCGTCACCGCTCCTCCTCGCTTCGACACGCGCCTCGGCCGGGGATGCGTGCAGTGCCAAGTAGGCAGGCAGGCAGCTGAGTTGGTGCGGTGGTGGAGCCTTCATGAAGATCTGCATGCCGCCATGCAGGCGCTTCATGAGTTGGCCTGGGAGCTGCATGTTTCCATGCAGGTGCCGGCCCTGCTGGTTGGGCTGGCAGCTTCATGTGAATGGCGGTGGAAGCTTGGTTGACGTGGGCTTGGCGGAGGCCTTGCCGACGTCTTTAGCGAGGGCCTTGCTGGGTGGCCTAGCAAGGGTCTCGCCGTGGCGCGTTGTCGTCCCCGGCAAGGATCTTGCCGAGAATCACCATCTTTTGATTTGATCTTGAATATCTCTTCATAAAGATCTATATGCCACCACAGGGGTGCCTTCTCGAGTACTGGCCCCATGCTGATGATGGCACTGGGGGTCGTGGGCTCAAGGGTGGCTCGCTCTGTTGGTGCGGGGCGAGCTGTCCCGGCAAGAGTCTTGTCGGGGCCACTGAGGCCACCCGGCAATGGTCTTGCCGGGGGAACTTGCTTCGTCCCTCTGCTCTTTGTGGTCTTGGACTTCGCGTTGCTTTGATTGTCTTGGGCTTCGATCTTACCTTGGCTCACCTCCCTCGTTCTGCTTGGTGCGGCTGTGGGCGCGACTCTGACTGCCCGTGCACAAAAAAAGGGGTACAAAGATGTGCCCCTATTTTTGTACAACGACAGGAGCCCCCTGGCCTGGGCCATGCATAAGCGCGACGCATTGTTGGGCCAGGCCCAAAATGGTGTGCGGGCACTTGGGGCTGTTTTTACCATGGTAAGGTTCTTCACGCGCTCCGCCTCCCACGACCCACGCGTGTGGCACGGCATGGAGGGGTGTGCGTGACGTGGGAGGCATGCGTGGGATGGTTTCCACATGCATGCATCACATCGCAGTAAAGAGGCGGCTCGCGTATTCCCCATAAAAAGAAGGAGGTCTGGAGGCGTGGCTCATTTATTGAGCGTGGTCAGGGTACGGTCTTCAAGGCGTCCACTCCCCACGATCACGGGGTGGGGAGAGGTCGCCTCACCCGTCCCCTCAGTTCTACACGTCTGCCACGCGTCTTTTATGCGCTTATGGTGGCAAACGGTGGGGGCGAGAAACCGGGCCGCCGCTGGTTGGGGCGGCGGGTAGGTCCTGATACCCCATGCCTCCGGTGTCTGGATTGGCTGAGCGGAGCGGCCGAGCGTCAACCCTGTTCCTTTATAAAGAGGAGGAGGGGGAATGGCACTCTGCATTCTTCCATCTTCTATCTCCCTCTACTTCTACTCCTTCCTCTCACCCGCCATGGAGAAAGGGAATCCTGGTCCTTCGATGGTGGCGGCGAGGGTCGCTGCTCGACAACGCGTCCCTCCCCCTCCTGAACCCATGGTGGTGGAACCGATCGCGAGGGGAAGGGGGAGGCGGCGAGGCCAGGGTAGAGGCCATAGCACTCGGGGAAGAGGAGGACGTGGCGGTGCACCGGCCTCGCCCCTGCCAATGATGCCCTTCCCGATGGAGGGCCACGTTGAAGACCAGCCTTGCGAGTTCTTCATCAGGCTCCACCGGCCCCCGCGTTGTCGTCTTCGTCTCCCCACTCCGTTCGCTCGGGTGATGGAGCGCACCACGCCCCAGACCCTTAGGTTGCACATGAGGGGAACGGGGGCACGCGGGTCGACGTCGACTTCCCGGCTCCTCGAGTTATGTATCTCCATCGTGGATGGAAGACATTCGCCCGCATCCACAGCCCGACGGCGGGGCTCGTCCTCTACTTCAAGTTAATGGAGGACGGCCTGCTCTCCGTCAAGGTCTTCGGAGACTTGGGAACTTGTCTAAAATGCTGCGTGGAGAGTTCCTCTAATGGAGATTCTGACGATGGAATCTCGTCCTCGAGCGAGAGAGACGAGGAGGACAGCACGGCGGACAGCGGGGACGAGTCCGACTAGGCGTCGGACGCCCTGCACCTGGGCGGGTGCGGCAGCAGCAGCATCTGCACCTGGCCGCTCCTCCGACAGAAGCTAGCCGAGGGCAGGGCCAGCTCCTTGAACCTTGCGGGGCTGTCTCCTTGGGCGGCTGGCGTCGGGAGGCTGCGGAAGAGGAAGAGGGCGGGCAGCAAGGCCGTCAACTCGGAGTACGCGGGCACCGATGCCTTCATCGCGTATTGCCGGTCCTGCCACCTCGTCTTCCAGCTCCTTTCCCGGCACCGTCATCACCAGCCCGCCCGTGGGTGGCCACTGAGATGTTCTCTTGGTGCTTTCTGTTGCTCGTAGCTCGCCTAGGTGCCCCTTTTGCCCTTTCGCCTCCTTGACCTGCCTCCTGAGGAGAGGGACAAGAAAGGGATTACGGGCATCTTATCTCTTTTTTAGTTTGTAAGCCTGCGGGCCTTTGTTAAATTTAAAACTTGTAATCCCCTTGCTCATGTTTTTCACCTCGCATGAACTAGACCTGTATGGGATGTTTTGATTGAAAAAGGGATGCTTGCCGGGTTTTTCGTTCACTGGTAAATCCCGCGACAAGAAGTGAATCCTTGTTATTGTTTTAAGATAAATGTTTTTCGCCCGACAACAGGCCTGGCCATCACCCCACTCCACTCGACCGTTCTCGCGCTCTTGGCGGAGGCAGGGATGAAGTGGGATTTAGGCTCCTCGTGCTACCCCCTTGCCACCGCGGCTACGACCAAATTCGGACCCAGGAAATAATCTCTAGGTATAGGAAAAAGGAAATTGAAATAAGGAATATTCACAGCCTCAGAAATTATTGTAAAGAAGGGCAAGAACCCTTTAAATTGCATTCAGTGATTCCAAATTGCCTTAAAAATAGTTTTGAGAATTTTGGCAAGGGTTATATACCAAACCAAAATTTTGGAACATTTTTAAGGGATTATTTGGTCTCTGAATTTAAAACAATATTCTATTTGAATTTGAAAATATATTCAAATATATATGGGATATGTTTTCAAATGCCCTGTGATAATTTATGAGCCTCTGGAAAAGTCCATGAGGCAACATAAAAATACTCAGAGGATGTTTTGGCGTTGTTTGAATTTTGTTAGAATTCAAAACAGTGGCAAAGGATTAAATAAAAGAAAACAGAAGGGAAATAAAACAGAACAGAACTTACCTGTCAGCCCACTTACTTGGCCAGCTGGCAGCCCGGTAAGACAGCCCAGCCCACCAGGGGCAGAGGCGTCTTCCACCTCGCGCCAGTCGGACACAGGGCGCGTGCTCGCTGTGCGCCGGCCACACGCCATGCCACCTCCTGCTTCCGCCGCTTCTCTGACGCGGCTGTGAACGCCATGCGCCAGCCTCGTACCCCCCCCCCCTCACTCTCCTCCCGTGCCTTCCCCCTTC
>NC_041384.1:256031800-256064869 GCF_002162155.2 Triticum dicoccoides
CTCTCTCCCGCCCGGACCCGAATGCGTCAGAGAGCGCCACCGTGCACCGCCGCGGCCACAACAACTCCCTCGCTCCCTCTCCGTCCCAGGCGTCTCTGCCTTGCTGTCTTCGTCCTCTCCACCGAGTCACGCGACGCCAGAAGCTCTGCTGCGCCGCCACCGCCGCCGTTTCCTCGTCGGCCACCAAAGATCGTCGTCGTCGATTCATCGCCCCGAGCGCCTCCCCGAGCCCACGGAGCTGCTCTTCGACCCCCAGTGAGCTCTTTCACCGTCTCCCCTTATCCACGTGGCATGTAGCTCGTCATAGCATCACTGTCCGCCGTGCCCGCGAGCTTCACGCCGCCGGCGAAGTCATCACCGTGGCTAGAGCAAGCCCAGCTCGTGCTGCTCCCAAGAGCCGAACTAGCCCACCCGTTCGTCCCACCATGCACCATAACGCCGATTCCAAGCACTCCCGAACTCCGGCCGCCGCGCAAGACACTACCGCCATCGACTTAGCCCACCGGAGCCGCTGCTGCGTGCATCCCTCGATGCGGCCGAGCAAGGGCTATGCCCTGGTGGCCTCAGTGCGCCAAACCCCTGCCCGTAGCGCATTTCCGAGCGTCCCCGCCGCGTCTGACTGCTTGTCGGCGTTTAACTCCGGAGGGATGACGTGGCACGTCATTAGCCTCTAATGACCCCGCTAATGACCCCCCTCCCCTCTCTCTCTGAAAAATGGGCCCCACACCCAAATTAACCCTAGGATTTATTCCCTGTTTAGCTTAGATTAATCCAGCTGACCCCACATGTCAGTTTGACCCTGCTGACGTGGCCATTGACTAGGCCCACCTGCCAGCCACACAACATAGCCCTAGGTCACTGACCAGTGGACCCCACTGGTCAGGTTTAACCTGGTCAGCCTCAGTTGACTCGCTGACGTCATGCTTGCGCAATGCTGATGCAGTTAATAATTTTTTGGATTAAAAATAATCCAGAAAATTCCAGAAAATGCCCAAAACTTCTAAAAATCATAGAAAATTATCTATAACTCCAAATGAAATAATTTATATATGAAAAATGATCGGAAAAATCCAAAGAATCTATTTATGGCATTTTAATGCATGTTAGAGCAACTTATATCCTCTGTTTAGGACAATTCAAATAAATGGCATTTAATAAAGCACATATGGAGTTTGAATTTGAACCTAGTGTTCAAACCAACTCCATTTAACCTGTTGCTAGTTGCATTAGGCCAACCAACAACATATTGCCATGTCACATTCATGCATCATATTGTTGCATTGCATTGATTGTGTCCTTCTCTGTTTGCCGATAACCGTCCCCGCTCAGTCAACGATGTTTCCGACGATGTGATCGATGACACTGATGAAGAACGATATTATATTCAGAAGTGCCAGGCAAGCAAAAACCCCTTGTTCATTCCGATACAATCCCACTCTCTCGCTCCTGCTCTCTTTTACTGCATTAGGACAACAGCGATTCAACTGTTACATGCTGCGGTAGCTGAACCCCTTCCCTCTGCATGACCTGTCATTGCCACAGTAAATAGATGAAACCCACTAGCGTCAGTAGGAGTTGTTTGAGCCCTGATGTGCCTACTCATTCATGCTTGTTTGCTAGGCCTGCTATTGCTTAGAGTTGAGTCAGGTCTGATTCATCGGGGATGAATTGGAATGGTGACGAACATGTCCTACTGTGTGTGAGCTAAGTATGTGAACAAGATTTGGTAAAGGTAGCGGTGAGAGGCCATGTAGGAGTACATGGTGGGTTTTCTCATTGTAGCCGTCCTCAGGAACTGAGTTCTGTGTTTGTGATCCATGAATAGTTACTACCACACATTGGGCCCCGGGCGCTCCAAGCTCTCTCGACTTATTAATCAACTCGATCTCTGTCCAGGAGTTGCATCTAGTTTCTAGTGTTTGTAGATAGTGTTAGTAGTCTACCAAGTGGCACCCGGTACAGGTGGGCTTGGGACAAACTAGGCACAGTGGCACGGTGTACCAAGTGGCACCCGGATGGTGGCCTTGGGAACCCTGCTCACATCGTTTGGGGCCGTGAGAGACACCCCGGCCGGATCTCCTTGCGGATGGAACCCGAATAGGCGATAAACCTGGACTAGAGACTTGTTGGTTAGTCAGGTCGTGGCCGACACCCTCGCCCGGCTTCCGCTTGAAGGTTGCCGAGGTACATGATGTGTACAGGGCGATAAGTGGTGAGAGCGTGTGTGAAGAAGTACACCCCTGCAGGGTTATCATTATATATTCGAATAGTCGGATTCCTCGGATATGGAAACTTGGACCCCTTGCATAGTTCATAGACAAGTGAAAGTGGATACTCTAAAACTCGCAAGATAAGCGTGAGTGCTATGGATGGCGTTCTCGCAGGGAGAAGGGAGCAGATCCATAGTGGTGTATTGGTATGGTGAATTTGTGGACTCGTGTGCGCCACCTCAAAGGAGTTACTTGTAGTCGTAGTTCAGGTTAGCCACTGAGTCAAAGCTGGCTTGTTGTAGTTAAACTCCACCCCCCCTTTGTTGATACCGATGCATGTGTAGCTAGTTCTGATGTAAGTCTTGCTGGGTACATTTGTACTCACGTTTGTTTAATTTATGTTTGCAGAGAGACTTCAGTCTTGCTAGTAGTTCCACGTGGACTTCGACGTTTAGCTTGATACCTCAGCTACGATCTTGTGCCCTCGGTAGGATCTGGTAGATAGTCAGGCTTCTCAGCCTTTTCCATTTATAGATGTCTGTACTCACACATGTTAAGCTTCCACATGTGCTTTGATTGTATGCTATGATTGTATGCTATGATCCTCGGAGCCTAATGAATAAATACTCCGAGTCGTAGAGTTATGTTGTGATGCCATGTTGTATTGCACATATTGAGCATATTGTGTGTATGATTGAAATGCTTGGTATGTGTGGGATCCGACAATCTAGTTGTTTATCCTTGCTAGCCTCTCTTATGGGGAAATGTAGTCTTGTGCTTCCATGAGCCATAGTAGTCCGTTACAGCCCGGTTCACCGGAGTCCTGCTAGCCCAGCACTATTGCTCCGGAACACTTGACTGGCCGGCATGTGATTCACTTCGTTCCTATGTCCGTCCCTTCGGGGAAATGTCACGCGGTGACATCCGGAGTCCTGCCTAGCCTGCTACAGCCCGGTTCACCGGAGTCCTGTTAGCCCAGTGCTACAGCCCGGATTCACACGCTGTTAACCGACATGGTCGATGTTGATTCACGTATGCCTGTCCCCGTAAGTTAGTGCCACTTCGGGTTCACGACTAGTCATGTCAGCTCGGGTTCTCTGTCATATGGATGCTAGCGACACTATCATATACGTGAGCCAAAAGGCGCAAATGGTCCCGGGCCATGGTAAGGAGACACCCGTGGGAATACCATGCGTGAGACCGCAAAGTGATATGAGGTGTTACCGGCTAGATCGATGTGAGTTGGAATCAGGGTCCTGACAGCTTTGGTATCAGAGCCTGACTGCTTGTAGGATTACCAAGCCAAACTGGTCGAAGTCGTGTCTAGAAATGCTTTAGTTATATAAGGGAATTGATTGTGGATGGGAACGTAAGGCTCTTTTTACTCCTTATACCTCATGCCCTCTGATCTGAGTCATCCTCTTTCTTTCTATGGGGATTAAGAACTAGGCTTCTCTTCTATCTCTCAGGATAACGTGTTAATAAACCGTAGTTGCCTAGGATTGTTGAGTTCAAGCCTTAGTTTAGTTCCTACTACTTCCTTATGTTCATAGCTGGCCTCAGAACCTTGATATTGTGATGTTGAGTGGTTATGCCACCATTTTGCAGGATGTCTCAAATCTTTTCGAGCATTTACAGTCGTTATGTTGTCCGATTCATTCCAGGTTCCTAAATAATCTAATGCGTTTGCTAATCCTTCCTCCATTCCCGATGTCCTTTTGGTCAGAATAAGCACACTAGCCAGTGAGTTGAGGTACTCTGTTGCCTCGACATATATGTTGGAACTATTATTATGACCCTAGGTGTCTTAGAGAGTCACCCAGTAATCTAGCATTGTTTTGTGTTCCTGGTGTGAGGATTCTGGCCACCATCCCCGAAAGCATCTCGTGATGCCATTTAGTTAGTAGGCCTTCTATTTCTGGGTTTTGAACCTGAGATTCACCCTACTTACTTCATGTTGATAGTGTTTGCTCGTTCCTTTAGGTTATTATTAACCTTTGCATTAGTCCTCGAGGTATGTGGTATTTCCTTCTTCCAAATACTATGAACCACTTATAGCAGAAGTTTGTTGGATCAAAAGATCACAATCAGAGTACTCTTGAGGAGTTCTCCATTCATAATTGTGATTCTGCCAGTTCTACCTTTCTGCATGGGTTATCTGGAAGAATTATGTTGAACTCGTTCGACATGCTAATCTATGCATCTACAACTCAGAAAGATATATGTTCCTCTGAGTTGTCCCTCTCTTTAGTGGTATCATGATCTCCGTCTATCACTTGATAGTTAAGAGCATGTCTTGCATTCATCCTCATCGATACCTCTTATTCTTGTGGTCTGTCAAGCCATTCTATTCTGGAATGACTAGGAGAAACAAACTCCAGTACCTCATCCATTTCTAGGATTGGGTCAAAGTAGTTGTATTCCACAGATCAAAATGCCAACCCAGTTTTTGCTCTATTCTACCTTGGAGTGTTACCATATTTATGTCAAGAATGTCATGAAAATTGCACCACCTCTTATGAATTCTTGACGCAGTGATACTTATCGCCATCATTATTCATTCTTCGGTCCCGTGTTGTTGTAACCGGAATGCCGACAAGTGAACTGTGATATGTGAAATCAATACTCCTAGCAACCTCGTTGCTTGGTAGTAAATGGACAATACTCTCATTCTTAGTGTGTTGGTTATCGAATCATCATCCTAAGATTGATCGTGCTACCTAGTCCATATTTCCTGGTGCACTCTTCGATCAATGAGTTAGGATTGTGTGAATCCCTCGCTCCCTTGATCATATTGTCTTGCCCTGAAAAGCAAGGTTGTGCTTGAGCTAAGTAACATATCGGTGGTTTGTGATTTTCCGAATATCTTCTCGGAAGTATTACCAGGTTGTTCCTTGATCACTATGTTGAGTTCGTGATCATGTTGGTTTTTCTCTAAACCATCCGTTCTCCAAGAATCTGTGTTTGATACCCCCGAGCTAGTTGGTTAAGCTAAACAACAACTTGGAGAGTTGGAAGATGGAAGCTTGTCTAACTTAGTTCATGATAAGGGATATCTTTTTGTGTGTGTGTGTGTGTTGAAGAAAGATGATATCTTCATCGATTGGTCCCTATAATCAGTTACTGGACCT
Source organism: Triticum dicoccoides (assembly GCF_002162155.2). Lineage (NCBI taxonomy): Eukaryota > Viridiplantae > Streptophyta > Magnoliopsida > Poales > Poaceae > Triticum > Triticum dicoccoides. Next base: position 256,037,142 of record NC_041384.1, read on the forward strand.
ATTGTCTTATCAACTTTGATTTGAGTATGGGCTATCGTCAAATCAAATCAGAACCAACGATGTTCGTAATGTTGTCTTACTCGTGGTTGGTTCCTCGAGCATACACCATTACATCCTTTGGGTCTGACCAATGCTATCACCGTTTTCACATGATGGTGGAAGTCCAGTGATATGGAAATTCCGATGAGTTGCTGTTGAACCCATCAGCAGCATTTTGTCTCCCCCATGATTCATGTTGAACATCAACCTAGTATTGGAAACTTTGTAAGCAATGCCTTCGTGTTCCGTTCATGAAGCTTATGCTTGGATGGAAGAAGTGACTTCCTCAAATTCATGTGCATTTGGAGCAAGTTGCCGCCATAAGTTCGAGAAAGATTGTTTTGTTTCCTCTGGTACCATCCCAAGTTAGTTATGCATGTGCGAATGTATTATATGGTTTGGTACATTAATTACCTCCACTCCATATGTATTCCCTAGCACACCAAGCCACTGACTTATTTGTTCTAGGAAAAGGAGTTAAGTGCTAATCCATGGTAATGCACAAGTCTTTGATATCCCCGATGACGGTTCCCCACTTGAACATGGTAGTGTTTTATTATAAGACTACTACGTGGTCATGCTTGTCTTGGATAGTGTGTTCACAAGTTTGTAGCAGAACCAGCTCGTGTTTTGGAGCTTGATATCGTAGTGCATTTCCCGAGAATCTCACAATGTCATCTCGTCGAATTGTGTTGCAAACTTTCATTTTTCTTTCTAGACTTGATGAGTCTGGAATATCCTGACACCAACCAGATCTGAATCTCAGGCAGATATGATGGTTGGGATGTTTCTCAAGAACTATAATATTGGTCTCTCTGTAACCTGGTATAGTGGATGTCGTGGCCAACACACCCGGCCGGAGGATTATTATTGTAGTACATTGATTGAGAAAGTTGACCACCTCCCCATAAGGATTTCGTAGGATTATTCCAATAGTTGTTCCTTATGGATTTTTGTGTTCCCGAAGTCCGACCTTTTACTTGATGTCCTAGATATCAAACCATATCTATGAATGGATTACGCTAGCACATCAAGGAGAACATTAGAAGCGGAGTGCTAAATGTCTCTCGGTCGATCATCCAGACTCTGTTTCCTTAGCCTCGCTAAGGGGAAGTCTGAGAAGGTGTTATCTTCCTTTGTATCCGCATTGTCCATCACTATTCATCATGGTAGTAAGATTTGATGCCAGGATCCTTGACACGGATGTTGGTAGAACCTTGATGAATATGGAAATGCTCAAGTTCTTGAGAGCACGCGCAAGCAAAATCATCCCTTGTGTTGTCTTCAACAAGGTAGTTCACATCATCCATTCTAGACCGAGTGTGTCGTTCTCCCGAACTCCGTCAAACGATTGTTCGTAAATTTCCTTAGGTTGGTATAAAGAGTTTCAATGATCTCTGAATCAAAAGTAATTCTTTTTGCCACTTAAGGGAATATTTTTGCGAGTCACCTTCCTTAAGATGTCTCGTTATGGTATCATGGCAATTATCTCCTCGCTACTTTGAAACCATGCACTATCCTACTCCAACATGGAATTGTCGCCTACCAATTTGAACCTTTGTCATATGTTTCTCATCCATCATCTCTGATATGTGTTTTGTGTCTTAGCTCAAGGGATATTTCTGTGTCTCATTCCGTGAGTTGATCTTGTGTTCATTAAGATCGATGATCCATTCTTGTGAGGTTGTCTTGCTCTCTTGTCGCCATGTTGGATGAAGTTCTCGAGGGTAAGGATGTCATGATCAAAGATGATGATCGAATCAACATTCTTATGAAGTGCAACATGGATCGTGAAGACCGTGTCAGTTCCGTGTCCCCTCTGTCTTCTCACCTCATGTCTTGAATCTCGGGGCGAGATTCTTGTTTTAGTGGGGGTGAGTTGTCACAGCCCTAGAATATCTGAGTATAATAGTTGCATTAGTGAGCCTGCATCATGTTTAAATTTCAAGGAAATTGAAATGAGGAATATTCAAAGCCTCAGAAATTATTGTAAAGAAGGGCAAGAAACCTTTAAATTGCATTCAGTGATTCCAAATTGCCTTAAAAATAGTTTTGAAAATTTTGGCAAGGGTTATATACCAAACCAAAATTTTGGAACATTTTTAAGGGATTATTTGGTCTCTGAATTTAAAACAATATTCTATTTGAATTTGAAAACATATTCAAATATATATGGGATATGTTTTCAAATGCTCTGTGATAATTTATGTGCCTCTGGAAAAGTCCATGCGGCAACATAAAAATACTCAGAGGATGTTTTGGCATTGTTTGAATTTTGTTTGAATTCAAAACATTGGCAAAGGATTAAATAAAAGAAAACAGAAGGGAAATAAAACAGAACAGAACTTACCTGTCAGCCCACTTACCTGGCCAGCTGGCGACCCGGTAAGACAGCCCAGCCCACCAGGGTAGAGGCTTCTTCCACGTCGCGCCAATCGGATGCAGGGCACGTGCTCACTGCGCACCGGCCACACGCCACGCCACCTCCTACTTCCGCCGCTTCTCCGATGCGGCTGTGAACGCCACGCGCCAGCCCCGTACCCTCCCCCCCTCACTCTCCTCTCGTGCCTTCCCCCTTCTCTGCTCTCTTTCCCGCCTGGACCCGAACACGTCAGAGAGCGCCGCCATGCACTGCCGCGGCCACAACCACTCCCTCGCTCCCTCTCCGTCCCAGGCGTCTCCGCCTCGCCGTCTTCGTCCTCTCCACCGAGTCATGCGGCGCCAAAAGCTCTGCTACGCCGCCACCGCCGCCGTTTCCTCGTCGGCCACCAAAGATCATCGTCGTCGATTCTTCGCCCCGAGCGCCTCCCCGAGCCCACGGAGCTGCTCTTCGACCCCCAGTGAGCTCTTTCACCGTCTCCCCTTATCCCCGTGGCATGTAGCTCACCGTAGCATCACTCTCTGCCATGCCCGCGAGCTTCACGCAGCCGGCGAAGTCGTCACCGTGGCTAGAGCAAGCCCAGCTTGCCCCTCAGCACGTCATCGCGCTCGTGCTGCTCCCAGGAGCCGAACTAGCCCACCCGTTCGTCCCACCATGCACCACAACGCCAATTCCAAGCACTCCCGAACTCCGGCCACCGCGCAAGTCGCTGCCGCCGTTGACTTAGCCCACCGGAGCCGCTGCTACATGCATCCCTCGATGCGGCCGAGCAAGGACTATGCCCTGGTGGCCTCAGCGCGCCAAACCCCTGCCCGTAGCGCATTTCCGAGCGTCCCCGCCGCATCTGAGTGCTCGCAGGCGTTTAACTCCGGCGGGATGACGTGGCACGTCATTAGCCACTAATGACTCTGCTAATGACCCCCCTCTCTCACTGAAAAACGGGCCCCACACCCAAATTAACCCTGGGATTTATTCCCTGTTTAGCTTATATTAATCCAGCTGACCCCACATGTCAGTTTGACCCTGCTGACGTGGCCATTGACCAGGCCCACCTGCCAGCCACACAACACAGCCCTGGGTCACTGACCAGTGGACCCCACTGGTCTGGTTTGACCTGGTTAGCCTCAGTTGACTCGCTGACGTCATGCTTGCACAATGCTGATGTAGTTAATAATTTTCTGGATTAAAAATAATCCAGAAAATTCCAGAAAATGCCCAAAACTTCTAAAAATCATAGAAAATTATCTATAACTCCAAATGAAATAATTTATATATGAAAAATGATCAGAAAATCCAAAGAATCTATTTATAGCATTTTCATGCATGTTAGAGCAACTTATATCCTCTGTTTAGGATAATTCAAATAAATGGCATTTAATAAAGCACATATGGAGTCTGAATTTGAACCTAGTGTTCTAACCAACTCCATTTAACTTGTTGCTAGTTGCATTAGGCCAACCAACAACATATTGCCATGTCACATTCATGCATCATATTGTTGCATTGCATTGATTGTGTCCTTCTCTGTTTGCCGGTAGCCGTCCCCTCTCAGTCAACGATGTTTTTGACGATGTGATCGATGACACCGATGAAGAACTATATTATCTTCCAAAGTGCCAGGCAAGCAAAACCCCCTTGTTCATTCCGATACAATCCCACTCTCTCGCTCCTGCTCTCTTTTACTGCATTAGGACAACAGAGATTCAACTGTTACATGCTGCGATAGCTAAACCCCTTCCCTCTGCATGACTTGTCATTGCCACAGTAAATAGATGAAACCCACTAGCATGAGTAGGAGTTGTTTGAGCCCTGATGTGCCTACTCATTCATGCTTGTTTGTCAGGCCTGCTACTGCTTAGAGTTGAGTCGGGTATGATTCATCGGGGATGAATTGGAATGGTGACGAACATGTCCTACTGTGTGTGACCTAAGTATGTGAACACGATTTGGTAAAGGTAATGGTGAGAGGCCATGTAGGAGTACATGGTGGGTTGTCTCATTGAAGCCGTCCTCAGGAACTGAGTTCTGTGTATGTGATCCATGAACAGTTACTACCACACATTGGGCTCCGGGCGCTCCAAGCTCTCTCGACTTATTAATCAACTCGATCTCTGTCCAGGAGTTGCATCTAGTTTTTGGTGTTTGTAGATAGTGTTAGTAGTCTACCAAGTGGCACCCGATACAGGTGGGCTTGGGACAAACTAGGCACAGTGGCACGGTGTACCAAGTGGCACCTGGATGGTGGCCTTGGGAACCCTGCTCACATCGTTTGGGGCCGTGAGCGACACCCCGGCCGGATCTCCTTGCGGATGGAACCCGAATAGGCGATAAACCTAGACTAGAGACTTGTTGGTTAGTCAGGTCGTGGCCGACACCCTCGCCCGGCTTCCGCTTGAAGGTTGCCGAGGTACATGACGTGTACAGGGCGATAAGTGGTGAGAGCGTGTGTGAAGAAGTACACCCCTGCAGGGTTATCATTATCTATTTGAATAGCCGGATTCCTCGGATATGGAAACTTGGACCCCTTGCATAGTTCATAGACAAGTGAAAGTGGATACTCTAAAACTCGCAAGGTAAGCGTGAGTGCTATGGATGGCATTCTCGCAGGGAGACGGGAGCGGATCCATAGTGGTGTATTGGTATGGTGAATTTGTGGACTCGTCTGCGCCACCTCAAAAGAGTTACTTGCAGTCGTAGTTCAGGTTAGCCACTGAGTCAAAGCCGGCTTGCTGCAGTTAAACTCCACCACCCCCCTTTGTTGATACCGATGCATGTGTAGCTAGTTCTGATGTAAGTCTTGCTGGGTACATTTGTACTCACGTTTGTTTAATTTATGTTTTGCAGCGAGACTTCAGTCTCGCTAGTAGTTCCACGTGGACTTCGATGTTTAGCTTGATACCTCAGCTACGATCTTGTGCCCTCGGCAGGATCTAGTAGATAGTCAGGCTTCTTAGCCTTTTCCAATTATAGATGTCTGTACTCAGACATATTAAGCTTCCGCATGTGCTTTGATTGTATGCTATGATTGTTGGGTCATGAGACCCATGTTTGTAATATCTCGCTCCTCGGAGCCTAATGAATAAATACTCCGAGTCGTAGAGTTATGTTGTGATGCCATGTTGTATTGCACATATTGAGCATATTGTGTGTATGATTGAAATGCTTGGTATGTGTGGGATCCGACAACCTAGTTGTTTATCCTTGGTAGCCTCTCTTATGGGGAAATGTAGTCTTGTGCTTCCATGAGCCATAGTAGTCCGCTACAGCCCGGTTCACCGGAGTCCTGCTAGCCCAACACTACTGCTCCGGAACACTTGACTGGCCGGCATGTGATTCACTTTGTTCCTGTGTCTGTCCCTTCGGGGAAATGTCACGTAGTGACATCCGGAATCCTGCCTATCCTGCTACAGCCCGGTTCACCGGAGTCCTGTTAGCCCAGTGCTACAGCCCGGATTCACACGTTGTTGACCGACATGCTTGATGTTGATTCACGTATGCCTGTCCCCGTAAGTTAGTGCCACTTTGGGTTCACGACTAGTCATGTCAGCTCGGGTTCTCTATCATATGGATGCTAGTGACACTATCATATACGTGAGCCAAAAGGCGCAAGTCCCGGGCCATGGTAAGGCGACACCCGTGGGAATACCATGCGTGAGGCCGCAAAGTGATATGAGGTGTTACCGGCTAGATCTATGTGACTTGGAATCGGGGTCCTGACAGCACCACCCTTGCCGGCAGCCCCAGGGGGCTCGGTAGGAAAGTACTTGCCGTGACCTGATTTCCTCCGCTTGTTTTGCCCCGCTGATGGTTCGACAGATGGTTGAGTTAACCGGAGCAAAAAGGTACCTGGTTCCACAGGTAGCTTGAATGCGGCACGCTTTGACAGGTAATCGGCAATGTCATTCCCTGCTCGGGGGACGTGCTCCGCCTGGATACCGTCAAAGCGTTCCTCCAGCTTCCTCACCTCATCTATGTAGGCTTCCATCAATGGGCTCTGATAATCCTAGTTGACCTGCCTGACAATGAGCTGCGAGTCGCCCCTGACGATGAGCTTCTTAACCCTGAGGTCTGCCGCGATCCTGAGACCGGCAAGCAATCCCTCGTACTCGGAGGTGTTGTTGGTGGACATCTCCCTGGGGAAGTGCATCTGGATCACGTACTTGAGTTGTTCTCCGGTGGGTGCGACAAGTAGCACACCGGCACCGGCGCCTTGCAGCGAGAAAGCCCCATCAAATTACATGATCCAGTCGCGGTCTGCTTCCTTGCCGGGGAGAGTGGTCTCCTGGACTTCTTCGTCGGGCGTCGAGGTCCATTCTGCGATGAATTCTGCCAACACTATGCTCTAAATTGTCGAGGTACTTTCAAACTTCAAACCGAAACTTGACAGCTCCAAGGCCCATTCCACAATCCTTCCAGTTTGCGTCCGGGTTGTGCAGTACCCATTGCAACGGGAGGCGGGTGACGACAGTGATCTCGTGGGCCTGGAAGTAGTGATGCAGCTTCCTCGAGGCCATAAGGAGGCCGAAGAGCAATTTTTGCACGCCGGAATACCTCGACCTAGCCCCCTTCAAGAGGGAGCTGACAAAGTAAACCGGGTGCTGCATGATCTTCTTCTTGGGCACCACTTCACTCGACTGCGTGGGCATTGCCTTGGTGGCACCAGACTCTGCCGGGGGGCGCACCTTGTCGGCACTAGGCCCTGCCGGGGGAATCTTTGGCTTGCCATCCGTTGGTTCTGCCGCCATTGCTGCCTCCTCGTCGACCTCCCTCTGTGCCACCAGTGCGGCGCTGACCACTTGATTCATCGCCGCCAGATACAGCAGCAACGGCTCTTGTGGTTTAGGCGCAACCAGTATCGGCGTGGAGGAAAGGTATTTCTTCAGATCCTGCAGTGCTGCCTCGGCTTTTGTGTTCCACTCTATTGGGCCTGCCTTCTTCAAGATTTTTAAGAAGGGAAGGGCGCGGTCGGAGGGCTTGGATATGAACCGGCTCATGGCGGCAACGCAGCCGGTGAGCCGACACACATCCTTGATCCGCTTGGGCGCCTCGATCTACTCAATAGCCTTGATCTTGTTTGGGTTTGCCTCGATCCCACGCTGCGACACAAAGAATCCGAGAAGCTTGCCGGACGGAACACCGAAGACGCACTTCTTAGGGTTCATCTTGAGGTTGATCTTGCGCAGGTTAGCAAATGTCTCTTCCAGATCTTGCACAAAAGTTGGCCTGTCCTTGGTTTTGATCACTATGTCATCCATGTAGGCCTCCATATTTCTATGGAGCTGATGTTCAAAACCAATTTGGACTGCTCTTGCAAACATTGAGCCAGCACTCGTCAACCCGAAAGGCATCCGTAAAAAGCAATACATACCACATGGGGTGATCAATATTGTCTTCTCTTCATCCTATCTTTTCATGAAGATTTGGTGGTAGCCTGAGTAGGCGTTGAGGAATGATAACAGATCACACCCGGCCATGGAGTCAACAATCTGGTCGATGCGTGGCAATGGGAAGGGGTCCTTAGGGCAAGCCTTGCTAATATCTGTGTAATCAATACACAGCCTCCACTTCCCATTCGCCTTGCGCACCACTACTGGATTGGCCAACCACGTCGGGTGGAGCACACCTCTCAGCAAACCTGCCACTTCCAACTTCCTGATCTCCTCTATGATGAACTCCTGCCTTTCCAGAGCCTGCTTTCTGACCTTCTGCTTGACGGGCCGCGCGTGGGGGCAGACAACTAGGTGGTGTTCAATCACCTCCCTGGGAACACTGGGGATGTCGGATGCTTGCCATGCAAACATGTCGACATTTGCCCGTAGGAAGGTGATGAGCGCGCCTTCCAATTTGTTGTCGAGGGCAGAGCCTATGATGAAGGCCCCTCCCATGCCATCCTCCCCGACGGGCACCTTCTTGGTCTGCGGCGGCTCGGCTCTGGATCTCTTGCTCTTGTTGGTAGAGCTCTCTGGTAGGTCCTCAACGGTAGCACAACACTTCGAGGAGGTGCACTTGCCGGAGTGGGTGCGAGAGGTCTTGCCGGGCTCCTTTTTCCCTCCTGGGCCGTCAGCGGCAGGAGCAGGTGCCTTGATGGCAGCTGCTGCAACTGCTTCCTGGTAGAGTTGGTCGGCATAGATCAGCGCGTCCTTCTTGTTTGAGGGGACGGAGATGATGGTCAACGGCCCGGGCATCGTCGGCATATTGTAGGCGTAGTGTGACGCCGCCATGAACTTGGCCAATGCGGGGTGGCCGAGGATCCTGTTGTGGGGCAAAGGGATCTCGGCCATGTCAAAGATGATCCTCTCCGTCCTGTAGTTCAACTCTCCTCGAAATGTCACGGGCAGTGTGACCTTTCCCTTTGGTTGGCTCCTCCCCGGATTGACCCCTTGAAACGTGTTCGTTTCCTCGAGGTCCTCATCAGGTATTTGCAACCTTTTGATCATGACAGGCAAGATCAGGTTTCAGGCCGGCCCCCGCTGTCAACAACATCTTGTTCACCCTGAGGTTGCGTATTCTTGGCGAGACCAACAATGGCAAACACCCGACCACGGTAGTGCTGTCAAGGTGGTCCTCGGCGTCAAAGATGAAGGGCGTGCTGGACCACTTCAGCGGATTTTGAGCGTCGAACGATGGCTCTGCTGCTGTAATCTCACGCACCCACTGCTCGAGCTGGCGGTGAGAGGTATGCAGTGAGGCGCCGCCATTGACGCACATGGCCTCCGTAGCCTTCTGGAACCCTTGCTCACCAGACTCGTCGCCCTCGTCATGATCGTCGTCTTCTTGTTTCTTGTCACGGCCCCGGGCGGGCCTCTCTTGTTGGTTGTCCTTGCCGGGGTGGCCTCCTTGGCCGCCACACGTCTTGCCGGATCCCTCAGCACTGTCCTGGTCCTTCTCCTTGTCCCGCCTTTCGTACTCAGCCTTTTGCTTCTCAGCAAGCAGCTCGACTTGTCGGCAGTTCTGGAGGTCGTGGCCCTTAGTGCGGTGGATCTTGCAGTATTGCTTCCCGGAGCTTCCTAGTTTGTCGGTAGCCGCTAGGGCCCGGCATGCGGTGCACCCGGCAATCTTGTTGCCGGGGGCGTCTGCCTTAACCTTCTTGCCGGCACCGGTATCATCGGATCCCTCAACGGCAAGCACGGCCTTGTGTTTGCGTTTTCTGTTGCGACGTCGGCTCTTCTTCGTCGGGGTGGCGGTGTCTTCATTAGTAGAGTTGGTTTTCGCGCCGGCATCTTCGCCGGGGTACTTCCTTCCCTCTTCAGCCCGGGCGCACCTATCGGCCAGAACGTAGAGGTAGGCCACATCTTTAACCTTGGTCATCTCCAGCTCCTCGCGCATCTTGCGATTGCGTACGTTCTGGTGGAACGCGTTAATCACAGCGGCGGGATGAACGTCGGGGATGTTGTACTGCACCCGGCTGCGTGCACCCGGAGCACGTCATTTGCCCAGCTCTGTCCTTGGATCTGGCAGCGTGTAGCCGGTCGTCTAGCGCACGAACGATGCCGCTCGCCAGGCTCCGACTGCCTGGGCGATGCTGGTGCTCGCGGGCCGCGACCCAGGTCCTGTCTGCGACCAGTCCGCTGCTCGTCCGCAGCGGCACGGGTCATTCGGCTCCCAACGAATCGACCGCCATGGTTGTCTTCTTCTTAGGGGCCATGGTGACGAAGAACTGCTAGGCTAACTACTAGACCAGATTCTCACAATTGCACCCCCTACCTGGCGCGCCAAGGATATCGGTGTGGAACGACACCTATGGGATCACAAGAATCCCTACTACGGTTGCCGGGGCGCAGGGTTGCGAGGAGAGCAGGGCTAGTAGACAACACAAGGATCGTTTACCCAGGTTTGGTCCGCGAGGATGCATAAAACCCTAGTTCTGCTTTGGTGGGTGTATTTCTAAGAGTTCTGGAGCTCTCGAACTAGTTGTGGTCAGCGTGTGGTTCCAAAGAGCTTAATCTCCCTCCTCGTCGCCTCGGGCCTCCTTTTATAGGAAAAAAGGGGTTGCCATAGTGGCACACAGGAGGTGGAAAGTTCTACAGTGGCACGAGGTTATCCCTCGTATTACAGGACAAGGTGCATTTAATGCATCGCTTAGGTGTCCTCTTACTTTATCGGGGACGGGGGCGAGGCCCGTCCCGGCCGTTGTCGCTCCTCCTCGCTTTGACACGCACCTCGGCCGAGGATGCGTGCGGTGCCATGTAGGCAGGCAGGCAGCTGAGTTGGCGTGGTGGTGGAGCCTTCATGAAGATCTGCATGCCGCCACACAGGCGCTTGATGAGTTGGCCTGGGAGTTGCATGTTGCCACGCAGGTGCCCCCCAGCTGGTTGGGCTGGCAGCTGCATGTGAATGGCGGTGGAAGCTTTGTTGACGTGGGCTTGGCGGCGGCCTTGCCGGCATCTTTAGCGAGGGCCTTGTCGGGTGGCCCGGCAAGGGTCTCACCGTGGCATGTTGTCATCCCCGGCAAGGATCTTGCTGAGAATCATCATCTTCTGATATGATCTTGAATATGTCTTCACAAAGATCTATATGCCACCACATGGGTGCCTTCCCGAGTCCTGGCCCCATGCTAATGATGGCACTGGGGGCCGTGGGCTCAAGGGTGGCTTGCTCTTTTGGTGCGGGGCGAGCTATCCCGGCAAGAGTCTTGCCAGGGGAACTTGCTTCATCCCTCTGCTCTTTGTGGTCTTGGCCTTGGCTTTGCTTTTATTGTCTTGGGCTTCGATCTTACCTTGGCTCACCTCCCTCGTTCTGCTTGGTGTGGCCGTGGGCGCGGCTCTGACTGCCCGTGCACAGAAAAGGGGTACAGAGATGCGCTCCTATTTTTGTACACTGACAAGGATGAACAGTAGATAGTGGAGGGATGCATGAATAGTAGCCCGTGGAGGGGTGGTTGAACAAGAGCCCATGGGGAGGGCTGGTTGAATAGTAGCTGGTGGAGTAGCGCGCGGTGGAGGCTGGGTGAACAGGAGCCCATGGATGAACAGTCGCAGGTGGAGGCTGGAGGAGGTCGACGGTGGATGAACAGTAGCCCGTGGAGGCTGGAGGGGGTCGACGGTGGAGATTAACAGTATCTCGTGGAGTCCCATTTTGGGGTACGCCACACCCCTCCCGATGAACAGGACCCTCGTTTCGACCGTAGGATGTCCATTTCCTCCGTTTTGCGGTACGCCACACCCCTCCCAATCAACAGGACCCTTGTTTCGACCGTAGGACGTCTGTTTCCTCCGTTCTGCGGTACGCCAGACCCCTCCCAATGAACAGGATCCCGTTATGAACATGGCTGGTTGAACACAAGGCCGTTTTCTCCATTTTGCGGTACGCCAGGCCTCGTTTCCATCGGCTGTTCCATCCAAGCCCTCCCGATGAACACGACGACGCATTCCGTTCTGACCCAACCGCTTGGCTCCCCATGAACACGACGACGGCGTTGTTTCTCCGTTTCGACCCAGCCATGTACATGATCCCTGGCCTTACGTACGCGCGAGTAGGCGTTCGAGACCCCGCCCATATGACGTACGTGGCCATATTTAATTTCTTGCACCCTGGCCATTGTACGTACGTGTACATGCTACGTGCGCGCCTCTGCTACGAGACGTGCGCGCCTCTACATCGACCAGTATGTACGTACACGTTCGCAACCGGAATGACAACGCTACGTACACTTCGACCAGGTGGGTCCCGACTGTCAGGCACTTCCTTGTGTGCGAAGATGTAGATGGTGGGTCCCAGCAGTCAGGGGGTGAATCGTTTTTTTTTTGCGCAGACGCACTTCATTGCGTGCGAAGATGTAGCTGGTGGGTCCCAGCAGTCAGGGGGAAATGTTTTTTTTGTGAAATACGATGGCCCGTCCGGTGGGTCCCCGCTGTCACGTGGAGCAATAATTATTTTGCACGTAAGAAGGAGGCACTTCCTTGCTGCGGCCGTGGACCCAGCTGTCAGCCTCTCCACGTACAGTCCATGTCCGATGGAAGCCGTTCCTTGACCACGTTGACCATGCCGCGCCGAGAGAACCAGGGCGGTGGATGACGGCGAGGCCTAGGAAGGGTATGGCACGGAGCCGGGGAAGACACGACAGTGGATGCCCACGCGTAGAGGAGTATGAGGGTTCACTGGTTCGCTGTGGTGTGAGCCTACCATCGTCGCAGAATAACAGGGGCTGTGGGTGAGCAGAGGGATGGCCTGGCCAGCGGTGGGAGTAGTAGGGGGCAGTGAGGACTCCGCCGCATCGCAGCCGGCCATGGGAGGCATGAGCACGAAGGACGACCGGTGCTGGTTTGGGCGGCTGGAGCAAGAAGACCAGAGGTTGAAGAAGCACTACGGCCGTTGGATGGACATCGTACGGTCACTGGAGATAGAATCGTGCGTATCGACTAAGTTGACAAAGCCCTCCATCCCCGTCAACTTAGTAGGCCCACAAGTCAGCCTGCAACTATATTGGGTCCCAGCTAACAGGGGGAGTATTCATTTTTTGTGCGTAATAAGGAGGCACTTCCTTGCGTGCGAAGATATAGCTGGTGGGTCCAAGCTGTCAGCGGCGGTAACGTTTTTTTAGTGAAATACAGAGGCCCTTTCGGTGGGTCCTAGATGTCAGGTGGAGGAATCATTATTTTGCACATAATAAGGAGGCATTTCCTTGCGTGCGGCCGTGCACCTAGCTATCAGCCTCTCCACGTACAGTCCACTTCAGATGCATGTCGGTCGTTGACCATGTTGACCAGGCCGTGCCGAGAGCACCAGGGCAGTGGACGACGGTGAGGCCCAGGATGGCAACGACATGGAGGCAGAGAAGACTCGGCGGTTGTTGCCCACACAAAGGGGACTATGACTGTACAAGGGTTTACTGGTTCATTTGCGGTCGCCAAAGAATAATAGCAGGTGTGGGTGAGTAGAGGGATGGCTAGGCCAGCGATGGGAGTACGGTGGGGCGGTGAGGCCTGCGCGGCAGCACAGCCGACCGCAGGGAGGAGGGAGCAGGCAGTCCCGTCGGCGCTTGTTTGAACGGCTGGAGCAGGAATTGCAGAGATTGAAGAAGCACAACGGCCATTGGATGGACATCCAACAGTCACTGCTTGTGCGTCAACCTTTTTTAAGGAAAGCCTCAAATCAGTGGAAAACATCATACAGCACATCTACCACTATTTCTAATAATTTACAGCCCATTTGCTAATTCTTAAGGTTTTTTTGGAGTCCATATTCTTTTTGTTAGCATCACAGCCCATATTGTGGCCACATTTAAAAAATTATATGAAATTTTGTGTATTTCGGTGCGGTCCGAACTGTTTTTAATCCCGAAATTTCGAGTCACATTCAAACTGATTTTAAAAATAAATATATATCAATATAAAATCCAACAAATTGTCCACGCATAAAAATCAATGCAATTTAAAATCTCGAAATGAAAAAAAGAAATTTGAAACTAATTGCCGGTTTGATGTGTTTTAAAAATGTACAACCCATTTCTCATTACTGATAAGCCATTTTCTCGGCCAGCCGAATGAAGGTCTCCTCGTCTTGAAAGATTTGCAGCCCAACAGGCCTGACAAAGCGACTTACTTGGCAAATCACAAAAAACTGGGCTGTGGCCGTGGACCCAGCTGTCAGCCTCTACACGTACAATACTCTTCCGATGGTAGTCAGTCGTTGACCACATTGACCACTGCGCGCCGAGATTACCAAGGCAGTGGACGATGGCGAGGCCTATGAAGGGGACGACACGGAGCTGGGGAAGACGCGAAAGTGGAAACCCACGCAGAGAGGAGTACGAGGGTTCAGTGGTTCGGCTGCGGTGTGAGGCTGTCGTCCCCGCAGAATAACAGGGGGAGTGGGTGGGTGGAGGGATGGCCTGGCCTGCGATGGGAGTAGTATGGGGGCAGTGAGGCCTCCGCGGCAGCACAGCCGGCCACGGGAGGCAGGAGCAGGCGGCACGACCGGCGGTGCTTTGGGTGGCTGGAGCAAGAAGATGAGAAGTTGAAGAAGCACTAAGGCCGTTGGATGGACATCGTATGGTCACTGGAGCGAGAATCGTTTATATTGACAAAGCCCTCCGTCCCCATCAACTTAGTAGGCCCACAAGTCAGCCTCCCACTGTGGTGGGTCCCAGCTGGCAGGGGGTATTCATTTTTTTGTGCGCAATAAGGAGGCATTTCCTTGCGTGTGAAGATATAGTTGGTGGGTCCGACCTGTCAGCGGAGGGAATGTTTTTTCATGAAATACAGAGGCCCTTTTGGCGTGTCCCAGATGTCAGGTGGAGGAATCATTATTTTGCACGTAATAAGGAGGCATTTCCTTGTGTGCGGCCGTGGACCCAGCTGTCAGCCTCTCCACATACAGTCCACTTCCGATGGATGTCGTCCGTTGACCACGTTGACCATGCTGCATCGAGAGCACTAGGGCGGTGGTGGACAGCGAGGCCAACGAAGGGAACAACACGGAGCCGGGGAAGGCACGGCAATGGCTGCCCACGCGGTGGAGAGTACGAGGGTTGACTGGTTCGACTGCAGTTGCTGGAAAATAACAGGAGGTGTGGGTGAGTAGAGGGATAGACAGGCCAGGGATGCGAGTATCTGATGGGGCCGTGAGGCATGCCCGGCAGCACAGCCGGCCACGGGAGGCGGGAGCAGGCGGTTCCGACGGCGTTGGTTTGGGTGGCTGGGGCAGGAAGATCAGAGAGTGAAGAAGCACGATTGCCGTTAGATTGACATCTAACGGTTTGACGCTGGTAGAGTCGATTGTTGACTAAGTTTCTTTTTTCATAAACCTTGTGTATGCATGAACTTAGTAGGCCCACAAGTCATCCTCCAAATCTATGGCAGACAACATAGAGCCCATTTCCTATTTTTTAATAATTTGCAGCCCATTTGCTAATTCTTAAGTAATTTATTATAGCCCATTTTCTTCCCAGGACCACGGTCAAAAAGTTCATCCTTATTTTGCATATTTCGGTGGAGTCCGAACTTTTGTAATCCCGAAATGATAAACAACTTTTAAGAACTTATTGATTTGCCAAAAAAAATCATTTTGTTTCTGTAAGCAAATAAGACGTGGGACAATTGAGTTGGTTTAAGGGAAAACCAGTGGTAAAAAAATCAGCCCTGGGAGGGAAAACAACAACAAAAATAAGGATGTAAATATGAAAAGGGAATTTTATGTATTTTCAATATAATGATACGTGTATATGAACTAGTAAAACTATAGGTAGAGATTAGAAAACCGATGTAGGACATGCGTTTCAAGAGGAAAATAGAGCTAGGCTGCGTGTTTGATTTAGTAAAAAAAGTTCCTGCGGATGTTGTAAGACAAAATATAACTAACGCTGGCGGGCCAGAGGCCAGTAGATACCTGCTGGATCTTTGTGCCCCGTTGTCGTCATGGGCTGGGCCTATTAAAAACAAAACCAAGCCTGGGCAGTCTATAGCCCAGTTGAAACTTGCTCGACCTAAAAAAAACAATATATGTGCTCAATAAAGGAGAGAATTCTGCAAGTACTGACTGATAACTGGGATGCAGCAGGGATATTGTTTTTTCATCATGATAATAAGAGAATGCACTTGTTTCGAAAAATTTGGAGAACTGGGAATTCGAAAGGCAGGTGCTTATGCTACCCATCAAATAAAAATCAGGTGCCTAAAAATTCGTTTCGAAACAAATGATTCAGCTTTATATCCACGTCGACCCTCAGCATGATGGTTGGAAGCAAATGCCAAGTTCATACCAAAATATCGTTAACAACAATACCAACTTGCGGACGACAAAGTAGTACAAGTACCAATACCAAACTAACTTATAATCTTTTTACTCCTGGCCCTAGTGTTTATCTGGTAGAAAATCTTGCAGAGGACCAGCTCCCGCTCCTTCTCTTGCTCCAGGTCCCCGAGGTGGTACTGGTGCATCACCCAGTTGGTCCTCTGCTGGTCGAAGTTCTTGCTGGTGTGCAGCACCAGAACCTTTTTGCTGCCCATCTGCCGGCCATTGACCATCATCGGCAAGGTATTGCCGGTGTTGTGCCACATCGCATGCATGCTGCACTCCGACTGTATCTTGCGACACATCCAAGTGCCCCTTTTGAACGCCCTGGAATTGCGCTGGAAGAAATGCTTGCTTAGGCCACTAAGTGTGATACATGTAGTATTGTCGAATACAAGTTTTAGTGTATGTACTTGGCATTTTGATAACATCTTTGGCATGTTGCAGTCACTTGTTTCACTTTTTATTAACTGTCAAACTGTAATTGCTTCACCAGGTCTGCGTCTAAAAAGAAAAATAGAGCTATAAGTAAAGGAATATGTTTGTGCAAGTAGACGGCCAATCGGTGTCTTACCTGGAAGTTTCTCAGGATGGGTGTAGCATATGTCATGCTCGCTATTGATGGTTGGTTTGAACAAATCAATGAGAGGGTGAGATCTCGCGCTGTCAGCACTCACTTTGGCCTCAAGGTGCTCGATCAGCTCCTGATCTGTGGGATCGAACTTGACGTCAGCCGGCAGCACTGGACAATCCTTCTTCGACTTGCATGGGTTAATTCCAGTAATATGGTACTCAATGTATGATCAATCGACTGTTTTAAGTGAATGATGGAAGATTTCGACAGATAAGTGGTACTCCAAATCTGAAGTCCAGAATACCCAAACATGCCGCCGGGATTCTTGTGTCACCTCACGCGCAGTGTGTTGTCACGTCAATTCAATGTGTGGATATGACGAATAATTTTACTGACGTATACTAGTGCTGCTACTGTACTACTTACTAGTCGTATTTAGTGTCACATTTTAACCATAGGTTTAACTAACAAGTAAGCACTTGAAGCCTAAGTGATATATATATATATACTACACAGCATCTCCATCATCATTATCAGTACATCCTGCACAGGTGAGTTAGGATGCACTTGATCCCAGAAAGGTATCTATCCTTCAAACTAGAGGAGTGCTTCAAACTAACAATAGTATATAATATCCAACAAAAGAGGGTCGTGCTACAGCAACAGAATACATGGCTCAGTCTACATATAAGTACATATCAAGTTGTGCATATTTGTTGTTGGCATGAACGACATCGCCGCATGTCGGGTTTGCAAAAGCCATCCATCGCATGGAAGCTTGATGCCTTTCACACACTGAAGATTATCTGGCAACAAGTTGTGTCGACGAATCTCTGGATAGGGTGCTTCATGAAACCCATGGTATGATGTGTAAACACAGTCCCCCTGGCGAATGGAAGTTGCATAGCACGGTAATCATCACCAGTGATATGAGCGATGATTGGTTGGATGATCGGATAATTGAGCCCGAGGAACATGGAGTGGTTGTCAAGGCTGTAAACACGCCTCCAGTTGAATACACCTGGCCCAACAGAGCTAGGATCTTTGTCACGAATGCCCCAGGCATTGTACTGCATGTGGTTTGATGAAATGATTTGGTCAATTTGGTACGTGCAAATGAGCATCAAATGACCACCGTCAGCTAAACGAGCGATAAACCACCACCCATCGGCTGGTATGATTCCAGGTCCTGGAATCATGAAGGCCAGCGCATTTGCGTCTGCTGCAACAATTCAAATTAGAGACCAAAAGGATAAAAATAAACAATCATGTTCAGAGTATGCGTGGAATTAAGATTATTATAATAGTGACACATATCATAGACAGAGAATTGCAATGCCATGGTCATAATCATACCCCAAGTTAAAAAAATAAGCCAATGGCTTTCATATTCTAGCAATATATCATGGTACAAACATCATGTATCAATGAGAGGAAAACAGATATGACAGGGCCTACTCATATTCTACCATAGCACTTACTACAGTTATCATATAAACTCTAAGCAATAACATGCGTTATTATAAAAATCCTGGAAATGAGAGTAACATATAGCAATCATGAGGTTATGCTCATAATATGTATTCTAACAATCATTAGATACCAATTGTTCTCATATGAACTCTAACAATAACAGGTGTGGTCATAAAAATCTAGGAAATGAGAGGAACATATAGCAATGATGTGTTTATAGACATACTATATATTCTAAATTTGTAACAACGAACAGGCAGTCGTATTCTTAAGGTCAAGATGAGATGAGATAGAACAATTACACGACGATAGATTCCACCAGTATAGGAAGCCAATCTGTGCGTCGACCGCATAAACGATGCCATCATGCACTATAGCATCAGACAGAAGTGTTGGGTAAAGAGGATCGATGATGAGCCATAACCATGTATGGCGACCGGATTCCAAATAGACTAATGCCATGTTGAACACGGCAATGAGCTTGTAATCCATGTAGTCTTCTGATGGTGTGGGCACTTCGCAGATTACAACCTTCAGCAAACAGAGGTCGAGCCAAAAGCTTGACGTGTGTCGTGCGTAGTAGGCAGGAGTGTCCGGCGGGCCGCGAGGCTCGATGGCTGCGGTATCCAAAGATGGAAGGGTGATCTCTCGCAGGGTGTAGATATCCAGGAGATGCCACAGACTACCCGATTGGTGGATGAGGACAATCCAGTTGGCCTTCATGCCCCAAGTAGTGGCCGCGCATGAAGGACGGGTGGACGGGTACTGGTAGCATGTCGAGGGGCACCACGGCAACCTCCGTAGGATCGTTAAGTCGGTCTCTACGCCACTTGCAAGGATCGGGCATCAGCAAGCAGGGTGTCTTGAAAAGAGCCGGCCAGTTGCAGACGAGTAGATGGTACAAAGACACCGAGCATGCGGTCAGACGGACAGTGCTAAGTAGGTCCATACGATTATAGATCTGCTCCAAGAGAACATCGGGGAGGGAATTCCAATCACGGCTCTGCGTGTCAGTCGGTTCTGCCATTGGGGTTTTCGGTGCCTGCGAGCCTGCGGGGAAGTGGATTCGGGCGGGCGAGCAAAGAAGCTTCTCCTCGTGTGGCCGAGCAGTGAGCGGGGGGATATGGTACGCGCGAGCTACCAAGGAAGATAGCACGGGTGGGCAAGCGGAGAGCAGGGAGAAATGGTGTGCGGCCGATGATGGGGAAGAGATGAGGAAGAGGAAGAGAGGAGGAAGAAGAGTGGAAGACGGGGAAGAAAGTGCATTAAATCTCAATTCTACTACTACTACCAGGATATACCACAAGAGGGCCCATATGTCAGTTAATGGAGGACAGAAGTGTGCTCTACTGGCAAACATGATGGCAATACTGGGTAAAACTGATTTAGTAACACCAACACGCTGGTTCAGCTTATTAATTAAGTTTCCCATCTGCTACAGCATGTATTGTCACTTCACTGCGAATACTAGTTGAATAGTTCTCTCTGACCGAGATTGGGAATAATGGATCGCGAAGACTTCCTTTCAACATTATCCCTATGCCTCTACGCTCACTTCACTCATTTTGCTCCATACGTAGTCACTTGTTGAAATCTCTAAAAAGACAAATAATCTGTATTTGGGGACAGAGGGAGGATTTTACTTCGTATTTGGGAACAGAGGGAGGATTTTACTCCGTATTTCGGAACAAAGTGAGTATCACCATATGTAAGGAACATAGGAAGCTTGAAATATGAACATGTTAATGGGAGGGAGTAAGCACCATGCATGCATGCAGGCAACTTGCAACACTCACACATACACATGGACGCATGCAACACTCACGCACCCATGCGGCACATAGCACATGACGCGACACACACGCTCACGCTCAAGTGCTCAACCTACTCCCTACGTCCGTGAAAGACTGTACATTTAGAGATTTACACGTTGACTAGGGCATAATTAACGCCTAAAAGTAGCAGACTTATGTGTGCATGCGACCATTGAGAGAAGAAGATTGAATGAAGGTCGTTGGATGCTGCAATTAAGGATAGACATGTAGCCTATACCTAGAGCACAAGTTGGTGCATTAGTCAATCAATAAAGATTTAGATGAAAGGCTAAATGCATTGGAAGTATAGATGTACTACACTCTTTGTTTTTTAGCTGATTTCTTTGCTCTGCGAACTAACAGGTGGGACCCATAAACCAGGTGACAATTTAACCAATCAACAAAGTGCCACATCGACTATGTGGCCAGTGAGTAGGGTGCAATGCGGTGCTCTACGATGAGCTAGTGATCGTATAATCACCACAAAACTATATATAATGACTGTAAAGAGCGTATTGTTACATACGTTGACCGCCAGTGTATTTTTTTCGTTTCAAATTAAGCCATATTAACCAGAAAGGACGCAGTATGGACTAGTACTATTACTGCTTTGATGTGTCCCGTCAACTTGCCGAACAAGTAGAAGCTTGCTTACTACGCCTCTCCCTCGCCCACGCGCGCGGTGGTTTGCAGGGTTTTGACTACAGCGCCCTCTCCCTCTCCCTCTCCCTCTCCCTCTCCCGCTCCCTCGCCCTCGCCCTCGTGGTGGACATGCAGCAGTTCAATCGGTATCAGATTGCCAGAAGCATAATGTGTACTGTAATATCATCATTGTTGGACCTTCCAAAGAGGCGAAGAGCCAAGTGCAAGGTTCACACGAGTACGAACTGTTGAACCTCCCGAAGAGGCAAAGAGCCAAGCGCAAGGTTTTGTAGGAATTGTCATCCTAGTAGGAGCGTAGTACAACTATAGCGAACGATGCTACTGTATGATGCCGCCACGTCACGTATATCCAAAGATGTGCCACCTTTTTTCTCAAAGAGCATGTTTGAGCTGGTGCAACAACCACAAAAGTTGCATGTACACATAACACATTTACTAGTAATAAATTCTAAAGGACAAGTGCCAGTATGCCACACGAGTTCTTCTCCAATTCATGTGATAAATTTGTGCACAACTAGTGTACATATATTCACAGCGCCACCATTCAGAATTTACCGTACTCCACTTACACGTTATAGATGGGCTACAAGTCCTCCTCCAGGTTTCGGTCCCAGGTGTTCTTCATGGATGGCACGATCCATAGCGGTGGGCAACGAGAATCATTGTCGCAGCTTTGTAGTCCGGTTCCACGCGATGTAGATTCATCCAAGTTGAAGCGGCATAAATTAGGGATAGCGTGTCCCAACATGTCGTTCATCCGGCGGTGCTCACTGAAGACACAACCATAGTTCATGAACGGAAGGCATTCCGTGTCATGCATGGACGGTGTCATCCACTTCACAATGGGGTAGTTGTCCCCAATGAAAAGTGAGTACTCTCCAAGAGTGTTCCTCGGCACCCACGTAGCAGCACGGGGGTCGAACTCGGCGTCGTTCATCTGGTACACGCGGCATCTCAGATCTGGACACATGGTGACGTACATAGTCAAGATCCATGCATAATAATGTTGTGCTCAAATATGGCAGTCGGTAATACTGTGCAGCAAATAGTACTACTCCAGTATAGAGGAAGTAAAATAATCGGCTTATTATATATGGCCACTCTTGGCTACATGGATGAGATAATAAGACATGGAAAAACAAAAATGGAGGCAGCTAGTGGGTTCATGTCTTCAAGGGCCTAGCTAGCTATATGCATCCTCCAAGGTAAAAAGTACTCCTACTAGTATGTAAGTAGAGTACTAGTACAACAATGAAAGAGAATGCGAGAGGGTTAAAAAATGGAATACTTGGGTCACTTGCGAGAATGCGAGACGGCCCAATCATGGTAGATTGTGTTACCATGTTGCACATCAGTGGTACCATGGGTAACGACTACTAATATAGTTGATCCCAATATGCCAAAGTCAGCTACGAGGTTCCAGGTTCAACCGAATTGCGGATGCAAATGCACATCCAGGATCGGTGATCTTATTTTGATCACGGGATGACTGGTCCCTTCAAAATAATGGAGTACTGTTAGGGATGCAAATGATGGTTTGTGCATTCTGTTTGTAATCTCCCATACCGTCGGATGGCAACCAGATGAAACAAGTCCCCTGGCTTGTCACCGCGAAGATGTGGCCTAAATGGCGCACGGCGTCTTCAAACGTGTAGGGGTACAAATCTGCCGCCAACATGCACCAGCCTCTGTCGTTATTGCCTCTTGCATTGATGGCAATCCTTATGTCGAACACCGCGATGAGACAGTAATCGTCGTAGCCGCGTTGCTTTGTCGGCAGGTCCGCAATTGCTATCTTCTTCAATCTCATGTAGGCATCATCATACATATTCAAGCCCAGCCAGTTCGGAAGGCCAATCCCAATGGTGGAGAAGGGGTCTACCCGAACAGCCGCACTGTTGTGGATGTTCTGCAAAATGATGGTGGTATCCGGCCGGAGGTATGCAAGCCAATCTTTGTTGGCACCGACCCAGACCTATATATAAGACGGTGGGCAGTGGAGGAATTATGGGATGGAAATGGAATAACTAGGTACTACATAATCAAACTCCATTACTGACCTGCTCATTGGACAATATCCGACTACCTCTCAACGTCGGCAACTCTAGCGGAGTCAACGTGCAACCATGGCCAGGGAGTGGTGGACTGTTCGAAGGATTGTCCCATAGAAGAACCTTCTCTTCGAGGATGCATGGAAGACCAACAAGCATGGCCTTTTCCCAAGCTGTTTTAAGCACCATCTTGAAAAAGTTGGTGTAGGAAGCACTGAGTCTTGCGGCAGTGAGGACGTCGGAGCGGCGTGTGATTTCTCCCAGAGGATCATCGTCCAAGGTCTCCCAGCCCCGATGAGGAGGAGAACCGTCCGACGAATCCATGGGAGCAGCGACGAACTGCCTTCTCTTCAGGGCGACGAACTGCCTTCTCTTCAGGGGGATAAGAGCGTAGTAACCGCAAGGCCTCGTCCCTTCCAATTGTAGATCATTCCTTAGCGAAGGGGTGAGGCTATTATTTACTACTAGTACTAGCATTATGGGATGATATGGGATTGCATTATACTGTTAATAATAGCACTAGTAAAAAATATTTGAAACAAGATAGTAGTTTTTGGCGTGGATTAAGAAATTTTGGGTATGTTTGTGCTATTTTTTGTACACGCTAACTAGTGTCAAAAAACGTCTTACAGTATGTGATGGAGGAGTACGCACTCGTACTGCAGCAGTACTAGTACTACTTTCTCAACTAGTAGTGCGATGTACTATACTTCTAGTATAGTGCACCAGTTTTGAACTCTTGAATCTCAGGGCCAAGGAGCTACGGTTCGAAGTGGAGAGTACTACGTACTGTTCTCTAGAACCATCACTGTACTATCAATGCAGGGAAAGTACACCTGCATAGTGGCCTAGTGGGTACTCTCGGTGCTCTATTCAGCCGCTCCTCTCACCTAGCTGGCCTACTCAGCCGCTCCTCTCATGCACACACTAGCAGCCTATTTATCAGCGACGGTTACTGCGGGCGCAGAACATTTAAGTTATTTGATACAGCGAGACTAGGCTTTTCGCTTCCATTTGTGGAGGTGTAATGGATCTCGTCGAACTTTGTTAGTAGTTCCTTCTTTATGAATGAGATGAAGCAAAGCTTTTGCCTCCATTTCAAAAAAACACGTCAAGAGGAATTTCTTTTATAGTAGAGCCAATAATGGAGTGAAGTCCATGCGTGCAATGCCACAAGCTACAGAGTAGTAGTAGAGCACTTTACGTACAGAGCCATATTGCACAGTTCCCAGTGCCCCGCCAGGCTTTTCTGGCTCCTCGGGCTTAATTGGGAGGCGCTAGTTTAAATATGCTAGTACTAGCTGATGAGGAAGCTGCAAGCGAGGTGTGGCTAGGGCAAGCACGCGAGCCACGAGATGCTGGGAAGGAAAACCCGTTCACGTGGCTAGGCTATCCAGTGCACCTAGATTGTGGTGCCGCACGTCCGTTTGACTTCAAAACTCAAACAACCCATGTAAAATATTGGCTAGCAGCGAAGTTAATATTTTAAAAAAGGCCACCATGTGTTCGGCCAGGACCGAACCCACAAAACAAGGTATACACTCCCGCCACCACTAGTAGTACTCGTTGGAGTACAACGCAAGCTAGAATCGCCTTTTGTCGCTAGTAGTACGTTGTTCCTTACAAGAAACCCCTAATAATGCAAGAAACCACTAATAATGCCAAGAAACTACTACCACTTACATACATGGCAGACTTAAGATAAGACTACCTTATCAACTATTGTACATGCTCTTACCAACCAGCCCTACCAAGAAACGACTACTCTACAAAGTGCCGTTGTAGGTACGTTTCAACCCATGGCCCTGTTTGGATACATTTGTTGTCAATCTAACCCTGCCATCCAATCACCACTTTGGTTAGAGTTAGTTCAGGGTTAGAATCTAACCTCTGACTTAGAGTATCCAAACAGGGCCCATGTCGCCCATTAAGTCAATGCCTTCTATTTGACCGGCCGTTATGACTTGTGGGACCTACATGTTAGTATGCAAAAAAAATTCCCGAGTGACCTCCTACCTCCGGCCCGCCCACCTAGTCATCCTCGGCCATGGGACGCAGCTACCGCCGCCGGCACAAGGCGAAGTCAAAACCGCCAGCGGTGCGGAGCCCATCTTGCGGCAGCCCGGATGCCAGCTCCGTCCGGCGCTCGCAGCCGCTAGCTAGCCAAGATAGCTCCGTCCAGCTGCTTGTCTGCAAGGTTTGATAGCTAGATTGGCACGGCGGCGCGGTGGCTTGCTCGTGCGCGTCGCGCTAAGGCCAGCCATCTGGCTCGAGCGAAGGCCCGGGCAGCGGCTTGCTCGCTCGTGAGTCACGCTCGGGACAGCCAGCCAACCCGTGTGGAGGCCAGCGCGGCGTCCGGCCCGTCCAGCGGAGCGGCGGCCAACTCGCTCATCACTGGCGCCACCGACGAACACGCATCAGTACTGTTTGAAGTAATGTTCAGGAAAAATAATGATTTTAGGGGGAATAACAGGATAGAAGGTCAGATGTGGGTCCCTCATGTCAAAGGTCAAACAAAATGTGTTCGTTTAAGTTGCCTCGCCAGCACGGAGTGTGGGCCAACCCTGTCATAAATGGGTTTAAACTAACCTAATCGATAGGTAGTAGTTTTTGGCGTGGATTAAGAAATTTTGGTATGTTTTTGTTATTTTTTGTATAATAGATTCTTCCTAGGGCTGGTTCAAAGTGGTAGTTTTTTGTTAAGTACTCTACATATTGTAAGTAGGAGTTAAAGTTAAGCTTTGGAACCCAATAAGCAAGGATAGTTACATAGTTCATATGTGTACATGATTGAAAGTAAATATCAACCATGAGTGACTAATATCTTGATGGAAAACTCGAAACTATGGAATACTAGCGAAAAAAAATTGCATGGTTGGAAATACTAGCAATGTTCATGTGCATTGCAATGAATCATAATTAGAATAATACTTATTCACAAACTTGATACAAAATACTCTAATTTTTATATACATATATCACTAGAGATATATTATGTTTCAATTAGAATATATTCCTTGGGCTGTTTTGGTGAGGTCAGGGAGGGATGTGGTTAGTTTTAAGATACTAATTATGGGTTTTCTGCAAATTGGTAGACAAGTGGGATGTTTGTAAGAAAAGGCAACAACTTACCTCATAGTGGTTAGATGTAGATCTAATGGTCACAAACGACGGATGGCAGACACACCATCATCACCAACTTAGTCTTCTATAGGAGTACTAGCAAGATCCGTCCATTGCACGAAACATCAAGATGCATTTTTTATGAAAACACTCGTTGTGATTGACCCATGCGGGAGTAATCCCATGTGTAAAACCTAATGATATCTCGAGAAATAGGATATAAGGTGAAGATGAGTGGGGCGTGGTGGTGATTGGTGGTCGGGCTGGGCGGAGGCATGGGGATTGACGACGTCGGCAGCGGCCACCAGGCCAGTTTGTTCCAGAGGCTTCCTTTCTTAATTGCTCAACAATGAGGTTGTTGGAGATAAGGATGAACGAGGGAAGGCCTTGTCTGCAAATGTGGAGAGGGGTGCGGCTATCTTTTAGTTTAATTCCATCAGTCAGATATAGATCGGACGGTCTATATTGCAAGATGGCACGCGTACCATCATCACCAACTCGGTTTTTTATAAGAGAAGAAATATAAGTATGGAGATACAAACGTATTATCTATACTTGTTTTTGTAAACTAGCATCTACATTCTATTCAGTGCCTCAGCATGTAAGGCCTTAGCACAATGACTTCTCGACTGTGTAAAACAAAGGTTTTCCTGTCGCCGATAAGGAGGGGGTGACGGCGGCGCACTTTTTGGCTTGCTCTAGTCCTAGTAGTCATACTAGGTGGTCTAAGCACGTGTAGATTTATTCGTTTTCATGTCTCGTGTTCGCCGTACTGCCATGACTGTTGATGAATAGATGGTAAGTTATTCACGGGGAAACCCTTATTGAGCGTGTTTGCGAGAGAGATAGAGAGAGAGAGAGTGCGTGTGTGATATGTCTAGAGACTGAGGCAATGATAATAGATTCTTTGTGTCTATGTGTGTGGAGGATAGAGAGAGACATGTACATGGGGCTTTGTGTTGTGTAACATGGAGACACATATACAAAATTAGAGAGTGAGTGTGCGAGATACACATGCGAACATGGGGAGAGATGAGGATCCAAATTAATGGTTGTTTGTGCGCGCGTTTGTGTGTGATAGGGAGTGTGTGTATGTGGAGTAGAGAGACCACTAATGATGTAAACCTAGTATAAGGGAAGGGGGAATGGTGTGACATGTGTAGTAGCGGGATAGCATGGGTGCGGGCGGGGGAGCGGACTATTTGGAAGAGACATCGATTGTGTGTGGGAGAGGGGTGTGAGAGCGAGAGAGGGAGAGAGGGAGAGAGAGCTAGCGACAGAGAGAGAGAGAGGAAGAGAGGGGGCGAGAGAGGCGGCATTTGTGTCCATAAATGGCATATAGATAGGGAGACAATGTTGATATTGTTTGAAATTGGCCTATGTATGGAGACGCAAGGGAAGCGAGTCATCGTGTGTGTGATAGGGACTTCATGAGAGATCTAGAATAGATGGTGTAGAGAACAATGTGCGAGATCGAGAACTATGATACATTAGGGAGCTATGGAAAGAGTCACAACATATATGTATACAGGGAGGAGCTGGGGCGGGTCCGCATGTGGGAGAGGTAGAAAGAGGAGAGTGGTGCACAAGGAGAACAAGTGTGCTTGTTTTGCAGTGGGGTGGTGTGTGAGGTGAGTGTGCGAGAACCACATAACTAGGGAGATAGACGTTTGGGGCGACATTTTGTGTGTATGGGAAATATACACTCTACATAGTGTGTGTGCTTGGGAAAGAGAGATGCCGGGAGACCTAGCTAGAGAGTGGAGGAAGAGATGTGTGCATGCCAAAGAGACAAAGTGATAGAGACCTATATTGGGGTCTGGACTTTAGAAGAGAGAGGGGTGTTAATGTGCTCGTGTGTTGGTGTTTGGGGGAGAGAA
>NC_041384.1:256065138-256148103 GCF_002162155.2 Triticum dicoccoides
GACGAGGGGGGGGTGGCTCCAGATAAAGAGTGAGGTGTCTATATTTGTGGGACTTTAGCGTAATTGAGATATACATGGTCAATAGTGTGTGCACTCAAGGTTGATCAATTTGTGTCACAGTTTGGACTATGAGATAACGATACTTTTGAACATGCATGATATACTTTGATGTACCAAAATTACAAAGCTAAGATTGGAATTTTGGAATTTGACTCCATCATTAGCTTTTGTAATTCATTTAAACGGAGTTACATTTTTAAGCCGGGATATCTTGATTTCAAATTCATATATCAAACCTAGGGATATACACATACGGGCATGTTCAAACATTATAATCATCCACTTTATTCATATACATACACATTTTTGCTTTTTTCATCATATTTAGGATAAACACATTTGGAATTTCATTTGAATTGGACCATATGATGGTATTTGCTTGTAGTAGCTCAATGATCCATATTTGAATTGAATGGACAATCTAAGTTTCGAGTTGGAGACATTGATTTTCAGAACTTGCACTTTTTTTGCATGCAAAACAAAAAAAATCTCGGCCATGATATCATAATCGGCCGTACAAGAGAAGAATATAATTTCAGGCGCCAAAAGCTTTCAAACTTCCCGCTCACAATGAAATATCTCGCACCCGAAAGTTTGGCCCTACGATATTCCTATTTTACCCGTGCCACATGAACAGAAAAGGGCTGCTTTGGTAACTCCATTGTTTTCCCCTCTTTGCCCCCAACATTCTTCCCTAGGGCCCCTCCCCTTCCCCTCCCCGACCCCCCAACCACGGCAAGCCGCCGAATATAGTCCTCCGCCTCAGCGGTGGACGTCACACCCCGACGGATCTACCTTCCGCACCTTGGAACCCCCAACTGCCAACTCACCACTTCAACGGAGCCGCTTCAGCGACTGGCTTGTACACCGCTCCAGATCTCCTTGACCGCCATCATGGTCCACCGCACCGGATCTGCTTAACTGGCGCCCTCGTCCACCATAGTGTAGGCCCTTCACTGACTCCCTCGTCCATCCCTTCGCCGGCCCTTCATACAAGCCAGCGTCCACCGCAATAGATCCGCCTCACCGAAAGCAGTTTGCAATGCGCCTGCCGAAGCCTTCGCCCACTACACTGGACCCGCTCCACGGACGCCATATTCAACTCCGCCGGCCCTGCTTTACTGATGCCACAGCCTCATCAGGTTATTTCGATTTGTCCTCCTTTGGTTTTTCTCTTTATCATGCAACTGTTCACTTACCACAGATGAGCTTTCTTGTATGTCGACAAGCGCCACAACCGTAGCACCGGAGCCACTTTAGCGACGGCGACAGCCGGACCAAATTCAACTGCAACACGAGCACCATCGACGATCCTTAGCTATCAAGTATGCCAATGATACACATACGCCGCCGAGAATCAGGTATTATTATCCAACGGTCGGTGCCTACGTTCACTTTCTTAGCATAAGCACCACATCTTTGAATTTCTTCAGGGCATCATTCCTTTTTTCATAAGACGCGTTATTCTGCTTGCACCTGTAGGGCCATACTTCTGGCAGTGAACATGTTACATGTGCTAAATTACATACCAGTGCACATATAGTTAATATGCTTTAGTTTTGTCCTAAGTATTACTGTACTTCCTAGATATCACTGCCTACTATTTTACTTCTTGCATGCTATATTTATGATAATGGTGTTGTTCCGATGCCACCTGTTGGTTCCATTAGACTGCTTCATGTTCTCTATGCTTAATTACACATCAGCAAACTAACATGTGGTTCCGCTGGTTTTTGTTCGTTTTACCCTACATTTTTTGATGCTAGCTATTACATCACTGGTACGAGCCTCTGTTCATTACTTTTTTGTGTGTTGTTGATCTTCCCAAGTTGCATGACTAATTTGATGCTTCTATTAATTATGGAGCTGCCAACCCCATCAAGCAAAATATTTGTTCTTTTGGGCCTGGCACCTCGAACAAGCAGAAAAATAGAGGGAAGCAGATATATTGTCGTGTATGCACACACCCTTCTTTCATTAGTTTAGATAAACCATTGATGATCAATTCGAACCAGTGCATGCGATTAAAATTAATTTTACCTAAATAGAGGGTGCAGAATAAACTACAACAAGTAGATTTGCAACCAAGGGATGCTGACGATATCTTCAAAGAACATTGCAACAGCAGCGAGGCTTGACAGCAACATATGGTAAGCTATTGTGCTTTAGTACATGTGAAATGTAATGCGTGTGGGCTGCTTTCTTGGCTTGCGCCCTCAACATGTAATCCTACAGAATAACAAATAGTTCAGTTGTCTGCTTTGCTTTATTGCTTGATTTCGAATGCTTGTTTGTTACTTGTTACGCTATACCTGAGTTGGCCAATATGTCAGCAGTGCCTGTTGTACTATCATAAAGAAATGCATGCCTAGTTCATTTGAGTCCTTAACTTTTCCTCTGAACTTCATCACAAGACTATCTTCGTAGTTTATATGAGGCCACATTGTTAAGTGCTTTCTCAGATTATTTCAACTGCTTAGATGCCTTGGCAACTTAAATATAGTGGTGGTGCACTCCCTTTCAACTAGGGATGTCAACTGGGTCCCATTTAATCCCGATTAAACTCCACTAGTGGTATGATAGTTCAAAAGAGTTTCTGTTTTTTGAGGAAAATGAACCAGGGAGCTAGCAAAAACTAACTAGATGGGACTGGCGGATGTCGTTTATTTGCCACTTACATCCCTAGTTTCATCTTACCATTTTAATTTCTTTTCGGCTAATGCTGCTTCAAACCATTTAAATATAGCTTGCCATGCTCGGCAATAATTAGTATGTCATTTACCATGTAAGTTTACTGTCTGGACCATGCGATAACTATCTCTTACTTATGTCTAGCGCAAACCTTTTAGGATGCCGTTCACACTAGGACACAATGTACAACCCCAGAATCTATTTGTGGAAACAGTGCGCCATCCATGTTACCAGATGGTAGCATTTCAGAGGCAACACCGCCGGAGAGCACTCTGAGCACAGATATTATAGTTCTTGAGGCTCTACTAGAGGCAAAAAGAGATGGTGTGGCTACCATGAATGAGGTAATTCCGATCTTGAAGCTGGAAATTATGCAATTAGTTGCACGCATTATGCAAGCAAGCCAAGAATTGGAGGAAGTAAGAATGTTGCATTTGAAGACAGCGGAGGTCCTGCTGCTTCTACTATCTGAAGCCCATGGTAATCCCAGTTCTTCTTTAGATAGCAGTTGAAATTTTCATTAGATTATTGTACTTGCATGTTGTGTCATGTCTCTGAATGGATTATGTTGTAAGACCCCCTATGTTGTCCATGTGTTGTAATGATCCGAATTTTTTAGGTGAGGTAATCCTTAGTACTTGTATGATTGACATAAGGTGAACTACTTTTCGTGTGAGCATATTGTATTGGATGAAATAACTGTTTGACTCAAAGTGTATCCAACCTACTGAATTCGAAGATCACGACATTTCTAAATCATAATCATATATAAAGGTGGTTTTGAAGAAATAAATAACAAAACATAGAATTATGTGTGGATATTCGTAATCGAATAAAAATTGGATTTAGATTTAGTTGCCAGGGCCCAGTGCAAACATGAATGCTAATTCTCCCAAGTTTTGAATGAAGCGGCTAAACACCCACTATCATTTGTGGGCTGTCCGAAGCAAGTGTTTGCGAGATGGAAATTACTGTCTACCCCTGACACTTGACATCCTTATCGACCGGAATTACACTGCCGTCGATAAGGGTAGACTAGTAACTTCAATCAGACGTGACACGACGGCCTTTGAGCCTATTTAGACACGATGGGCGCCAAGCATGGGCGGCAAAACACATTTGATTCAAGCTCATCCGAAAGACATGTGTCTCTCCCTCCATATCCCCATTCATCCATGGTGAGTGTCAAAACAAACTCTCCTCGTCCGAAATCGATGTAGGCTAATATTTTAAATAGGGGCAGATGTATAACTTCCCTCAGACATGACACAACCGCCCTACCTAACAGCTCCGTTCATACACCGTGGGCGCTAACCATGGGCGACAAAACACCCTCTCCTCGCCTGAAATCGTAACCGGCAAATATTTGGGAGATGCGAGATTACTGTCCTATCCCCAACCGACGTGATGTCCGAAATTTTAAACGGGGGATAAGTTCATAACTTTCCCACATTTCAGACAAGCGCGTCCCAATGTTTGAGACCCCCCCTCCCCCTCCATTTCCCCATTCATACACCGTCGGCACCACGACAACCTCCCCACTGCGGCCAGCCTCCTCCGTCCGCCACCCCATCCTCCACCTTGCCGGAGTCGCTACCCCTACCCCGTCATCCACTGCAAGAGATGGACGTCTCTCATCCACGGCGCTGGACCAGGATCCTTTCATCGCGTCGTCTCGCTTCATCAGCGCCGTCATCCACTTTTCCGTTGCTGCTCCTACGACCGCCTCGTCCACGGCCATAGGATTTATCCCCCAACCCGGCCCTCTTCCATCTAAAGTCTTCTTCCCCGCCGCCGACAGCCATCGCACCCACAACACCCTCAACATATCAGCAGGGGCCTACACGGTGTCGCAAGAGAGGTAGTACTCTTCCATATGTTCTTAAGTTATTGATCTCACACGGAAAATAGATCTTAAATTGTTTACAGTACTTTTCTTGTCCATACCAAATCGTAGTGGCTAGTTGAATGCAAACATTGGTTGCGAAGTAGCTTTGTCCGATTTGCACCTTCAGATCCGCCATGTCACGATCACTATACTCGTAAAGCTTATGGTTTACCGCCTTTATACTCACTACCATCATCGTAGCTGCTTCACTGCTTCGTGTCGTGCTAGCACTGCTCCTCAAGACCTCAAACCATCAAGCGAAACAACATGCCACTCTTAATTCCAAAGCTTACGTGTTGAAATATGAATCTGATATGATGCTCATATTACTAAAACAGAGAACGTTTAATTGGTCACCTAATGTTCCTATATTCGTTTCGAAAAGCATGTGCGCCACCCACTGGTATATCTAGTTCCACTTTCCTAATTTTACTCTTGATGCTTAGGGTTTTCCCCTTTTATCTACTCTACTATGATCTGCGTAGGTGCTTTCTGTCATACTAGCATTACTCCACCCTTCAAGCTAAACAACACAACACTCAAAATTCCAAAGCTTAGTTGTTCAAATATGGTTGTGATATGATACTAATATTAGTTAACAGACACATTTAATTGGTTAGCTAAAGGTCCCACTTGAGTTTCCAAATGCATGTCGTGACATATAGAGAGACAGCAGAATTGCATTTCTTTGTCACTTGTTGACTGTACTTTCTTGTCCATACCAAATCTTAGTTGTTATTTCAAAGCAAATATCGGTTGCTAACTACCCTTTGCGCGGTTTGCAGCTTCAGATCTGCCATCCCACTGCCACGATCAACACTATACTCATCATGCTTACGGTTTCCCCATTTTATTATGACCACGATCAGCCTACCTGGTTCGTGTCGTAATAGCACTGCTCCACCCATCGAGCTAAAACAAGCTTAGTTGTACAAATTCAAATATGATATTATGCTGATATTAGTAAAACTGAGAGATGTTTAATTGGTCAGCTAAATGTTCCTACTTTAGTTTCGAAATGCATGTGAGCCACATATGGAGAGGCCGGAATGAATAGTATTTCTCTATGCCCTCTGGCTCATCATGGGTGGCCAACCGACATTGTATAGAAAGACTTGTAAGTGAAGGAAATATGCCCTAGAGGCAATAATAAAGTTATTATTTATTTCCTTATATATCATGATAAAAGTTTATTATTCATGCTAGAATTGTATTAACCGGAAACGTAATACGTGTGTGAATACATAGACAAATAGAGTGTCACTAGTATGCCTCTACTAGACTAGCTTGTTAATCAAAGATGGTTATGTTTCCTAACCATGGACAAAGAGTTGTCATTTGATTAACAGGATCACATCATTACATGAATGATCTGATTGACATGACCCATTCCATTAGCTTAGCACCCGATCGTTTAGTATGTTGCTATTGCTTTCTTCATGACTTATACATGTTCGTATGACTATGAGATTATGCAACTCCCGTTTGCCAGAGGAACACTTTGTGTGCTACCAAACGTCACAATGTAACTAGGTTATTATAAAGGAGCTCTACAGGTGTCTCCAAAGGTACATGTTGGGTTGGCGTATTTCAAGATTAGGATTTGTCACTCCGATTGTCGGAGAGGTATCTCTGGGCCCTCTCGATAATGCACATCACATAAGCCTTGCAAGCATTGCAACTAATGAGTTAGTTGTGATATGATGTATTACGGAATGAGTAAAGAGACTTGCCGGTAACGAGATTGAACTAGGTATTGAGATACCGACGATCGAATCTCGGGCAAGTAACATACCGATGACAAAGGGAACAACGTATGTTGTTATGCGGTCTGACCGATAAAGATCTTCGTAGAATATGTAGGAGCCAATATGAGCATCCAGGTTCCGCTATTGGTTATTGACCGGAGACGTGTCTCGGTCATGTCTACATTGTTCTCGAACCCGTAGGGTCCGCATGCTTAAGGTTTCAATGACAGTTATATTATGAGTTTATGAGTTTTGATGTACCAAAGCTAGTTCAAAGTCCCGGATGTGATCACGGACATGACGAGGAGTCTCGAAATGGTCGAGACATAAATATTGTTATATTGGACGGCTATATTCGGACACCGGAAGTGTTCCGGGTGATTTCGGAGAAAACCGGAGAGCCGGAGGGTTACCGGAACACTACCGGGAGTAGTAATGGGCCATATGGGCCTTAGTGGAGAGAGAGAAGGGCGCCAGGGTGGGCCGCACGCCTCCTCCCCCCCTTGGTCCGAATTGGACTAGGAGAGGGGGGCGGCGCCCCCCTTTCCTTCTCGCTCCCCACTTCTTTCCCCCTCCTAGTAGGAGTCCTACTCCTACTAGGAGGAGGACTCCTCCTGGCGCGCCTATAGGGGCCGGCCGGCCTCCTCCCCTTGCTCCTTTATATACGGGGGCAGGGGGAACCCCTAGACACAAGTTGATCCACGTGATCATATTCTTAGCCGTGTGCGGTGCCCCCTTCCACCATAGTCCTCGATAATATTGTAGCGGTGCTTAGGCGAAGCCCAGCAACGGTAGTGCATCAAGATCGTCACCATGCCGTCGTGCTGATGGAACTCTTCCCCGACACTTTGCTGGATCGGAGTCCGGGGATCGTCATTGAGCTGAACATGTGCTAGAACTCGAAGGTGCCATAGTTTCGGTGCTTGATCGGTCGGGCCGTGGAGACGTACGACTACATCAACCAAACGCTTCCGTTGCCGATCTACAAGGGTACGTAGATCACACTCTCCCCTCTCGTTGCTATGCATCACCATGATCTTGCGTGTGCGTAGGAAATTTTTGAAATTACTACGAAACCAAACAGTGGCATCCGAGCCTAGGTTTTATATGTTGATGTTATATGCACGAGTAGAACACAAGTGAGTTGTGGGCGATATAAGTCATACTACTTACCAGCATGTCATACTTTGGTTCGGTGGTATTGTTGGATGAAGTGGCCCGGACCGACATTACGCGTACGCTTACGCGAGACCGGTTCTCCCGACGTGCTTTGCACATAGGTGGCTTGCAGGTGACAGTTTCTCCAACTTTAGTTGAACCGAGTGTGGCTACGCCCGGTCCTTGCGAAGGTTAAAACAACACCAACTTGACAAACTATCGTTGTGGTTTTGATGCGTAGGTAAGATTGGTTCTTGCTTAAGCCCATAGCAGCCACGTAAAACTTGCAACAACAAAGTAGAGGACGTCTAACTTGTTTTAGCAGGGCATGTTGTGATGTGATATGGTCAAGACATGATGCTAAATTTTATTGTATGAGATGATCATGTTTTGTAACCGAGTTATCGGCAACTGGCAGGAGCCATATGGTTGTCGCTTTATTGTATGCAATGCAATCGCGCTGTAATGCTTTACTTTATCACTAAGCGGTAGCGATAGTCGTGGAAGCATAAGATTGGCGAGACGACAACGATGCTAAGATGGAGATCAAGGTGTCGCGCCGGTGACGATGGTGATCACGATGGTGCT
Source organism: Triticum dicoccoides (assembly GCF_002162155.2). Lineage (NCBI taxonomy): Eukaryota > Viridiplantae > Streptophyta > Magnoliopsida > Poales > Poaceae > Triticum > Triticum dicoccoides. Next base: position 256,073,272 of record NC_041384.1, read on the forward strand.
TCGAATATGGAGAGCACAAGCATAAGATGATGATGGCCATATCATATCACTTATATTGATTGCATGTGATGTTTATCTTTTATGCATCTTATCTTGATTTGATTGACGGTAGCATTATAGGATGATCTCTCACTAAATTTCAAGATAAAAGTGTTCTCCCTGAGTATGCACCGTTGCCAAAGTTCGTCGTGCCCAGACACCACGTGATGATTGGGTGTGATAAGCTCTACGTCCATCTACAACGGGTGCAAGCCAGTTTTGCACACGCAGAATACTCAGGTTAAACTTGACGAGCCTAGCATATGCAGATATGGCCTTGAAACACTGAGATCGAAAGATCGAGCGTGAATCATATAGTAGATATGATCAACATAGCGATGTTCGATTATGGTTTAGTTGATTTGGATCACGTGACCACTTAGATGATTAGAGGGATGTCTATCTAAGTGGGAGTTCTTGAGTAATATGATTAATTGAACTTAAATTTATCATGAACTTAGTCCCTGATAGTATCTTGCTTGTTTATGCTTGATTGTAGATAGATGGCCCGTGCTGTTGTTCCGTTGAATTTTAATGTGTTCCTTGAGAAAGCAAAGTTGAAAGATGATGGTAGCAATTACACGGACTGGGTCCGTAACTTGAGGATTATTCTCATTGCTGCACAGAAGAATTACGTCCTGGAAGCACCGCTGGGTGCCAGGCCTGCTGCTGGAGCAACACCAGATGTTATGAACGTCTGGCAGAGCAAAGCTCGTGACTACTCGCTAGTTCAGTGTGCCATGCTTTACGGCTTAGAATCGGGACTTCAACGACGTTTTGAACGTCATGGAGCATATGAGATGCTCCAGGAGTTGAAGTTAATATTTCAAGCAAATGCCCGGATTGAGAGATATAAAGTCTCCAATAAGTTCTATAGCTGCAAGATGGAGGAGAACAGTTCTGTCAGTGAGCATATACTCAAAATGTCTGGGTATAATAATCACTTGATTCAGATGGGAGTTAATCTTCCAGATGATTGCGTCATTGACAGAATTCTCCAATCACTGCCACCAAGCTACAAGAGCTTTGTGATGAACTATAATATGCAAGGGATGAATAAGACTATTCCCGAGCTCTTCGCAATGCTGAAAGCTGCGGAGGTAGAAATCAAGAAGGAGCATCGAGTGTTGATGGTCAACAAGACCACTAGTTTCAAGAAAAAGGGCAAAGGGAAGAAGAAGGGGAACTTCAAGAAGAAAAACAAGCAAGTTGCTGATCAGGAGAAGAAACCCAAGTCTGGACCTAAGCCTGAAATTGAGTGCTTCTACTACAAGTAGAATGGTCACTGGAAGCGGAACTGCCCCAAGTATTTGGCGGATAAGAAGGATGGCAAGGTGAACAAAGGTATATGTGATATACATGTTATTGATGTGTACCTTACTAGAGATCGCAGTAGCACCTGGGTATTTGATACTGGTTCTGTTGCTAATATTTGCAACTCGAAACAGGGACTACGGATTAAGCGAACACTGGCAAAGGACGAGGTGACGATGCGCGTGGGAAATGGTTCTAAAGTCGATGTGATCGCGGTCGGCACGCTACCTCTACATCTACCTTCAGGATTAGTATTAGACCTAAATAATTGTTATTTGGTGCCAGCGTTGAGCATGAACATTATATCTGGATCTTGTTTAATGCAAGAAGGTTATTCATTTAAATCAGAGAATAATGGTTGTTCTATTTATATAAGTAATATCTTTTATGGTCATGCACCTTTGAAGAGTGGTCTATTTTTGATGAATCTCGATAGTAGTAACACACATATTCATAATGTTGAAGCCAAAAGATGCAGAGTTGATAATGATAGTGCAACTTATTTGTGGCACTGCCGTTTAGGTCATATCGGTGTAAAGCGCATGAAGAAACTCCATACCGATGGACTTTTGGAACCTCTTGATTATGAATCACTTGGTACTTGCGAACCGTGCCTTATGGGCAAGGTGACTAAAACACCGTTCTCCGGTACAATGGAGAGAGCAACAGATTTGTTGGAAATCATACATACAGATGTATGTGGTCCGATGAATGTTGACACTCGTGGTGGATATCGTTATTTTCTCACCTTCACAGATGATTTAAGCAAATATGGGTATATCTACTTAATGAAGCATAAGTCTGAAACATTTGAAAAGTTCAAAGAATTTCGGAGTGAAGTTGAAAATCATCGTAACAAGAAAATAAAGTTTCTGCGATCTGATCGTGGAGGAGAATATTTGAGTTACGAGTTTGGTCTACATCTGAAACAATGCGGAATAGTTTCGCAACTCACGCCACCAGGAACACCTCAGCGTAATGGTGTGTCCGAACGTCGTAATCGTACTTTACTTGATATGGTGCGATCTATGATGTCCCTTACAAATTTACCGCTATCATTTTGGGGTTATGCTTTAGAGACGGCCGCATTCACGTTAAATAGGGCACCATCAAAATCCGTTGAGACGACACCTTATGAACTATGGTTTGGCAAGAAACCAAAGTTGTCGTTTCTTAAAGTTTGGGGATGCGATGCTTATGTGAAAAAGCTTCAACCTGATAAGCTCGAACCCAAATCGGAGAAATGTGTCTTCATAGGATACCCAAAGGAGACTGTTGGGTACACCTTCTATCACAGATCCGAAGGCAAGACATTCGTTGCTAAGAGTGGATCCTTTCTAGAGAAGGAGTTTCTCTCGAAAGAACTGAGTGGGAGGAAAGTAGAACTTGACGAGGTAACTGTACCTGCTCCCTTACTGGAAAGTAGTACATCACAGAAACCTGTTTCTGCGACACCTACACCAATTAGTGAGGAAGCTAATGATAATGATCATGAAACTTCATAACAAGATACTACTGAACCTCGTAGATCAACCAGAGTAAGATCCGCGCCAGAGTGGTACGGTAATCCTGTTCTGGAAGTCATGCTACTAGATCATGATGAACCTATGAACTATGAAGAAGCGATGGTGAGCCCAGATTCCGAAAAATGGTTTGAAGCCATGAAATCTGAGATGGGATCCATGTATGAGAATAAAGTATGGACTTTGGTTGACTTGCCCGATGATCGGCAAGCAATTGAGAATAAATGGATCTTCAAGAAGAAGACTGACGCTGACGGTAATATTACTGTCTACAAAGCTCGACTTGTCGCAAAAGGTTTTCGACAAGTTCAAGGGGTTGACTACGATGAGACCTTCTCACCCGTAGCGATGCTTAAGTCTGTCCGAATCATGTTAGCAATTGCCGCATTTTATGATTATGAAATTTGGCAGATGGATGTCAAAACTGCATTCCTGAATGGATTCTGGAAGAAGAGTTGTATATGATGCAACCGGAAGGTTTTGTCGATCCAAAGGGAGCTAACAAAGTGTGCAAGCTCTAGCGATCCATTTATGGACTGGTGCAAGCCTCTCGGAGTTGGAATAAATGCTTTGATAGTGTGATCAAAGCATTCGGTTTTATACAGACCTTTGGAGAAGCCTGTATTTACAAGAAAGTGAGTGGGAGCTCTGTAGCATTTCTGATATTATATGTGGATGACATATTACTGATTGGAAATGATATAGAATTTCTGGATAGCATAAAGGGATACTTGAATAAGAGTTTTTCAATGAAAGACCTCGGTGAAGCTGCTTACATATTAGGCATAAAGATCTATAGAGATAGATCAAGACGCTTAATTGGACTTTCACAAAGCACATACCTTGACAAGATTTTGAAGAAGTTCAAAATGGATCAAGCAAAGAAAGGGTTCTTGCCTGTGTTACAAGGTGTGAAGTTGAGTCAGACTCAATGCCCGACCACTGCAGAAGATAGAGAGAAAATGAAAGATGTTCCCTACGCGCCAGCCATAGGCTCTATCATGTATGCAATGTTGTGTATCATACCTGATGTGTGCCTTGCTATAAGTCTAGCAGGGAGGTACCAAAGTAATCCAGGAGTGGATCACTGGACAGCGGTCAAGAACATCTTGAAGTACCTGAAAAGGACTAAGGATATGTTTCTCGTATATGGAGGTGACAAAGAGCTCATCGTAAACGGTTACGTTGATGCAAGCTTTGACACTGATCCGGACAATTCTAAATCGCAAACCGGATACGTGTTTACATTAAACGGTGGAGCTATCATTTGGTGCAGTTCTAAACAGAGTGTCATGGCGGGATCTACGTGTGAAGCGGAATACATAGCTACTTCGGAAGCAGCGAATGAAGGAGTCTGGAAGAAGGAGTTCATATCCGATCTAGGTGTCATACCTAGTGCATCGGGTCCAATGAAAATCTTTTGTGACAATACTGGTGCAATTGCCTTGGCAAAGGAATCCAGATTTCACAAGAGAACCAAGCACATCAAGAGACGCTTCAATTCCATCCGGGATCTAGTCCAGGTGGGAGACATAGAGATTTGCAAGATACATACGGATCTGAATGTAGCAGACCCATTGACTAAGCCTCTTCCACGAGCAGAACATGATCAGCACCAAGGCTCCATGGGTGTTAGAATTATTACTGTGTAATCTAGATTATTGACTCTAGTGCAAGTGGGAGACTGAAGGAAATATGCCCTAGAGGAAATAATAAAGTTATCATTTATTTCCTTATATATCATGATAAAAGTTTATTATTCATGCTAGAATTGTATTAACCGGAAACATAATACATGTGTGAATACATAGACAAACAGAGTGTCACTAGTATGCCTCTACTAGACTAGCTTGTTAATCAAAGATGGTTATGTTTCCTAACCATGGACAAAGAGTTGTCATTTGATTAACAGGATCACATCATTAGATGAATGATCTGATTGACATGACCCATTCCATTAGCTTAGCACCCGATCGTTTAGTATGTTGCTATTGCTTTCTTCATGACTTATACATGTTCCTATGACTATGAGATTATGCAACTCCCGTTTGCCAGAGGAACACTTTGTGTGCTACCAAACGTCACAACGTAACTGGGTGATTATAAAGGAGCTCTACAGGTGTCTCCAAAGGTACATGTTGGCTTGGCGTATTTCGAGATTAGGATTTGTCACTCCGATTGTCGGAGAGGTATCTCTGGGCCCTCTTGGTAATGCACATCACATAAGCCTTGCAAGCATTGCAACTAATGAGTTAGTTGTGAGATGATGTATTACGGAACGAGTAAATAGACTTGCCGGTAACGAGATTGAACTAGGTATTGAGATACCGACGATCGAATCTCGGGCAAGTAACATACCGATGACAAAGGGAACAACGTATGTTGTTATGCGGTCTGACCGATAAAGATTTTCGTAGAATATGTAGGAGCCAATATGAGCATCCAGGTTCCGCTATTGGTTATTGACCGGAGACGTGTCTCGGTCATGTCTACATTGTTCTCGAACCCGTAGGGTCCGCACACTTAAGGTTTCGATGACAGTTATATTATGAGTTTATGAGTTTTTATGTACCAAAGCTAGTTCGGTGTCCCGGATGTGATCACGGACATGACGAGGAGTCTCGAAATGGTTGAGCATAAAGATTGATATATTGGACGGCTATATTCGGACACCGGAAGTGTTCCGGGTGATTTCGGAGAAAACCGGAGAGCCGGAGGGTTACCGGAACCCTACCGGGAGTAGTAATGGGCCATATGGGCCTTAGTGGAGAGAGAGAAGGGCGCCAGGGTGGGCCGCGCGCCTCCTCCCCCCCCCCTTGGTCCGAATTGGACTAGGAGAGGGGGGGGGCGGCGCCCCCCTTTCCTTCTCCCTCCCCACTTCTTTCCCCCTCCTAGTAGGAGTCCTACTCCTACTAGGAGGAGGACTCCTCCTGGCGCGCCTATAGGGGCCGACCGGCCTCCTCCCCTTGCTCCTTTATATACGGGGGCAGGGGGCACCCCTAGACACAAGTTGATCCACGTGATCATATTCTTAGCCGTGTGCGGTGCCCCCTTCCACCATAGTCCTCGATAATATTGTAGCGGTGCTTAGGTGAAGCCCTGCGACGGTAGTGCATCAAGATCGTCACCACGCCGTCGTGCTGACGGAACTCTTCCCCGATACTTTGCTGGATCGGAGTCCGGGTATCGTCATCGAGCTGAACGTGTGCTAGAACTCGGAGGTGCCATAGTTTCGGTGCTTGATCGGTCGGGCCGTGGAGACGTACGACTACATCAACCAAACGCTTCCGTTGTCGATCTACAAGGGTACGTAGATCACACTCTCCCCTCTTGTTGCTATGCATCACCATGATCTTGCGTGTGTGTAGGAAATTTTTGAAATTACTACGAAACCAAACAGTAAGATCTTTAATCTGCTTGCTCTTCTGCTCTTCTTTAAGATGATCCTCTTCTCTTGCGGTCGGCTGGTCAGGTCAAGTTATTCTCCCTTAGTATATTTTGAATCTGTCAGGTCAGGTCGACTTGTTCTTCTTTGCTATATGTTGAAGCTGTCATCTGTGAAGTATCATCACTTTTGGAGCTCTCATATTTTGAGTAGTAGGTCACATTATATTAATGCACACACCAAATTACAGCATGGATGGCACCTCTTAGAAGAATTGCAGAGATAGCACAAATGGGTTTACAGGGAGGAAGTATTGGATTAGAATCACTTCTGCATTACAAAAATAATCTCACTTGTTTTTGTGTTTTCATGCATGTCAGGTATTGAACATTATAAAAAATGAATATGAGAATGGGCGCACGAGAGGAATATTGCGGAACAATCCACTGGCTAACAAACTTGGCATGGTGGAGGATGGCCTATCTTATTCACCCATCAAGGTGCATGCTATAACTTGGCAAGGTTGTATTGGTCACACATATTTTGCTTCTGACCTCTTGCATTACTTCTACTTTGTTACACCATCTGCTTAGTTTAAGCATCATATATGAGTATATGCCATACCTATCAATTTTCTGTACCTATTCCATGTGTCGTCATACTATGTCTTTCCAATAAAATGTTGTTCTTTCGTAATAGATGTCCAAAAGGAAGAGGGTGATTGCAGATCCTCAAGGAGTACAAACTAGGTATTTGGAGAAGGTAGTGATACTTGTTAAATCAGATAGATCAACAGCCACAGAAAACACATGCCCAACTGTAATAGACTTTACCCCTACTCCAGTGGCCAAACCCCTATTAGAACTGCTGACAACCTAGCGTCAGGTACTGTCTATGATATCAATTTGAACTCCTAAATTTCTGCATGTGCCTTACCTTCTCTCTTGTATGAAAACTAATTTCATATGAATCTCCTTGCTCAAAGGATCATAGGATCTCGCGACAATACTGGGCTCTGCATAGCTCTTGTCAGTACCTCTTGTCCTTTGTCAGCATACTTACACTCATTGTTGTTTGATTATGTAGCATCACTGTAAATGTTCTCTCATTTATCCTCCCTTTGCTTGAAATTATAAGATCTATATTTACTCTTAGATAAATGTAGAATTAACACAATGGTTATGAAGTTTTGGATTGCTTGTGTAAGTACCTGTTGTCATGTACTCCCTTTGTATCGAATTAATTGTTGATCAATTGGATGTATTTAGAACTTAATAGTGCTAGATACATCCATTTGAGCGACAACTAATAACGGACGGTGGTGGTATTACTGTACATGCATCACGAGATAGTTGATTGTCTAGCATTACTCTGCATCTTATCTGCCCTGCCCTCCACTTTCTCCAAATTATCATATCCACATTTACTCTTACCAAAATGTTGAATAGAGCCAATGCCACTGCACAAGTTGATGTCTGCATTCCTCTTGTCAGTACCTTTTGCCTTGTAACGATGTACTTAATTATTTGCTATTTGATTATGTATCATCAGTCTGCACCTGAGCTTCATTATCCTCTATTTCTTCCAATATTATTTGATCTATATTTACTCTTTGCAAAACATAGAATAATGGCAACTCTTATAAAGAATTTTCCTTGGGGAATTTACTGAATTATCTTTCTATCAACATGGAGAAGGGCTTTGTCTAGCCTGTGTTAACATGTAATGTAAGTTCATCCTTCTCAAGCCTTCAAACTTTGTTCTAGTATAGATTTGGATAGGCATCATTTCCTCCACTACTGTTTACATCTGATTGGATGTTTGCAACAACTACCAATTTTAAATTGTAGTTGTAAAAACATGTTCCTTATGCAGAACAGATCCATTTATTTGCTTATATAATTGTGAAACCTGTTACGTGTCTCCTTGTTTCTCTTTCAGAGTCGTATCTCTTATGCCAGGCAGAACTTTGGAAAGATAGTGAGCCAAACCATCTTGAGGATAGCGAGATGACCCCAAGGTCCTGTCTTGATGAAGACAGTGAGTTAAAGCTACTCACCAGCAAGTGTGAGACAACCTCTGTGCAGTTGCTGCCTCAAGCAGTTCGAATTCTTCAGTCTCAACTTAAAGCAGAAAGGCTTGCTTCAGCTCAGCTCTGACTTGAAGTCAAAGATGTAATGAAGATGTCAGGGGACCGCCTTGCGCACTATGGTGCCACACAGCTAGGGTGGAAGCATCTATCGTTGACACAACTGAGGTCTCATCAGCTTGTTCGGCTGCTTGCGAGGCCCAAGCTTGCCAGGTCTAGTGCCTTCTGAAGTGCTCTCACTTTTGTATATTCTTTTGTCGGCGCGTTTATATGCACTAGTGGCGACCTTTGATGCCCAGTGTATGTAATCCGCGGTCATGTTGCGCTTTATTATCACCGGTAGCGAACTTTGATTCCCAGTGGATGTAATATGCCGTAATTTCTTTGTTGTATAGTCTAGATTTATTCTTTGGTCGGTATGCTGTAATTTAGGCTGGAAGGTTCAGTGGATCTCAGTGTTGTCGGTCTTCAGGCCGGCCCGATACTCATATGGGCCAAAACGTGGGCCTATAATCATCTTGGGCCATTAGCAGGTCTAAACCTATAGTAGTTTCCCGCCTTTAACAGGCCATGGGCTACATACTTACTGTAGTGACACTGGGCATCCCACGGGCCGTAGAAACAATGGGCCTTCTACGGCCGTAGAAACAAAGGGCCTTCTACGGGCCGTATCATCAATGTGCCTTAGACGGGCCGTATGATCGATTGGCCAAACATGGACAAAAAATAGACCGCATTATGGCCGTAAACGGGCTAGAGTTGGAGTCGTCCGTTCATGGGCCGACCATAATGGGCCATCATTAACATGTCGTATTTGATGACGCTATGAAAACGGCCCAACGTATTAACGGGCCGACTATAACTATGAGCTGAATTTGGCCCACAAGCATAAAATGGTAGTAACGGGTCGTAAGTAACCGAATGTTGGAAATGAGCCCAAGAATAAATGGGCCCTGATAAGGCCGAAAGATAACATGGGCTGCAAACAGCCCAATGGATTAATGGGTCGTTAATGGGTATAAAGTGATACACTATTCAGTATGGGCCAGTTTTACCACGGTCCGTTAATGGGCCAAGAGTTACAAAGGGCCTCGTATGGGCCAAAAGACGTCATGGGCCATTCATGGGCCAGAACTTAAAATGGGCTGGAATCATATTGGATGGCCCAGATGACGCTACTTCGCCTAATTCAGATAGGTCCTAACGGGCCGTGGGTTAGCAGGCTGTAAATGGGCTATATGTGAACATGCCATTAATAGGCTTTCCGTGGGCCAGCTCGCCACGTTTTGACCAAGTCAAATGGGCCGCCCTTTTCACAAGAATGAGCCTCTGTTTGTCCGTGCCACATGTCGACGTATCATAGGCGCCTTCGGTCCAATGAGTGGATGACATCTGTCCCAACTATGAGCCAACGCGTGTTTCCTCCAGCCAATGATGATTTTACACATGGACAATCCCCATTGGTCGGGGCTGTTAGCGGGTTATCGGATCCAAAACCGGACCCGATAGCTTAACAGCGTTTCGTTACGGTGGATGCCATGTCTCGGTCACCCTTGACGCAAAGCACTTCTGTGATGCGTGATTTATCGTCATGGAAGTGGACACTTCCGTGATGATAATTTTGGTAATGCCATGGAACACTTCTACGACAGCACAGGTATGACTATCTTGATTCTGTCATAAAATTATCATGGATGTAGATGCATGACAAAAAACGCGACCTACTATGACAAACACGTATCATCACGGAAGTGTATTTTTTTGTAGTGAATAGATTCACAGAAAGAAGCTACTATCTCAGAGTCAAGTCCATATTTAGTGTTAAAATCACGAAAAGCATCGGTATCCATAAAAGATTTAACACAATCAAACTTAAGGTTTATACCTAACTCTTTACCTTCGTAGAGTTCCCAATCTTTAGAGTTGTGTTTAATTCTTTCCAATAAATCCCATTAGAATTCAATATCCTTCATCATATAGGAACCAGTACAAGAAGTATCGGGCATGGATCGATCATTATGAGAAAGCCGAGCATAAAAATTTTGAATAATAATTTCTCTTAAAAGATCAGGATTGGGGCATGAATATAACATTGACTTAAGCCTCCCCCAAGCTTGAGCGATACTTTCTTTCTCCTTCATGAGGCCAAAAATTATATATATAATTCCGATCATGGTGAACCAGATGCATTGGATAAAGCTTCAGACGAAATTCCAATTTCAATCAGTTGTAGTTTCATGATCCAATATCATCCAGTAGCCTATACCATGTCAATGCATTTCCCTTAAAAGATAAAGGGAAGACCTTCTTCTTGACAACATCTCAGGCATACCTGCAAACTTATATAATCCACAAACTTTATCCACATAAATTAGGTGCATATGAGGATGTAAGGTTCTCTATGATACCCGAAGGAATTTCATAATAAATATTTTTCAGTAGGTGCAGTAGGTTGAGGTGCAACTCTTTGTTCTTCTAGACGAGGTGAAGATACCCCGAACAAGCCCCTCAAAGGATTATTTTCCATAGTAACAAGTGATAGTAAATGTCAGCACACTATACAAATGTTTCCTTACCAAAGGCGCTTCACTCCCCGGCAACGGCGCCAGAAAAGAGTCTTGATGACCCACAAGTATAGGGGATCTATCATAGTCCTTTAGATAAGTAAGAGCATCGAATCCAACGAGGAGCAGAAGGAAATGACAAGTGGTTTTTAGCAAGGTATTCTATGCAAGCATTGAAATTATCGGTAACAGATAGTTTTGTGATAAGATAAATCGTAACGGGTAACAAGTAAATAAAGTAACTAAGGTGCAGCAAGGTGGCCCAATCCTTTTTGTAGCAAAGGACAAGCCAGGACAAATTCTTATATAAAGCAAAGCGCTCCTGAGGACACATGGGAATTGTTGTCAAGCTAGTTTTTGTCATGCTCATATGATTCATGTTAATTAGTTTGATAATTTGATATGTGGGTGGACCGGCGCTTGGGTGATGTCCTTCCTTGGACAAGCCTCCCACTTATGATTAAACCTCACGCAAGCATCCGCAACTATGAAAGAAGAACTAAGGTAAACCTAACCATAGCATGAAACATATGGATCCAAATCAGCCCCTTACGAAGCAAGAAATAAACTAGGGTTTAAGCTTCTGTCAGTCTATCAACCCATCATCTACTTATTACTTCCCAATGCCTCCCCCTAGTCCCAAATAATGGTGAAGTGTCGTGTAGTCGACGTTCACATAACACCACTAGAGGAAAGACGACATACATCTCATCAAAATATCGAACGAATAACAAGTTCACATGATTGCTTATAGCAAGACATGTCCCATGTCCTCAGGAACAAACGTAACTACTCACAAAACATATTTATGATCAATATCAGAGGAATATTAATTATCATTAAGGATCTGAAAATATAATCTTCCACCAAATAAACCACTAGCATCAACTACAAGGAGTAATCAACACTAGTAGCAACCCATAGTTACCAATCTAAGGTTTTGGGACCAAGATCGAATACAAGATATGAACTAGGGTTTGAGAGGAGATGGTGCTAGTGAAGATGTTGATGTAGATTGACCCCCTCTCGATGAGAGGGTCAATGGTGATGACAATGGCGACAATTTCCTCCTCCCAGAGGGATGTTCCCCTGAAAGAACAGCTTCGCCGAAGTCGTAGATTGGTTCTGCCCAGGTTCTGCCTCGAGACGGCGGCACTTCATCCCGAAAGCTTCCTTTTGATTTTCTTCCAGGTCAAAACACACCATATAGCCACAGATGGGCACTGGAGGCCTGTCAGGGGGCCCACAAGATCGGGGGGGCGTGCCGAGGGGGGTAGGGTGCGCCCTCCAGCCCTGTGGCTGGCTGGTGGCCCCCCTCTGGTTCTTTCTTCGCCCAATATTTTTATATATTCCAAAAACATGCTCCATGAAGTTTCAGGACTTTTGGCGTTGTGCATAATAGGTCTCTAATATTTGCTCCTTTTCTAGTCCAGAATTCCAGCTGCCGGCATTCTCCCTCTTCATGTAAATCATATAAAATAAGATAGAATAGGCATAAGTATTGTGATATAATGTGTAATAACAACCCATAATGCAATAAATATCAATATAAAAGCATGATGCATAATGGACGTATCAACTCGCCCAAGGTTAGACCTCGCTTGTCCTCAAGCGAAAGCCGATATCGATAAATATGTCGGAGTAATTGGAAACGGATACCCCGAAGACGGCGAGGCAAGAATTCAAGACATCGGGGCTAGCAAAGCCCCTCAGTCCAACTACATGGCCGGCGGTTGGCTGCTGGCTGCTAACTGCTCCACCAGGCCGACTGCTGGCTGCCGACTGCTCCACTAGGCCGACTGCTGGCTGCCGACTGCCCAGCCCCCCTGCCGGCTGCTGGATGCCGACTTCCTGGCCGCTCCTACCGACTGCTCCACCAGGTTGGCTGCTGGCTGCCGACTCCTCCACCAGGCCGGCTGCTCGAAGTCAACTGCAGCCTGGCGCGACCCCGACCTGACGGCCGTACCCAGCACTGTTCACGTGTCACCCCAGCCATCATGTACAGTGTCAATTGTCCCCTGGCACTATTTATGAAGTGACCCAAGGGACAAGCATGACACCCCACCATGCCTTGCCCATGCCACCACATAGCTTACTCTCTAAGCTAGCCATGCCTATATATATGGGCACACATCCATCCATACATCCATCCAGGATGGACTCTCAAACACACACTCACTCATGCATGCTCAGGCACATGCGGCCACACACACCTATGCTCATATGCATATATACGAGGCCAGATGCCTGCGACACTGACCTCAGATACAGCTCTAGGAGCACTTTGTACTACCTGATGTACACCCCAGATATATACTCAGACATGCAGGAGTAGGGGTGTTATCTCTTCGGAGAGCCCTAAACCTCGGTAAACTAGCGCGTGCTACTCGCATACCCGTCCCTGGATATTCCGGCAGCAGTCTTGCCCTCACACGAAGCCACCTTGTGCCATATGTCGTCTTGCACCCCCCGTGAGAATACCACGACAAAATATGTCCACATGATTAGAGATAGAGGTGTCGATAAAATAAAATACAGACATGAGAGCATCATGATCATCTTTAGAACAGCAACATATAATGCCATATAAATTCTTATGCTAAATTAACAATTCGTTCACACGGTAAAGTATGAATTAGAAACTTCATTGAAAACCAACAAACTATAGTCTCTGTGATTGAAGCAATTGCAATTTATCATAACATCGGAAAGCGTCAATATAAGAGCTTTTCAGCAAGTCCACATACTCATCTATCATTTAATTTTTCACAATTGCTAACACTCACACGATACTTATGGGTTCAACGTTTCAATCGGACATAGAGAAAGATAGGGGCCTATAGTTTCGCCTCCCAACCTTTTACCTCAAAGGTAATGTCAACAATAATACTTTATGAAAACCTACATCCGAGTGTTACGCGTAACAGAATATTATTCTGTTACCATACTTGAACTGATGAGTTCAAGTGGTTGAACTGATGAAATTCGAGCGGTTGAACTGATGCTTTCTGTTGCTGTTACAAATCGTCTTCTTTAGTTCAATTTTTTTGTAATTTTTTTTGTCGAAACGGGGCGTGTAATATATCATTGGAAAGCTCTTGACATCCACATTACAATCTTATAATTTGTTTTTGCAAAAAATTATGATTCAAGAGCAGTTTTGAAAAAACCGTTTTTATTTAAATCGAAAACGTGAATCGTATTTTCGACTTAATTTTCAAACGGTTTGTCGGAATTGAGCAAATTATATGGCGTTGGAAAGCTTGTGAAGATCCGCATCTTCCATATATCTACTATTTTTTCAAATTCTATATGATTTAAAAGTAATTTGAAAACGGTGAAATTCTGGGCGAAATGTTTTTTCACTGTTTTTTGCAAACGGTTTGTCGGATTGATGCAAATGAGACGGCGTTGGAAAGGTATGGAAAATGCGCAACTTTTGCGTATAGAAAGTTTTTTCTAATTCTTTACGGTTTAAATACGAATTCAAATACGGTTAAAATTGGTTTTGAACACGGTTTTTTTTAAAGTTTGTCGAAATGGGGCAAATAATATACCATTGGATAGCTATCGAAAATGCGAACCTTAGTCATGTTGAACGTTTTCTCTACTTCGAAACCGTTTAAAAGTAATTTTGAATAAGGTGAAACCATTGTGTTGTTTTTTTGTGTCTAAAAAAACAGAGTACTCGTACTGATCTATGTCTATGTTTGTAATGAGGTATTTTTCACAGAGTAGTTTTGAATGGTTTCAAAAAAAGAATACTTTGAACGGATGTCTTTATGATTTTGTACTTGCTCCCATCTTTTAAGAGTAATTTTGAAATACGGTGAGACTCATCGTGCTGTTTTTCTGTCCCAAAAAAAGAGTACTCATACTGATCTATGTGTGTTTGTCCTGAGGTATTTTTCAGAGTAATTTTGAATGATTCCGAGAAAAGAGTACTTGCACTGATGTTCGTGTGGTTTTGTATTGAGCATGTTTTCACATACTAGACGTCACTCTGTTTTTTTGGGTATCATAGTCCCCGAACTTGCATGGTTTATATCATCGAACTAAATGATATTTTTTCAAAAGGAAATAATTTCATGTGTTTGTTTTTTAACTCAATTTTCTTGCAAGATGTTTTGGACTTCTCTTGTTTTGTGACTTGAACTTTTACCATTTGATTTTTCATTGGGTTTCATTTTGTTTGAGCTTTTCTCTCAAACTTATCTGGGACGTGGTGTTGAACTTATAACTTTTTTAATTGTGAACTTGCTGTTTTTTTGCAGTGCCAATATTGAGGAGAGCAGTGCGAGGACAACGATAGAAGGAAGCTGCGTGTGGTGATCATGGAAGCACTATAGGGCTGAGCCACAATGGTGGTTGATGGCAATGCGGCACGACACGACATGCGACGGAGAGGCATGGCAATGGGTGGGCGGCACACTGACATGACACTTGAGATGCGCCTGTTGGACTGACCTCCTTGTCCCATCTTGACAGATCAGTTGCAGAACTTGAACATTTTCTTGGACGTTAACTCTTGAACGTCAATGTCACAGAATACCAAAACCTAACCATCTTTTATTTTTCAATCACAGAATACCAAAACCTAACCATCTTTTATTTTTCAAACTGATCATTGTTTTTAATTAGTACTGATCAATATTTTTGTTTCAAACCAGTTTTTAATCTTGTATGCACATCAAGCTGTCATGTACTATACCTTCTTTGAAGAAGTAGCAATCATATCATCATATACATAAAAAAAATTCACACATATAATACATGTACATGAATAACATACACACGAAACTGACATTTTCATACATGAATGACATATACACCACACCGACTGCACATTTTCTTGCTATTAGAAGCCTCTTCAGATTTAATGGTTTGTACTGGGCATAACAAATTAACCAAAAACAGAATTATGAAGGTCAAAGTTCTTGAATTACAGGCCAAAAAACAAGCAAACAAAGGATAAATAGAGGATTGACAGGGTCTAAGAGAGATCAATTGCAATACACTTTCTTTCCATTTTTCACTTAGTAATAACATGACTGGATAAGAAGTTCAAAACTGGAGCAGTTTTTCCTTTCGGTATCGTTGGGCACGAGCTCCTTGAGGAAGCTTGCGTGGTCAGTAGCACGTTGGTCGTGCAATTGTGTCGATGTGGAGGAGCCGCCTCCAGGTCAGCCCGCAACAGGGTAACTTCTCTGTACTACAACAAATCAAAAGTAGTAAATGTACATATTTTGGACATACAAGCATAACGGAAATTTGCAGAAATAACATGGTGTATCCTGATACAAAGTACTGATGCTTTGGGAATTTCGAATAGAGAAAAGAATTGCAGGCAGCTCAAAGTGTCAAGAGCAGAAGAGCATGGGCTCACCGGGGAAGGAGGTAGACAGACGAAGTGGTTGGCCCAGCGCCCGGCCTGGTCTGCAAGGAGAAGGGAATGCAAGGAGCCAAGGGAGGGAGAGACCTTTTGTGGTGCTTGTCATGCTTCCTGGACGAATAAGAATGAAATAAACTTGAGAGACTGCAGAGATCTGCAGGGATCTTTTCACCTTTTGGATCCTACATGATGCAACACAGAGACAAGATGCCATGACACACAAACGCGCATTCATAGAATGAGGAGTGGCGGGTTTTATTTTGAACTTGCCTGGAAGTAATACTCTGGTCCCAGTAAAAGTACCATGTGTATAGTGTATAATCTGTAAACAACAGAATTTACAGACAAAAAGGGTAAAATAAAAGTTGAAACAACAGAGAAACTATGAAGCAAATGGCATCAGTGAACTGAAGCACCATACTGTACTGATTTTTTTTGTCAATGAACTTTTGCAATATAGGTGCTAGAACTCACTGATGCTATTTACTCTTCGTATAGTGTTGTTTTTTTCATATAGGTAACATGTTCTTCTGCACATGAACTGATACTCTAACACACAAAGAACTATTTCCATGCTTTTCTAAGAACCGAGGATAAAATATAGGGCCGGACAATGGGGGATTAATGTTTGTAGCAGTAGTGCTCATGGCAATATAGGGCTCTCCCAGGACAGGCCCTCGTGTATAAAAAAGCTAGTGGTTTAAATTCAAAACATGGACAACGCCACCAAGCATTTCATTAGTATATATTCTCACCTTATCCTCGAGTGCCTATTTTGTGTTATATGAAGATGGAAAACATGAAGGCAATTGTACTTACAATTTGGAATTAGATGTACTAAATAGCATACAGAAGATGGACTGAAAAAATTGAACTAGCACAACCATTTTGCCTTTTGACAATCTTTTGAACTAGCTCTACGACAATTTTTTGAACTTACGTATGTAGACGAAGTGAACTTTTCGACACATATGTTTCATCTGTAACCATACCCAACTCACACCCTCCTTGATATTGTGTTGAACTACTGTTGCATTTTTTTATCCGGTGACCTTTTTATAAAAAAATACTGACTACTGTTTTCTAATTACAAAATTACAAGAACAGAGCAATACAAACAATCAATCCGAGGAGAAATCTCTAGATGAATAAGAACAGAGCATCATGAAGATTCATCAAATTCATACCAAAATACGAGGAGGGGTCACGGTACGCCAACTAATAGGCTATGTGGGAGGAGGGCACCACCTACGGTGGGAGGAGGCCGCGACCTGCAGTTTCAGTGGTATATGCCTAATATAATTGGAAGGTAGATGATCAGCCAGTGTCGGCCTCCAAGGCCAACAACCTTCTTGACAACACACTGTAGACCGACCAACATGGACTTTGTTGGGTTTAAAATTTTTATTCATGCACTATTAGCCGTGCCCATTTTGAACTTACAAAGTTTTCTATACCCATCTGAACCTACGAAGTTTTCCTATAGCCGTTTTGAACTTACAAAGTTTTTCTTGACGAACTTTCATGTGGTTTGTTTACAAGGAACTTTCATAAGGGAACTTCTCACGCAATTGCACATGTACTGGTTATATTTTCTCCCGAAGCTAGAGTGGTTTTCATATGTTTCGTACACTATGGTGATGAATATAAACAGCGGGTGAGCACCAAGACAGATTCAACATGGGATCCCTTTCCCCAAGAGGAAGCAATAGGAATTATTGATTAGAAAATAAGCAAGAGCAAGTACGAGGAGAGTAACAAGAGTTGTACTTTTGGTGTCAGCATACATGAGCAGGGCTTGCGCGGAGGCCGCGTGAAGGAACTGGTTGAGGACGACCACACTGGTATTTGTGCTCCTGCCGTTGTGGCAAAGGGGGTAACGACCTGTGTTGGTTGCAGGAGCTGGACTGACCACCTAGGCATCACATCAAAGTAATTAGCAAGATTAACCACTACTTTTTACAAGAATTAGCCAACAATTAAAAGGGTAAGAAATAAGAGTTCTAGTAATTATAATTTCCAAACACTAGTAGCAAGCACTGTTTTGGTTCAGTTTCCTATGAATAAAATCAACGGCACCATCTCTTTATGAATAAAGCAGCATGCATTATCTCAAGGCCATGTCCACACTTCCTCACACAACGATTCAAAATCCTCTCAGCTAAGCTGGAACAGGTTTCTATTCTCAAGCTATTTGGCTTTTAATACAAACAGGTTGTGAGCAGATAAAATTACGCATTAAAAAGAGTGTATCAATTTCTCAAACGCTAGAGAAAATAACACAAGAGAGGTGCCAGCTTCCATGTAAACCCACACCTACGCCCACCTAACCCAGCAGCGATCGAGCCAGCCAAGAAGGAGCCAGCATTGAAGCACTTGGGGGAATGAAGAAACGGAATCATCTAGGTTCCATGTATAAATCATGGGAGCTCCTAGGCATTTTACCCAACACAACCAGCGCCTACTACTGTCAGCACCACATCTGCAGCTGTAGGAACGCCGCCAACTGAACGGCCTAGGTGGCTGAGTTTGAACGACATGGTCGCTGAGGCAGCAGAGCGGCGCGCGTCTGTAGGAAGGCATGGTGGCGCACGTCGACGGGGAGGCAGTGGGCGCGCGTCTCAGGGCGGCGTGCATCTACGGGAAGGCGTGAAACAATGAACAAATTACAATAGAAACACTTAATGTTTTAGATTGCCTTGGCACAACAAGTTAGTACATCTAGCAATCTAGGCCAAATAAAATCCATAGACTACAGATTGACTAAAATAAGAATTGAAATGAACTAAAACTAAAATAAGAATTGAACTGAAATAAACTTGGATATTGTACTGAACTAAAATGAGAAACTTTGACTAAACTCAAATGAGAATTTGAAATTGGACTGAACTTTTTTTTGCTGAACTGATCATGAAAGAAACAAGAATCAATTCGTTATGGAAGTATTTTAAGCATCAAGTCCACGAGGTTTGAGAAGTTACAGAATTATTTTCAGTTTCAAGCACAATCACAATTCAGAATTGCTAACATAATTTCAAGGTAATATGCAAAAAAACACATTACAGTATATTGAGATGTCCAACTACATGTACCATATTAATACCTTCTCATAAAAAATGAATCAATAGTAAGAAACAAGGTAGTAACAATCCTAACTCTGCATAGTTTTGGGATTTGTAGAAGTCTGAACATGGTTATCATAGTTAATTAGTTACTGTGTAAGCAGGATGTGTTTACACACTTATAATTCAGAATTGAACTGAACGACCGATTTTTCTTGTACTAAAGCTTGTTTTCAGAATTCGTATCAGTGGGGTTATTAAACACATGCATCAACATCGAAAGTGGAACACTAGAAAAAAGGACACAGCTATGCAGGAACTACAGTCTACAGATCCAGAGGAGAAATCATCAAGCAAAAATCAAGAGAGGTCGCAATCTCCATGGAAGATGCCAACGGATTTTCCATGGAAGGGCCTCCCACTCCCCTGCTCTATCTCCTCCCACTCCCTGCACACACAAACTCAGACCATAGATAGAGAGAGGATGAGAGGGAGATGACTAAGACGGATCGAGGGCGGACACGGGGTGGCCTGTGCGCAGCTCTTATCGCGACCTACAATAGAGTGTGTTGTTGTACTGTCGAGGCAAAGTTCCTCGACCCAGCGGCTCCACCCACAGCCGCTGAGCGCAGGCCATGGCGCGACAGCCGAGGGTGGCGCACGGGAGTGAAGCTGTGGCCGAGCGCTAGTGAGGGGTGCCGACGATGGCGTGGGAGGAGGGAGACATTTGTACTACAAGAACTGAATATTGTGCAAATGTTGAACTTGCAGGTTCCACACGCAAGCTAGCCATGAATGGGGCGGTGCGTGACCAGAGGCGATAGCGGAGACAGGGCATGGCCCGCCAAGGCAGATGCGGCGGAGGAAGGCGGCCGACAGTGGCTTGCGGGAGGAAGGCGGTTGGCGGTTGCTCGCCGGAGGAAGGCGATCGGCTATGGCTCGCGCGAGGAAGGCGGATGGCGGTTGCTCACCGGAGGAAGGTGGCCGGCGGTGGCTTGCACGAGGGCAAGTTGGGGGCGGGGGGCGGTGATGGGAGGCACACTAGGAGGAGGGGGATCGTGGCGGAGGTGCCTGGGAGGAGGAGGATAGGGCCAGCGGCACGCAGGGTGGCGGTGGGATCCGGGCGGCGGCGCGCTGGGTGCAGGTGGGTTCGACGCAGCGTGCTGGGCGGAGGTGGGTTCGGGCGGCCGCAGGAAGAAGAAAATGGACGCGCCTCTATATAGGGCGCGAGGGTAACAGAATAATATTTTGTTACGGGTAACAAAATAGTCCAGTCCTATGCTTTCATACATATATATAGAATCACGCTATTCGTCATTCTGGATGAGGAATAGTTATTCTTCAACCCCTCTTTATTTTGATATCAATGCACCGTATTTTTACGTTTCATAAATTATGTCTTATTTCATACATAAAAAGAGAACGTAAGAAAATATGTACTCGCCGTAAAAAATATTTTATGTTATGTAAAATTACGAATATAAAAACATAGTGTAAAACATACATAAAATGTGATTTTTCTGGTCTTATAACCTATATTTTTGTTTTTTTATATAAAATTTTACATATTGAATTAATATGCATGTAACTATTTATATTCTAAACGTAATTTATGTAGAAAGCGATCGTAAGATTACCTCGGATGAAGAATAACTTATTCTGCACCCTGGATGATCAATAGTAACTTATAATTAAATTAGTTTCAAATTCAAATAGTTATATTCCTATTGATTCACTACGTAAAATTTGACATAAAAAAATAAAAATATAGGTCATAAGAAAAGAAAATTTACAGTTTACCTGTATTTTAGACTATGTTTTTACGTTTGTAATTTTACATAACATAAAAAAAATACGGCGATTATATATTTTTCTTACGGTCCCTTTTTGCGTCGGAAATAAGACAAAACTTACGGAACATAAATTTACGATGCATTGATGGTAAAATAGAGGGGAGTGAAGAATAACTATTCCTCACCCAGGGTGACGAATAGTGCGGGTCTCTCCAACATAGAGTGCTTGCCAAAGGAAAATGTGTAAAAAGAAGAGGTAATGATCACCATGATTCTTGTATAAGGATAGGAGATAGAAGTAAAAGATATGTTCTTCGCAGAGGGAACCAGAGGTTGTCATGCGCTTTTATGGTTGGATGCACAAAATCTTAATGCAAAAGAACGTCAGTTTATATTGCCGGGACAAACTCTTATATAAAGCAAAGCGCTCCCGAGGACACATGGGAATTGTTGTCAAGCTAGTTTTCATCATGCTCATATGATTCGACTTCATTAGTTTGATAATTTGATATGTAGGTGGACCGGTGCTTGGGTGCTGCCCTTTCTAGAAAAAGCCTCCCACTTATGATTAACCCCTCTCGCAAGCATCCACAGCTATGAAAGAAGAATTAAGGTAAACTTAACCATAGCATGAAACATATGGATCCAAATCAGCCCCTTACGAAGCAACACATAAACTAGGGTTTAAACTTCTGTCACTCCATAAACCCATCATCTACGTATTAATTCCCAATGCCTTCCCGTAGGCCCAAATAATGGTCAAGTGTCATGTAGTGACGTTCACATAACACCACTAGAGGAAACACAACATACATCTCAGCAAAATATCGAACGAATACCAAGTTCACATGATTAACTATAACAAGACTTCTCCCATGTCCTCGGGAACAAATGTAACTACTCACAAAACATATTTATGATCAAGATTGGAGGAGTATTAATTATCATTAAGGATACCAAAATATAATGTTCCACCGAATAAACCACTAGCATCAACTATAAGGAGTAATCAACACTACTAGCAACCCACAGGTACCAATTTATAGTTTTGGGACCAAGATCGAATACAAGAGATGAACTAGAGTTTGAGAGGAGATGATGCTGGTGAAGATGTTGAAGGAGATTGACCCCCTCTAGATGATAGGATCGATGGTGATGACGATTTCCCCCTCGCAAAGGGATGTTTCCCTAGCATAACAGCTCCGCCGGAGCCCTAGATTGGTTCTGCCCAGGTTCCGCCTCGGGACGGCGGCGCTACGACACGAAAGCTTCCCTCTGATTTTTTTAGGTCAAAACACACCATATAGCCAAAGATGGGCACCGGAGGCCTGCCAGGGGGCTCACAAGGTCGGGGGCGCACCCAAGGGGGTAGGGCGCGCCCTCCACCCTTGTGGCTGGCTGGTGTCCCCCTCTGGTTGTTACTTCGCCCAACATTTTTTATATATTCCAAAAACATGCCCCGTGAAGTTTCAGGACTTCTAGAGTTGTGCAGAATAGGTCTCTAATATTTGCTCCTTTTCCAATCCAGAATTCCAGCTGTCGGCATTCTCCCTCTTCATGTAAACCATATAAAATAAGAGAGAATAGGCGTAAGTATTGTGATATAATGTGTAATAACATCCCATAACACAATAAATATCAATATAAAAGCATGATGCAAAATGGACGTATCAGCCTACGCTAGAGCGGGGTCCCTTCCACATCTTCCCGCAAGTCCCAAGAGGGCGTGCAGGCGGCGCGACGGTAGCACCGGAGGTGGCGAATCCGGTGTGTTTGTCGTCGGGCCACCCGAGGCTTCAATTCTAGTGGGAGGCGATGCAAGCGACACCGCACCGAGGTCCACAAGGGATGCAAGGCGCGCTAGTCGATCGTGGCCCATTCCTCCTTCTTCCGTGGCGCTGGCGAGGGGTGACACGTCTCCAACGTATCTATAATTTTTTATTGTTCCATGCTGTTATATTATCATTCTTGGATGTTTTATAATCATTTGATAGTCATTTTATATCATTTTTGGGTACTAAGCTATAGACATAGTGCCAAGTGCCAGTTGCTATTTTTGCATGTTTTTAACATCGCAGGAAATCAATATCAAACAAAGTCGAAACGTAGCAAAACTTTTTGTGGATTTTTTGGAGCAAAAGACAATGGGCCGGAGAAGCGCTGGGGGGTGCTCCGAGGGGAGCACAACCCACCAGGGTGCGCTTGGAGGCCCAAGCGTGCCCTGGTGGGTTGTGCCCACCTCGGGTGCCCCCCGGACCGCCTCTTTGCTCTATAAATACCCAAATTTCCAGAAACCCTAGGGAGTCAACAAAAATCAATTCTTGCCGCCGCAATTTCCAAAGACACTAGATCCAATCCTGATACCATCACGGAGGGGTTCATCATGTCCATTGGTGTAACACCCCGGATGTAACTTGCCATATTTGTAACTTCGACTCTTGCCATTTTCTGCTTTAAGTTATGAGATTCCCTTCGTGGTTGGGTTTTGTCTTTGTTTTGCTTTTGTTCATGTCATGCATTTAATATCATGTCATCATGTGCATCGCATTTGCATACGAGTTCGTCTCATCCATCCGAGCATTTTCCCTGTTGTCCGTTCTGTAATCCGACACTCCCACATGCACCGGCGCACCCCTATTGTCTCTTTTCGTGAGCGGGTGTTAAACGTTCTCGGAATGGACCGAGATTTCCGAAGTGGCCTTGGTACACCAACAGTAGACCGCCTGCCAAATTTTGTTCCATTTGGAGTCCGTTTGATACTCCAACGGTTAAACAGGTAACCGCTAAGGCCTCGTGTTTGTTGCATCCAAACACCCGTCCAAAACGGCCCAATAACCCATCTAAACCATCTCCATGTCCTTCGTCGTCGGATCACAATTGTGTGGGGGAAAACTACACCTCATTTGGACACTCCTACCTATGAAAAGGCCCCCTGCTCCGAAATTTCGGGCGAAACCCTAGATCCGCCCTCTCCCTCCGTGCCGGACACGTTCGGACGGCGCCGGACACGTCCGCCGCCGCGCCCCGTCCACTCAGACGCTGCCACGTGGCGCTCCACCACCGCTGCCGCCAAAGCCCGCAAGGCCCGCGCTCGGCCCCCGCGGGCCACCCGCGCCTCCTAACGCCACCGCTGCTCCGCTCCCCGCCGCCTCGCTCGCTCGTCACGCCACCCTAGTGCCGCCGCCGTCGCCCGCTTCGCCGGCCGGCTCCGCCGCTCGCGGCCCTCGCCGGAGTAACCTTCGCCTCCCCGCCTCTTCCTCCCCAGCTCCGGCCAGATCCGGTCGAGGAGCGATCGGATCCGGTGACCCAAGCTCCGGCCGCCCTTCCCCATCTCCGGCGACGCCTCCGGTGACCTTCCGGTGAACCTCGGGAACCGTGCCACCAAACCCAAGATCCGTTTCGCGAGGGATAAATTTCTCCAAGTCCTTTTCTGCAACATTTTATGCCCCTGTTCAACGCATCATATCTCCATGACCGTAGCTTCATTTCATGCATATGATATACCAAAATGTTCATTGCGAGATGCTCTTCATTGCATTCCATTGTGGCATGCTTGTTTGAGCTCATCTAGATGCCCTCATCCTTGATGCAAGAGTGTTATAAAATGTTTACTGCTGCTACTTATCAGTTTATGGTGATTTGTCATTTTTGTCACATTTGATGTGTGCATCATATGGGCATGAGCTCTACATGTGTTTTGAACTGCAACATGCCATCTTTACTGGTGTGCTTGTCTTGCATTTTTGTGCTCAACGTGGTGACTAGAACAAGCATGCAAACTAGGCTTCGTGATATTGTTGTTTTCAGGGACTTAGGATTTTGCCAAGTCTTTTGCCTGCTGTTATTTTGATGCCATGTAAACACGATGCTACAGTGAGATCCATGCTTATTTTGGGATACTTCATTAAGGATGTTTTGAACATATGGTTATGCTCTATCCATCCATGCCCCTGTTTGAAATTATGGAGGGACCTAGCAAGTCTTATTCTTGCTCTACATTTGCTATAAAATGTTCCTGGTAGAATGTTAACATGTTAATCAATTTTTGCCATGGTTGTTGTTGGTGACCAAGCATCCTATGAGCTTGCTATTGCCATCGTTAGCTTCATGAACATGTCATCTTGCTGTTGGTATGCTTGTTTTGTCATGCAAGGCTTTGTGATGAGTGGTTTGAGCTCGCAAAGTTGTCTTCATAATTCTGATTATGCCATGCTCTGTTTTCTGCTATGTCTGAAACTGTTAATAAAACTTGCTATGTTTACATGAGTGCCATCATATTGTCTGTGCCTTTTTGGCTCATGATCAGTAAGGGACTTTTGTTTAATGCATTTAGTAGAATCATGCCATGCCTTTGTTTGCTATGATATGTTCCCTTAGCTTATTGCTTGCTTGCCCTAAATAGTGCTTCCTAATGTTGTTTTTGACATGTTAGTAATTTCTCCAAGTCTGTGAAGCTGATATCTTTTGCACTTTTGCCATGCTTGTTTGAACCTGCTCTTTTGTGATTTAGCCGTAGCTCAGTGTTCATGTTTTGTCAAGAATCTTGTGTACATCACTGCTATATACACTATTGTTATGTTGGAGTGCAGTGGCTTAGTTTCTTGTTGTATTCTAGATGGCATCGTATTGTTAATCGCAGAATTATGCCATTCTTGTTTTGCTTGCCATTTGCAAACCCTGCATCCGTTTCCGGTGATCTTTATATCGATTTCGACCAAAATCATCTCATCTTTCCAGCGGCACACTTGGTTTGCCAATTTGATGCCTCGATCATTCTTTCTCTTCCAGAGCATGCATATGGATTGCATATCATGTCTTGCATATCATGTCATGTTTTGCATCATGTTTCTTGTGCATTGCACCGTGATTGATTGTTGGTCCTTTGCTTGTGTTCTTGCTTTGGAAGAGCTGGGAGACGAGTACGTGATCGAGGAACCTATTGAGTACGCTAACGAGGATCAAGCTTTCGACAACTCTAAGAACTTTGCAGGCAAGATGACCATACCCTCGAAATCACTTCTATCTTTGCTTGCTAGTTGTTTGCTCTATTGCTATGCCGCGCTACCTACCACTTGCTATATCATGCCTCCCATATTGCCATGTCAATCCTTTAACCCACCTTTCCTAGCAAACCGTTGTTTGGCTATGTTATCGCTTTGCTCAGCCCCTCTTATAGCGTTGCTAGTTGCAGGTGAAGATGAAGTTTGTTCCATGTTGGAACATGGATATTGTTGGGATATCATTATTATATCCTATTTACTTTAATACATATATATAATTGGTAAAGGGTGGAAGGCTCGGCCTTTTGCCTGGTGTTTTGTTCCACTCCTGCCGCCCTAGTTTCCTTCATACCGGTGTTATGTTCCTTGATTTTGCGTTCCTTACGCGGTTGGGCGTTATGGGAACTCCATGATAGGTCGCTTTGAATAAAACTCCTCCAGCAAGGCCCAGCCTTGGTTTTACCATTTGCCTACTACCACCATATACCTTTCCCTTGGGTTCTGTAGACTCAAGGGTCATCTTTATTTTAAACCCCCCAGGCCAGTGCTCCTTTGAGTGTTGGTCCGAAACGGGCAGCTTGCGGGGCCACCTCAGGGCAACTTGTGGGTTTGTTTTACTCGTAGATTGACCTATCCGGTGTGCCCTAAGAACCAGATACGTGCGACTCCTATCGGGATTTGTCGGCACATCGGGCGGCTTTGCTGGTCTTGTTTTACCATTGTCGAAATGTCTTGTAACTGGGATTCCGCGACTGATCGGGTCTTCCCGGGAGAAGGAATATCCTTCGTTAACCATGAGAGCTTGTGATGGGCTAAGTTGGGACACCCCTGCAGGGTATAAACTTTCGAGTGCCGTGCCGGCAGTTATGTGGTAGACGGGAATTTGTTAATATCCGGTTGTAGAGAACTTGACACTTAACTTAATTAAAATGAAGAAACCGCGTGTGTAGCCGTGATGGTCTCTTTTCGGGGGAGTCCGGGAAGAGATCACGGCCTTGTGTTATGCTTGAGCGTAAGTAGCTTCAGGATCACTTCTTGATCACTATTAGCTTCTCGACAGTGCGTTGCTTCTCTTCTCGCTCTGTTTTGCGTAAGTTAGCAACCATATATGCTTAGTGCTTTGCTGCAGATCCACCTCACTACCCTTTCCTACCCTTAAGCTTAAATAGTCTTGATCTCGCGGGTGTGAGATTGCGCAGTCCTCGTGACTCACTGTTACTTCCAAATAGATGCAGGTGCCGATGATGCCAGTGCAGGGGACGCTACCGAACTCAAGTGGGAGTTCGACGAGGATTCGGGCCGTTACTATGTTTCTTTTCCGGATGATCAGTAGAGGAGCCCAGTTGGGACGATTGGGGATCTAGCATTTGGGGTTGTCTTTCTTTATTTTGGTTCCGTAGTCGGACCTTTGATTGTACCTTGGATGATGTATGGATTATTCATGTATTGTGTGAAGTGGTGATTGTAAGCCAACTCTTTATCCCTTTCTTATTCAGTACATGGGATGTGTAAAGATTACCCCTCTTGCTACAGACCTACCATGCGGCTATGCCTCTAAGCCGTGCCCCGACACGTGGGAGATATAGCCACATTTTGGGTGTTCCAAGTTGGTAATCAGAGCCTTCCCCGACTTAGGAGCCCCCCTGCTTGATCGAATCGCTGACGCTGTTTAGTCTAGAACAAAATGTTTTGAGTCTTAGGATTATATATATATATATATATATATATATATATATATATATATATATCAGAGAGTAGGATTATTTTTACTCCTCAGTCCCTTCGTCGCTCTGGTGAGGCCTCCTGACGTAGAAGTTTTGACTCTTCTCTTATCAAATTTCACGAAAAAATATTTAGGATCACGCGGGTATCTTGGAATCGTTCCGATAGTCTTGTGACGAGAACATTGTTCTTGGTGCCTCCTGACATTTAGGGGTTGTGGCAGTGTCCTCGGGAGTTGAGCTCCGAGGTGTTGTCGTCACAATTTTATCGTTGCAGTTCTGGAATACCTGAGTTCGCCGACATCAAAAATCTCTTTTATGCAGTTGTTGGTGAGATAACCTCGACGCCACCTAGTACTTGGGCGGGAGTTCGGGAGTATTGCCATAACTCGTATAACGGATGCTTTTCGAAGGTTGAGGTAAATGATTTCCGAAGGTTTCTTGGTTATGTGTTGAAGGATGGATACAGCTGGATGTAGGATTTGTTAGTTTTGGGTGAGATATTATGCTTCCCCTGTATCCCCAACAGCTAATTGCATAACCAGAAAGTTACAGGAGTTTTATAGGTGGGAATTCAAGTAGCTCTAGTATTTCTTCCCACAGATATTTGGTTTGTGATTGGGTAATCCTTACCACTTATTGGTTCATATCCGTACCTTATTGCTTTATTCATCTACCTTTATCTAAGTGGCTTCTCAACCTCAATGGAAGTGTGATGATGTACTTTGGAATTCATTCGTTCATCCTTGTTTGAATGTTAAGACTTTATGTTGCAATTTCGATCCATTGATTCAGCTTGAATATCTATTTTTCAAGATGTTAACGGATGTCAACCTCTTCAGGATGGCTCCTCCAACGCGTCAGAAGCTGGACCGCAATGATGGGGATCAGTCGAACCCTCCGCCACCACCTCCACCTCCGGAGGCATGGCAAGTTGTCAGAGCAGCCACCAACGCCAACACTCAGATGCTTTTGCAACTCTTGCAAGAGCGCAACCAAGGGCAAGGCAACCAAGGAAATCAAGGCGAAGGCAACAATCAGCCTCAGTTTGCTACCCTCAACCAGTTCCTCGAAAACCAACCGAAGTCCTTCAGCAACTTGCTGAGGCCACAGACGCCAACGATTGGCTCGTGGATATCTGCAAACATTTTGAATGTAGCAATGTCAGGCCTGAGGACTTTGTCAAGTTTGCTCCGTTTCAACTCAAGGACCAAGCTGCTAACTGGTAACAACAATACAAAGATTCCATAGGAGGTCGTGTGATTACATGGGATGATTTCCACTGAGACTTCAAAGCTCATCACATTCCTCCAAGCGTTGCTGAGAGCAAGCGTGAGGAGTTCCGCAATCTCAAGAAAGGCAGCATGTCCGTGTATCAATACAATATCCAGTTTCAGAAACTTGCTCGCTTCGCTAAACAAGACGCCCCTGATGAAAAGAGTATGATTTATCAATTCAGAGGTGGCCTCAGAGAAGACCTGCAATTAGCGCTCGTGCTTCTTAAGCTGACTAAGTTTGATGAATTCTACAACATGGCACTAAGAAGAGAGTCAGAGATGCAGTTCAATCTTCTTCTTCATCACAAGTGACAGCTAAGCAACAGAAGTTCTGGTTGCTTGCTCCTCCTCCGTTTCGTCAGCCTTATCAGCAGAAGAGCAAAGGTGGCAACGGATCTTCCCACCCACCCAACCCAGTCTATCAGAACAAAGCTCAGCCTCAAGCTCCAAGGTCAAGTGGTCCTTATCACCGTCCGCTCTTAGAGGTTACTTGCAACAAGTGTCAGCAGAAAGGGCACTATGCAAACAAATGCTTCAACCAAAGGAGACTTCCGCCTCCTCCTCCTGTGAGATCTACCAGCAATGCAGTGCTCAAGCATAATCCCAAGCATGCTAAAGTGAACATGATGAACGCATCTCAAGCAGAGGATTCTTCAGAAGTGATCATGGGTAACCTCCCAATTAACTCTATTCTTGCAAAAGTTCTATTTGATACTGGTTCATCGCATTGTTTCATGTCAAGACCGTTTTTTGCCAAGCATGAATTCACTTCTTCTCATTTGGGTAAACCCATGGATATCGTTTCTCTGGGTAAATGGTTGAGTGCCAGTTTGGTGGTTCCGGATGTTTCCATCAAGATGGGAGACTATAGATTTCTATCTTCTCCAATGGTTCTTGGTGACTCGGATATTGATCTAATTCTCGGCATGGACTGGCTTTCTAAGCACAAGGCTCAGCTTGATTGTGCTGCCAGGTATATTCAATTGACACACTCTTCTGAGGATGTGATCATCTTTGTCGATCGGGATGAAACCATTTGACTATTTTCTCTCAATGAGAAGGGCGAGTTGAATGCCATCTCTTAGATTCCAGTTGTTTGCGAATACCAAGACATCTTTCCAGAAGAGCTTCCGGGAATGCCTCCTCACTAGCCAGTTGAATTCGTTATCGATCATGAGCATGGTATGGAACCTGTTTGCAAGCATCCTTACAAGCTTGGAAGAAAGGAATGGAAGGAATTGAAGAAACAGCTCGATGAAGAAGAGCGTCTGGGTCTGATCATACCAAGTTCATCTCCATGGGGTTGTGGTGTTCTTTTTGTCCAAAAGAAGGATTGCACAGACCGACTTTGTGTCGACTACCACCCATTGAACAAGAATACAATAAAGAACAAGTATCCACTTCCAACATCAATGGGCTATTTGAGCAACTCAAAGGTGCTCAAGTATTCTCCAAGCTTGACCTCCGTATGGGTTATCATCAGATTCGCATTCGTGTAGAAGATATCCCCAAGACAACATTCAGAACAAGCTATGGTTCTTATGAATATACTGTCATGTCTTTCGGCCTTGTCAATGCTCCTTCAATGATCTCTCGCATGATGAACTTCATCTTCAACCCTTACACAAATGATTTTGTCTTGATGTATCTCCATGATATCTTGGTCTTTTCCAAGAATAAGGAGGATCATGCCAAGCATTTGAAATTGGTACTCGACAAACTCAGAGAGCGTCAATTCTATGCAAAGTTTTCCAAGTGTGAGTTTTGGCTTGATGAAGTTCTTTACCTTGGTCATATCATCTCAACTAAAGGCATCACTATTAATCCCGAGAAGGTGTCTGCAATTCTGAATTGGGAACCTCCTCAGAATGTCAAGCAGCTCCGTAGTTTTCTTGGGCATGCAAGCTATTGTCGAAGACTCGTTGAGAATTTCTCTAAGATTGCAAAGCCTCTTTCCAACCTCCTCCATAAGAATGTTAAGTATGTCTGGACGCCTGAATGTGACGTTGCTTTCAACACCCTCAAAGAGAAGTTAGTCACAGCTCCTGTCTTTACTCCTCCTGATGAATCCAAGCCATTCGAAGTTTTCTGTGATGCCTCCCTGCAAGGTCTCGGTGCTGTGTTAATGCAAGAGAAGAAAGTTGTGGCTTATACCTCTCGTCAGTTGAAGCCCAACGAAAGGAAATACCCCACTCACGACGTTGAGTTGGTGGCAGTTGTCCATGCATTATTAACGCGGAGACATCTCTTGTTGGGACGGAAAGTAGACATCTTCACTGATCATAAGAGCCTCAAGTATATCTTCACTCAACCCAACCTCAACCTCAGGCAGACTCGTTGGCTCAAAATGATTCAAGAATACAATCCAAGTATTGAATATACTCCAGGCAAGGCCAATGTCATTGCAGATGCTTTGAGCAGGAAGGCTTAATGCAATAGCTTAATTCTCAAGCCCTTCCAACCGGACCTTTGTGAAGCTTTTCGCAAACTGAATCTCCAAGTTGTTCCTCAAGGCTTTCTTGCCAAACTCCAAGTCTCTCATACTTTGGAAGATCAAATTCGTGAGGCACAACTCCTGGATTCTAGGGTGAAGAAGGTGAAACATGGGATTGCCAAGAGCCAACCCAAATACAAGTGCTATCGCATTGATGAGAAAGACACTCTCTTCTTCGAGGACCGGATTGTGGTTCCTAAAGGTGATCTAAGGAAAGTCATTATGAACGAGGCGCACAATTCCCTTCTATCCTTTCATCCTGGAAGTAAGAAGATGTACCATGACCTCAAGCAGTCGTATTGGTGGACTCGAATGAAGCGAGAGATCGCTCAATTCGTGAATGAATGTGATGTCTGCAGAAGGGTGAAAGCAGAACACCAATGGCCAGCTAGTCTCCTCCAACCTCTTGCTATTCCAGAATGAAAGTTTGACCATATTGAGTAGGTCTACCATGAGATCGGAGAGGCTAAACCCTAGAAGCTAGCCTATGGTATGATTATTGTTCTATATGTTATCCTACGGACTAAAACCCTCCGGTTTATATAGACAACGGAGAGGGTTAGGGTTACACAAAGTCGGTTACAATGGTAGGGGATCTACATATCCGTATCGCCAAGCTTGCCTTCCACGCCAAGGAAAGTCCCTTCCGGACACGGGACGAAGTCTTCAATCTTGTATCTTCATAGTCCAGGAGTCCGGCTGAAGGTATAGTCCGGCCATCCAGACACCCCCTAATCCAGGACTCCCTCAGTAGCCCCTGAACTAGGCTTCAATGACGACGAGTCCGGTGTGCAGATTGTCTTCGACATTGCAAGGCGGGTTCCTCCTCCAAGTACTTCATAGAAGATTTTAAACACAAAGATAGTGTCCGGCTCTGCAAAATAAGTTTCCACATATTGCCACAGAGAGAATAATATTTACACAAATCTAATCTGCTGACGTATTCCGTAGTGTGACATCGCACCACGGCCAAGCCTTTATTCGAATCTTTTATTGTCCCACCTCAGCGTGTCACGCGAGGCGGTTCCCTTGGCACGTCTTGTTAAAGCAGAGATCGTGTCCCCTTATTCCGGGATTCTCATCAATACGGGCGTGGGTAACCCAACCGCTTCTAGGACTCCTAGACTATAGGCAAGTCCAAACGGCCACGGAGAGGACGCTTGATATTCACCCTCTTTATAAAGGGACAAGACTTTTACTCTTTTCCCTCCCGTGCTCAATCGAATCCTTCCCCCACCTCAAGCTCAAACACCCAAAGTTCAGGTCAGGTGCTCCGAACCTTCAATCATGTCCGGATCTAGCCTTCAAGGCTGATGGGTGCCTTCCTCCGTCACGGAAGAAGACATCAAAAAGTTGAGGGAGGCCAGATATCTGACCGCCGAGGTTTTGCATCGGCTGCCTGCCCAAGGGCAGGCCGTCCCCTCCCCCGAACCCAACGAGAACGTCGTGTTTGTCTCCCACTTCCTCCGAGGTCTAGGCCTTGCTCTGGATCCTTTTGTCAGGGGTTTGATGTTTTATTACGGGCTAGATTTCCACGATCTAGCTCCGGACTCCTTTCTTCATATCACGACATTTATTGTCGTGTGTGAGGCCTTCCTCCGGGTTACCCCTCACTTTGGCTTGTGGCTCAAGACCTTTGAAGTAAAGCCGAAGATGATCGAGGGGCAACATGCAGCGTGCGGAGGTGCCTCAATACGCAAGATGACGGGAGCTCCATGGCCCAAAGGTTCCATTCCAGAGGTGTCTGAATTGTGGCAACATGAGTGGTTCTACATCACGGCTCCTAGAAGTGCCAACTGGGCGGCCGCCCCTGTTTTCCGCTCGGGCCCTCCACCACAGCTGATGTCATGGATCAGCAGAGGTCTGAGCTGGGGTCCAGCCAAGGACGTGCATATACTGCAAAGCCACATTCGAGATCTCTTCAATGGAGATTTTAGTTTGGTTGCGGTAATACAAGTTATGCTGGTTCGTCAAGTCCAGCCTTGCAAACGCCGGCCCCTTCGCTTGTGGGAGTTCAATCCCGAGGGACCGCGTGTCATTCAAAGTTTCCTCGGCCTGACGCAAAAGGAGATGTACAAGTCATTCTTCGGACCTCAGGTAGAGTGTCCGGAAATCACCAAGGACGTGGGCCTGAGCAGTAACCACGCCGCCGAACAGGTAAGGAATCTTCTGGCTGAACATACTATCTCTCATTTGTTACGAAGTTATTTCTGAGAGTTTGCTTTCTGACCAGGACTGGCTAACAAAGGCGAAGTTGATTCGGTGTTCGGCCCCCCTCCCTGAGGGTTTGGACAATCCGGTATTGGAAAAGATGCTCCAGGTCGCACCTTGCCCGGAGCCCTTGAAGGAAGATACTGGGGAGGATAATACGGGCGGACGAGGGCCCCCAACGCTGCCCATTCTAACTGAGGGAGAGAGCGTCTCCATGAAGGAAGATGACCGGAGGAGAAAAAGGACTGCGCCCGGGGATTCGGAAGCCGAAGCTTCCAAACGGGAGAAGAAGTCTCCCACAGAGGGTCCTATGTTGGGGGGTGCTTTTGTGGCACAAAGTCCGCGGGGGGATCAACTCTCTAGCGAGTCGTAAGTGACCCGAAATACTTTAATAGTACAGGTATGCCATCTTTTTCTTCTGAGAAAATAACCATCGCATATATCTTTGAAGTTCGGGCCTTAGCCCCTCTCAAATGAGCTCATCTTCGGGGATCTTCTTCTAGAGATGATGGAGAGAGAAACGCCTCCTCCGGACTCCTCCGCTTCGGAAGCGGGCGACCCCGAAGTGTCGTTGCGGAGGGCCTCTCCGAGTCCGGTGAGGCCAGAAGATAATCCCATTGACCCCTGAAGCTCCCAGTGTCCGGCTCCCGAAGAGAGCGGACAAAAGAGTTCGGCACCGTCTGGTGTGCGATCGGATGTTCTGAGGGAGTTGGTGGGGCGAGCGGCCATCTCAGATGAACACTGTGTGCTGATGAATACGGTGATGGAGAGAATCCCGTCCGCCGAAAGCGGATTGCATGAAGCTTTTATGAGTCTACTGGCATGCTTTGAGGTACGTAAAACAATGTATGATAGTCCTGCGCATGCTAGGTGTGCCCTGTGTAGATAGTAGCCCCTGAGACTCCGGTTGTCGTCGGAAACAACGACGAACAGAGGATCATATTCCCAGGTAATAACCATACTGCCTCTATGTGTAGGTGATGGAAGCTCCAGTGGCTGGCCGGACTAGCGAGTTTTCCCATCTAAAACGGCAGTTGGATGCGGCAGACGCCAACATTGAGCTTGTTAACAAAAGGCTTGACGAGGCACAGGGTAAGTGTCATTATCTGGTAAACGTCACATAGTAAGAGCAGTATGATGCTAGTATCTTTAATATGTTGTGACTGCAGATGGAGCTGCCACTGTTGAAGCCTTGCGGGCGGAACTTGCCCGAGCCAAGGAACAAGCGAGGTTTGGTAATGCGGCTGCTTTGAAGGCGGCCGAAGAGTTGAAAGCCGAGAAGGCCACGCATGGCGAGAGCCGAGATAAGATGGCCATAGAATTAAAAGCCGCCGCCGACCGTTGCCGGGTTCTTGAAAACAAAAACCTAGAGAAGGCATCGGACCTTGAGAAGGCTGTTGCGACGAGAAAAAACATCCGCTCTGCTATGAGGGCGAAGAAGGAGGAGCTGCGGGAAGCCGGGGATATTGTAGGTGGGAAATCCTTTATGTTGCGGAGGAAGTTCGGAGATCCACGATATGCCTCCCTGGATCGGCTGTGGAGTTCGAAGGATGTGTATATGGATTTGGCGGCGAGCGCTGCCGATGCGGCCAAGTACTTCCAGGGTCAGACGGACCGTGAAGTGGACCAGTTGTTTTGGACACAATTCCATTCTCCCGAGTGTCCGCTTTCATAGACTGACCAATTAGCCGAATGGGCCGAACTGAATAGGTTGTCCGGACTCGCCATGAGGTCTGTTGTGGATCAGCTATGGCCGGAAAGGCCAAAACCGAACAGCTATTTCAGCTTGGTGCAGCAGCTCCTTGACATGGTGCCGTGCATTGATGCGATGAAGAGGTCGGCGTGCATAGAGGGCTCAAGGATGGCCTTTGCCCGTGTTAAAGCATACTGGGCGGAGATGGATGCTACCACTGTTGCAGCGCGGGATTCGGCCATTGGCCGAATGGCTGCTGAGCACTACTTTGAAGTAGTTCTTGAGGGTGCTCGTTTGATAGAGACCCAGTGCTCAAAAAATATTATGTTTGAGTGATATGTAATCTCATTGTAAGCGAAATGCTTTTATAAATTTTTTATAAGGCTATTTTTATACTTTTGCCTGAAAGTAATATGATGCATCCTGGGCGGCCATTTATGTATACATGTGTATAACCTGAAAGATTGCAGCCGTCGGCTTCAACCCCCACGCATATAATGCGGAGGTGCTCGCAAAAAACACGCGTTCACACTTAACCCAACGTCTTGGTCCTATTAAGGAGGTCATAGCTGAGCGAGCGAGGCAACCGGACTATAATGCTTTAGCACTTTCACTTTGCCATAGGAGTTTGACAGTGGGGCTAGTAGATAGCCCCTGGTGGCTCCGCACTCTCCCGATCCTGGGGTGCATACATGCCTAGCCGGAAAATGGCCCTTCGTTAAGGCGGAGGAATTCTAACATTCCAACAGGTCATCGAGTGGTTGACCAGTCTCACACTATATCATGACAGTCAGTTTTCGGCTTTCTCTACTGAGGTGCTCGTCCGGATGAACCAGGGCACAATCACAGTAGTTCTCCTGGTGCTACCTTAGCCGGTAAAGTGGAACATAAGGCACCAAAACACAGGAGCCGGGCAAACCCAACATTTGGCCAAAGACAATGATTCGGAGCTGATGCATATAGGGCCAAACTCGCGACGCCGAACACTCTCTAAGGTATTCGGTCTTTGTGGTATAAACCGGGCCTAAATAATGGCCTTTGTAAGAAGCCCCTTGTGTCCAAGTACGTGCATTGTTCTGGCATGGCCACATGCCAAGACGTTAGCATCCTTCTAAACGGTGGATATGTATCAACAAGAGACAGTAAAAAAGGTTTACGCAGGGTCTTAATCTAAAAAGAATCCTTAGAGCGGGTCCCTGCTGCATGTCTGCGCCTGTGTCTCTGTTGCGCCGTATCCTGGACGGGTGTAGCACGATGATCGTTTGTAAAAGAGAGGCATTTAGGTTAAAAAGTTGTCGTGCAAAAAGATAGTTTTTAAAGAAACCATGTATAATTCAAGATGAGAAAAAATTGCCAATTGTCTACGCGCATTGAGCCCCTTGTATTGACAAATAGGGGTGTGACCATTTATTCGGTATAAATAGCGGCGCCGGACTTGATCTGGTCCAGGCGCCTTTAGTGTGCGGCTGCCAAGGCAGCCGCACTCTCTTCGGCGCGTAGAGATCGCTTGATATTTCCGTTCACTGAAATGATGCCACGTGGACCGGGCATCTTGAGTGTGAGGGAGGCTTAGTGTGGTATTGCATTAAAGTGAGCGAAAGATTCGCGTCCAAGCAGTGCTTGATGGCCACTTTGGAACGGAGCGATGTGGAAGGTTAAATGCTCGCGACGAAAGTTATCGGGGGAGCCGAATATAACTTGTAGCAGGAGGGAGCCCGTACAATGAGCCCCTGGGCCTGGCATTACTCCTTTAAAGGTAGTATTGCTATGGCGAATTTTTGTTGGGTCTAACCCCATCCCGCGGATTGTATCCTGATATATTAGGTTTAGATTGCTTCCACCGTCCATCAAGACTCGTGTGAAGTGATATCCGCCAATTACTAGGTCTAATACCATGGCAGCCCATCCTGTGCGTCGGATACTTGCTGAGTATCGCGATGGTCGAAAGTGATTGGTTGAGACAACCAGTGGCAGGACTTCGCGGTGACAGGCACTTGGGTATGTTTTCCTGGGAGTGCCGTGTTGTTTTTCCCTTGATCACGTGTAACACGTTTACTGTTTTGACTTCTGGTGGAAATTTCTTTTGTTCCCCAGTGTCTTGCTTGGGAGGCTTGTCCTCGTCATCACTTGGTGTATCCTCCCCCTTGTGTACAGCGTTGAGCTTGCCAGAATGCTTGAAGACCCAACATTCTCTGTGGGTATGATTAGCAGGTTTACCAGGGGTACTATGGATCTGACATACTTGGTCCAGAATTTTGTTGAGCCTGGATAGTTCATCCCTGGTGCCTTTAGAGGGCGGCTTTTGCTGACCTGGCCGAGAGCTTTTGAATCCGGCGTTTACTGCCGTGCCCTTCGTGTTGTCTTCTTTATTCCGACGTTTGTTATTGCTGTTGCACCGTGATTGCCCATTTCCATCTCTAACTTCAGATGTACTGGGTCGCTGGTGCTGCATCTGGCTAACCAGCTGTCCTCACCCATGCAAAAGCGGGTCATGAGGCTTGTTAATGCGGCCATCGTTCTCGGCTTATTTTGGCTGAGGTATCTGGCAAGCGATTCGTCACGGACGCTATGCTTAAAAGCTCCCAAGGCTTCAGCGTCCGGACAGTCGACAATCTGGTTCTTTTTAGTAAGAAACCTGTTCCAAAGCTTTCGGGCTGACTCTCCGGGCTGTTGAGTTATATGACTCAAATCGTCTGCATCCGGAGGTCGGACATAAGTCCCTTGAAAATTTGCCCGAAAGGCGTCTTCAAGCTCTTCCCAACTTCCAATGGAGCTTTCGGGGAGGCCTTTAAGCCAGTGACGAGCTGGCCCTTTGAGCTTGAGGGGTAAGTACTTGATGGCATGGAGATCATCTCCTCGAGCCATATGGATATGAAGGATGTAGTCCTCAATCCAGACCCCAGGGTCTGTTGTTCTGTCGTATGTCTCTATGTTTACAGGTTTGAATCCCTCTGGAAATTCATGGTCCAACACCTCATCGGTGAAACATAGGGGGTGTGCGACACCCCTGTAGCTGGGTGTACCGCGTTGTTCGGATGTTTGTTGTGTTGCATTGTATGCTGGGGCGCGCTTGCGTGGTCCATAGATGGATCTTGTTGCGCCGTCCTTTGGGTGCGAGCCCTCGCATGGGTCGCGTGTTGTATTGTGAGTGGCGTTGTATGCCGCTCTGTGTTGGTAGAGGGGTCGTCTATCCGGCCAGGTGGCTGCTTTGATATTTGGTTGTGGGGGGTCTAAGGCCTCCTCATCGAATTCAGGTAGCAACTTCCACTTTGGGTAGCTCTTGGAGGGGCGATTGTCGCCGTACCTCGCTGCTATGTTGAGTATTTTACTCCATCTAATTTGGAGTGTGTCTTGCGCAGCCTTGAGCCTTTGCTTCTGCTTTTTAAGACTCCTCGCGGTGGCAACAAGCCTTTTACGGGCATTCTGCTGCTCCGGGTGCTTGTCCGGCGTTATGTCGTCTGGACCATTATCCTTGATAGAATTTGTTTGTTCGGTTTGATTATGCGGATTGCCATTGTCCGGCAGCGGTTCGCCCTGCTCCAGCGCTGGGTCTGTGTGATCGTTATTTCTGTCGAGGCGGGATTTGGGGCGGCGCTCGCATCGCCGCTTTGACTGCTTCTCAAGGGAACAAGCCTTCGGTGCGTCCTTCCGCTCCTCGTCGTCATCTTTTAGTGCGTCCACCATGTATACGTCATATGACGAGGTGGCTTTCCAGGGCCCAATAGGTGCTGGATCTTCATCGTCTCTTTCATCGGCGTCCATACCGTCAATGTCTTCGGAGTCGAAGTCGAGCATGTCGGTTAAATCGTCGACAGTGGCTACAAAGTGGGTGGTGGGTGGGCTTTGAAATTCTTCATCGTCTGTATCCCAACCTTGCTGACCGTAGTCCGGCCAGGGCTCTCCTGATAAAGAGAGAGACTTTAGTGTCTTCAGAATATCGCCGAAAGGCGAGTGCTGAAAGATGTACGCGGCAGTAAACTCCATGATCGGCGCCCAATTGGATTCGATCGGCAGGGGCGCGGAGGGTTCGGAGTCCGGAGAGGAGTCCGGCTCCTTGGAGTCACGAGTCTCGTGGAGTGCGGGGCTGGTGTTCGGCTCGATCGCCGTTGGGATCGCAGCCCCCGAGGCAGTGTCCAACCACCCATCCTCGATCGGCGCAGTTGGCTCTGAATTAAGGGTCGAAGCCGATGCGGGTGCGGCCTCGAGGGCACTGTTCGGTGGTAGAGCTAGATCATGCTCGTCGTGACAGTGCGGCGCGCTCGGCAGTGGCTCGGATCCGTCAAAGATCAAGTCCCCGCGGATGTCAGCAGTGTAGTTTGAACTTCCAAATCTGACCTGACAGCTAGGGGCATAGCTTTCGATCTGCTCCAGATGGCCAAGTGAATTGGCCCGCAGTGCGATGCCGCCGAAGACGAAGATCTGTCCGGGGAGGAAGGTCTCACCCTGGACTGCATCGCTATTGATGATCGTAGGAGCCATCAAGCCTAACGGCGACGACACAGAGGAACTCTCAATGAAAGCACCAATGTCGATGTCAAAACCGGCGGATCTCGGGTAGGGGGTCCTGAACTGTGCATCTAGGCCGGATGGTAACGGGAGGCAAGGGACACGAAGTTTTACCCAGGTTCGGGCCCTCTTGATGGAGGTAAAACCCTATGTCCTGCTTGATTAATATTGATGATATGGGTAGTACAAGAGTAGATCTACCATGAGATCGGAGAGGCTAAACCCTAGAAGCTAGCCTATGGTATGATTATAGTTCTATATGTTGTCCTATGGACTAAAACCCTCCGGTTTATATAGACACAAGAGAGGGTTAGGGTTACACAAAGTTGGTTACAATGGTAGGAGATCTACATATCCGTATCGCCAAGCTTGCCTTCCGCGCCAAGGAAAGTCCCTTCCGGACACGGGACGAAGTCTTCAATCTTGTAGCTTCATAGTCCAGGAGTCCGGCTGAAGGTATAGTCCGGCCATCCGGACACCCCCTAATCCAGGACTCCCTCAGGCCCCGCGATGGGATCTCTCGAGTATAGAAGGTTGCGGCGGTAGAATTAGGTTTTCATGGTGCTCCTGGATGTTTGGGGGGTACGTGGATATATATAGGAGGAAGAAGTACGTCGGTGGCGCAACGAGGGCCCACGAGGGTGGAGGACGCACCTAGGGGGGTAGGCGCACCCCCTGCCTCATGCCTTCCTCCCTTGTTTCTTGACGACCATTCCAAGTCTCCCGTATCAGGTTTGTTGAGAAAATCACGGTCCCGGAGGTTTCATTCCGTTTGGACTCCGTTTGATATTCCGTTTCTTCAAAACCCTAAAATAGGCAAAAACAACAATTTGGGCTGGGCCTCCGGTTAGTAGGTTAATCCCAAAAATGATATAAAAGTGTAAAATAAAGCCCATTAACATCCAAAATAGATAATATAATTTCATGGAGCAATCAAAAATTATAGATACGTTGGAGACGTATCAGCATCCCCAAGCTTAATTCCTGCTCGTCCTCGAGTAGGTAAATGATAAAAGAAGAATTTTTGATGTGGAATGCTTTCTAACATATTTCTCAATGTAATTTTTCTTTATTTTGGCATGAATATTCAGATCCATAAGATACAAGATAAAATTTTAATATTGACATAAAAATAATAATACTTCAAGCATACTAACTAAGCAATTATGTCTTTTCAAAATAACAAGGCCAAAGAAAGTTATCCCTACAAAATCATATAGTCTGGCTATGCTCTATCTTCACCACACAAAATATTTAAATCATGCACAACCCCGATGAAAAGCCACGCAAATGCTTCATACTTTTGATGTTCTCAAACTTTTTCAATCTTCACACAATATATGAGTGTGAGCCATGGATATAGCACTATGGTGGAATACAATGGTGGTTGTGGAGAAGACAAAAAGGGAGAAGATAGTCTCACAGCAACTAGGCGTATCAACGGGCTATGGAGATGCCCATTAATAGATATCAATGTGAGTGAGTAGGGATTGCCATGCAACGGATGCACTAGAGCTATAAGTGTATGAAAGCTCAACAAGAAGAAACTAAGTGGGTGTGCATCCAATTTGCTTGCTCACGAAGACCTAGGGCATTTTGAGGAAGCGCATCATTGGAATAAACAAGCCAAGTTCTATAATGAAAAATTCCCACTAGTATATGAAAGTGATATCATAGGAGACTCTCTATATGAAGAATATGGTGCTACTTTGAAGCACAAGTGTGGAAAAAGGATAATAACATTGTCCCTTCTCTCTTTTGCTCTCATTTTTTTATTTGGGCCTTCTTTTTTCTTTTCTTTTTGGCCTCTTTTTTCCGTCCGGAGTCTCATCCCGACTTGTGGGGGAATCATAGTCTCCATCATCCTTTCCTCACTTGGGAAAATGCTCTAATAATTATGATCATCACACTTTATTTACTTACAACTCAAGAATTACAACTTAATACTTAGAACAAAATATGACTCTATGTGAATGCCTTCGGCGATGTACCGGGATGTGCATTGATGCATGAGTGACATGTATGAAAATTATGAATGGTGGCTTTGCCACAAATACGATGTCAACTACATGATCATGCAAGCAATATGATAATGATGAAGCGTGTCATAATAATGGAATGGTGGAAAGTTGCATGGCAATATATCGCGGAATGGCTATGAAAATGCCATAATAGGTAGGTATGGTGGCTGTTTTGAGGAAGGTATATGGTGGTTTATGGTACCGACAAAAGTTGCGCGATACTAGAGAGGCTAGCAATGGTGGAAGGGTGAGAGTGCATATAATCCATGGACTCAACATTACTCATAAAGAACTCACATACTTATTGCAAAAATCTACAAGTTATCAAAGCAAAGTATTACGCGCATGCTCCTAGGGGGATAGATTGGTAGGAAAAGACCATCGCTCGTCCCCGACCGCCACTCATAAGGAAGACAATCAATAAATAAATCATGTTCCGACTTCATCACATAACGGTGCACCATATGTGCATGCTACGGGAATCACAAACTTCAACACAAGTATTTCTCAAATTCACAACTACTCAACTAGCATGACTCTAATATCACCATCTCCATATCTCAAAATGATTATCAAGTATCAAACTTCTCAAAGTATTCAATGCACTTATATGAAAGTTTTATTATTTCCATGTTGTTCTGAAGGACTGTCGAAATAATATAAGTGAACCATGAGAGAGCAATAGTTTCTATAAAACAAATCCACCACCGTGCTCTAATAGATATAAGTGAAGCACTAGAGCAAAAACTATATAGCTCAAAAGATATAAGTGAAGCACATAGAGTATTCTAATAAATTTCAAATCATATGAGTCTCTCTCAAAAGGTGTGTACATCAAGGATGATTGTGGTAAACTAAAAAGCAAAGACTCAAATCACACAAGACGCTCCAAGCAAAACAAAGATCATGTGTTGAATAAAAATATAGCTCCAAGTAAAGTTACCGATAGACGAAGACGAAAGAGGGGATGCCTTCCGGGGCATCCCAAAGCTTAGGCTTTTTTGTGTCCTTGATTTTTACCCTGGGATGACATGGGCATCCCCAAGCTTAGGCTCTTGCCACTCTTTGTTCCATAATCCATCAAATCTTTACCCAAAACTTCAAAACTTCACAACACAAAACTCAAAATAGAAAATCTCGTGAGCTCCGTTAGCGAAAGAAAACAAAACACCACTTCAAGTTACTGTAATGAACTCATTATTAATTTATATTGGTGTTAAACCTACTGTATTCCAACTTCTCTATGGTTTATAAACTCTTTTACTAGCGATAGATTCATCAAAATAAGCAAACAACACAAGGAAAACAGAATCTGTCAAAAACATAACAGTCTGTAGTAATCTGTATCTAACGCAAGTTATGGAACCCCAAAAATTCTAAAATAAATTGCTGGACGTGAGAAATTTATATATTAATCATCTGCGAAAAGAATTAACTAAATATCACCTTCCAAATAAAAATGGCAGGGATTCTCGTGAGTGCTAAAGTTTCTGTTTTCTACAGCAAGATCAAAAAGACTTCCCCCAAGTCTTCCCAACGGTTCTACTTGGCACAAACACTAATTAAACACAAAAAACACAACCAAAACAGAGGCTAGATAATTTATTTATTAAATAACAGCAAGGAAAAATATTGCGTTGTCTCCCAA
This sequence comes from Triticum dicoccoides, assembly GCF_002162155.2. Lineage (NCBI taxonomy): Eukaryota > Viridiplantae > Streptophyta > Magnoliopsida > Poales > Poaceae > Triticum > Triticum dicoccoides. The sequence continues at coordinate 256,117,004 of NC_041384.1, forward strand.
CAAGGGCTTTTCTTTAAAGCCTTATAGCTAGGCATAAGATGTCAACGATGCTCACATGAAAGACAAGAATTGAAGCACATAGAGAGCATCATAAAACACGTGACAAACACATCTAAGTCTAACATACTTCCTATGCATAGGCATCTTATAGGTAAAAAAAATTATCAAGGCAAGCAAAAACTAGCATATGCAAGGAAGTGGAAAGAAACAATAGCAATCTCAACATAATGAGAGGAAATTTAGTAACATGAAAATATCTACCACCATATTTTCCTCTCTCATAATAATTACATGTGGGATCATAAGAAAATTCAACAAGTAGCTATCACATAAAATATTTTCAACACGACCCACATGCATGCAAAATTGACACTCATCCAAAATAGTGGGATTAACAATAACTAAAGTCATGACCTCTTCAAACCCACTTTTATCAAAAACTTCGTAAGATTGAACATTATCCAAATATGTGGGATCTAAAGTTGACACTCTTCCAAACCCACTTTCAGTATTATTGCAAACACTATTATCAATCTCGTATTCATCATGGGGAGTAAATAAATTTTCAAGATCATAAGAAGAATCACCCCAATCATGATCATTGCAACAAGTAGGGGACATAGCAAAACTAGCATCCCCAAGCTTAGGGTTTTGCATATTATTAGCACAATTTACATAAATAGAATTTATAATAAAATCGTTGCAATCATGCTTTTTATTCAAAGATCTATCGTGAATCGCTTCATAATGTAATTCATCACACTTTTCATATTCACGAATTTCAAGCAAAACCTCATAGAGATAATCTAATGCACAAAACTCACTAGCAATTGGTTCATCATAATTGGATCTCTTAAAAAGATTAGCAAGTGGATGAGGATCCATAGATCTTAGATTCTCTGTTTAGTAATAAATAAACAACTATTCCAACCAAACGAGCAAACGAGCCAAGACATAAAAGCAAACAAAAAGACAAACAGAAGAAGGCAAATAAAATGGCAAGGGTGAAGTGGGGGAGAGGAAAACGAGAGGCAACTGGCAAATAATGTAATGCGAGGGATAAGATTTTGTGATGGGTACTTGGTATATTTTGACTTGGTAATGGCGCCAGAAATGACTCGTTGTGGGAGTCAAATCCTTCTTGCTACCTCTTGAGCACTGCGTTGGTTTTCCCTTTAAGAGGAAAGGGTGATGCAGTAAAGCAGCGTAAGTATTTCCATTAGTTTTTGAGAACCAAGGTATCAATCTAGTAGGAGATCACACACAAGTCCCACGCACCTACACAAACAAATAAGAACCTCGCAACCAACGCGATAAATGGGTTGTCAAGCCCTTCACGGTCACTTACGAGAGTGAGATCTGATAGATATGATAAGATAATTTTTTTGGTATTTTTATGATAAAGATGCAAAGTAAAATAAAAGCAAAGGAAATAACTAAGTATTGGAAGATTAATATGATAAAAGATAGACCTGGGGGCCATAGGTTTCACTAGTGGCTTCCCTCAAGAGCATAAGTATTACGGTGGGTAAACGAATTACTGTCGAGCAATTGATAGAATTAAGCATACTTATGAGAATATCTATGTATGATCATGTATATAGGCATCACGTCCGAGACAAGTAGACCGACTCCTGCCTGCGTCTACTACTATTACTCCACACATCAACCGCTATCCAGCATGCATCTAGAATATTAAGTTCAAGAGAACAGAGTAATGATTTAAGGAAGATTACATGATTTAGAGGGATAAACTATTGCAATATGATATAAACCCCATATTTTTATCCTCGATGGCAACAATACAATATGTATCGGTTCCCTTTCTGTCACTGGGATCGAACACCGCAAGATTGAACCCAAAGCTAAGCACTTCTCCCATTGCAAGAAATATCAATCCAGTAGGCCAAACCAAACTAATAATTCAAAGAGACTTGCAAATATAAACCAATCATACATAAAAGAATTCAGAGGACAATGAAATATTGTTCATAGATAATCTAGATCATAAACCACAACTCATCGGATCTTGACAAACAGAGCGCCAAAGAAGATTACATCGAACAGATCTCCAAGAAAATCGAGAAGAACTTTGTATTGAGATCCAAAGAGAGGGAAGAAGCCCTCTAGCTAATTACTATGGACCCGTAGGTCTGAAGTATACTACTCACACATCACCGGAGAGTCCATGGAGTTGATGTAGAGGCCCTCCGTGATCAATGCCCCCTCCAGCGGAGCTCCGGAAAAGACCCCGCGATGGGATCTCTCGAGTATAGAAGGTTGCGGCGGTGGAATTAGGTTTTCGTGGTGCTCCTGGATGTTTGGGGGGTGCGTGGATATATATAAGAGGAAGAAGTATGTTGATGGAGCAACGGAGGGTCCACGAGGGTGGAGGGCGCTCCCAGGGGGGTAGGAGCGCCCCCTGCCTCATGCTTTCCTCCCTTGTTTCTTGACGGCCACTCCAAGTCTGCTGGATCACATATGTTGAGAAAATCACGTTCCCGAAAGTTTCATTCCGTTTGGACTCCGTTTGATATTCCTTTTCTTCGGAACCATAAAATAGGCAAAAAAAACAGGAATTTGGGCTGGACCTCCGGTTAGTAGGTTAGTCCCAAAAATGATATAAAAGTGTAAAATAAAGCCCATTAACATCCAAAATTGATAATATAATAGCATGGAGCAATCAAAAATTATAGATACGTTGGAGACATATCAACCAGCTTCCGGGACTACTGTCGGAGTATTGGGCCATGGGTAGCCTAACCAGAGTCCCTGAGCCTTTCAAGACATCGGGGCTGGCAGCGCCCCTCAAATAATCAAGAAGAAGCGCCGCCTTCTGGTGGTCGGATGTCCCAAGCGGCCGGCTGCCAGAAGGCGGCTAAGATCAAGAAGGCGGCTCCAAGATGGGCCGAATTCTTGTAGGCGGCCTCCAGAGAGGCTGACACCTAGCCAACGGCCCACGGCGCCCTCATAGTCTGCGCTCCCATTAAGAAGACAAGACAGGGTAAGGCTACAATGTAGCCCATCACCCCCGTATCCAGGGCCGGGCGTGGCCGCAGTGCTCTGTACACGCGGAGACCTCTGCCGGCGTGGCACTGTTGCCACTCCATCCCTGACGTCACTGCTGGCAGGCGGAGCCCTGTTCCCACAACGACCTATCGGTACGGCCTGCAGGCGGCAGGCCATACTGGACAGCGAGATCTCGGAAGATGGCGGAAGCCTGACCAGTTGGACCTAAGAGAGGCCGGCTCCCAGCAGGCGGCTCGTTCCTTCCTCGGGGCCCATGCACCATTAACTAGATGAGACCCGAAGTGGCTACAGTGATTTCCCACCAGGCGGCGGGACTGTAGCCACGCTCCCTTGACCAAGCATGCGTCATTAGCATCACGGCTACAGTAATCAGCACCCGGCAAGACCCGCGAGCGGCGGGAGTGGCCTGTCGGCTCCGTACCAGACTATTCGGCGGGGCCCACCAAGCGGCGGGCCCCAGCAGCTGGCGGAGAAGCCGGCAACCAGAGACACTAACAGCCGGCAGGATTACCTTTGTACCCCTGGGGGGTAGGCCTATATAAACCCCCAGGGCACCCATGCAAGGGGTTCCCAACCTGTTAGAACTAGACTCATATCTAGGGGAAGGAGAGACAATGTGCCTGCCTTCTTCTACCCCTAACATACAGCTCGAGGAGCACCATTGTACTCACTAGTACCTTAGTGATCATGCAGAGACCCCACAGAGTAGGACTAGGGGTGTTGTCTCCTAGGAGAGCCCCGAACCTGGGTAACAACGACCAGAGACACTAACAGCCGGGACCATCACCCGGCAGGATTACCTTTGTACCCCTGGGGGGTAGGCCTATATAAACCCCTAGGGCACCCATGAAAAGGGTTCCCAACCTGTTAGAACTAGACTCATATCTAGGGGAAGGAGAGAGAGCGTGCCTGCCTTCTTCTACCCCTAACATACGGCTCGAGGAGCACCATTGTACTCACTAGTACCTTGGTGATCATGCGGAGACCCCACAGAGCAGGACTAGGGGTGTTATCTCCTAGGAGAGCCCCGAACCTGGGTAAAGTTTGCCAGCGTACGTGTCTACGCCTCATCCCGCTTCCAGGCACCGGCGACGTTGTACTCACTCCCACCATGATAAGCCATCCATTGGCATATGTCGCACCCAACCCTTGACAAAACCCAAGCCAGTCGACGGCGGCATCTTGCCCTTCTTGAAAGACCGCCCCTCCCAATCTTTGAAAGCGACCCTTTTCCTCCTGTTTGGAGAAGGGATACTGGGTCCTTTTCTGCCTCCATCTTCGGGCGAGGAAAGGTCTATTTCTCCGGACTCGGTGTCCGACTTACCTCCGGGACCAAGGTCATCTTGGGTCTTTTCGTCCTCCCCTGCTGATGCCTGGTATGGCGCCGAGGCCAGCATCCTTGTTAACACAGGAGTATCTGAGTCTTCGGGAAGGGGAGCCGGACACCTAATCAATTCCACCTTCTTTATCCAGCCCTGGAAAAGGATGATACTGTTGGTATCTTGCCACTGGATATCTGATTATTAGGTATTTGGTAAACAGGTACTTACCGGGGTGTCCGGATGATTACAGTCTAGGCCGACATCTTCGGTGGTGTCCGGCCATTGCCTTCGTTTTCCGAAGAATAATCTCCACATTCCTTCATGTGTCGTGCCGAAGAAGTTCTGAAGAGTCTACGACCCTTATGTATTGAACTCCCATAGGCGGAGAGGCCATCGGTGGCACGACAGGGACCGACAAACTAGCATTACATGAACAATGCTGGCTATGTCGATGTCCCTCTCAATGAGGCTTCGGATGCGAGTTTGCAGAATTCGCACATCATTCGCTGATCCCCAATCTAGCCCCATGCTAATCCACGATGCAAGCTGATTTGGGGGGCTGGATCGGAATGTGGGCGCGGTTGCCCACTTGGAGCTGCGGGGCTCGGTGATATAGAACCACCCCTGCTGGCACAAATCGGAAGATTTGGCGAAGGATCCTTTCAGCCAAATGGCGCTAGCAAGCATGCTCACTGTAGCACCGCCGCACTCGGCCTGCTCCCCCTCTACCACTCGCGGCTTCACATCGAAGGTCTTGAGCAATGAGTCAAAGTGTGGATGTGTTCAGAGGAGGGCTTCACACGTAACAACAAACGACGAGACAAGAATAATAGAGTCCGGGGCCAAATCATGAAAATCTAGCCCGTAATAGAACATGAGCCCTCGGACGAAGGGATTAAGTGCAAACCCCAACCCGCGGAGGAAGTGGGACACGAACACGACCCTCTCGCCGGATCTGGGAGTGGTAATAACCTGCCCCTCGGTAGGAAGCCAATGATGGATTTCAGCAGTCAGGTACCTCACTGCCTGAAGCTTTGCCATATCTTCCTCCATAACAGAAGAAGCTACCCACCGACCTTGATGGCTAGATCCAGACATGATCAGGGCTGGTGGCGACCGAAACCCGGGTGTTGGAACTCGGGGTAGCAGGGGTTGAGGAAGAGGCAATCATGGAAGAAAAAGACGGGTCTGTAACCCTATATAAAGGCTGCCAATATCAAATGTCTCCTCTTGGGCCTCAAAAACTGGCATGTGTTCAAGGAGTTGTACCCAAGCGACGGTTGGGATACCTGCTACCTCTTGAGCACTGCGTTGGTTTTCCCTTGAAGAGGAAAGGGTGATGCATCAAAGTAGCGTAAGTATTTCCCTCAGTTTTTGAGAACCAAGGTATCAATCCAGTAGGAGGCCGCGCACAAGTCCCTCGCACCTACACAAACAAATAAATCCTCGCAACCAACACGATAAGGGGTTGTCAATCCCTACACGGTCACTTACGAGAGTGAGATCTGATAGATATGATAAGATAATATTTTCGGTATTTTTATGATAAAGATGCAAAGTAAAATAAATGACAAAGCAAATAACTAACTATTGGAAGATTAATATGATGGAAGATAGACCCGGGGGCCATAGGTTTCACTAGTGGCTTCTCTCAAGAGCATAAGTATTTACGGTGGGTGAACAAATTACTGTTAAGCAATTGACAGAATTGAGCATAGTTATGAGAATATCTAGGTATGATCATGTATATAGGCATCACATCTGAAACAAGTAGACCGACTCCTGCCCACATCTACTACTATTACTCCACACATCGACCGCTATCTAGCATGCATCTAGAGTATTAAGTTCAAGAGAACAGAGTAACGCTTTAAGCAAGATGACATGATGTAGAGGGATAAACTCATGCAATATGATATAAACCCCATCTTGTTATCCTCAATGGCAACAATACTATATGTGCCTTGCTGCCCCTACTGTCACTAGCAAAGGACACCGCAAGATTGAACCCAAAGCTATGCACTTGTCCCATTGCAAGAAAGATCAATCTAGTAGGCCAAACCAAACTGATAATTCAAAGAGACTTGCAAAGATAACCAATCATACATAAAATAATTCAGAGAAGATTCAAATATTGTTCATAGATAAACTTGATCATAAACCCACAATTCATCGGTCTCAACAAACACACCGCAAAAGAAGATTACATCGAATAGATCTCCACAAGAGAGGGGGAGAACTTTGTATTGAGATCCAAAAAGAGAGAAGAAGCCATCTAGCTAATAACAATGGACCCATAGGTCTGAAGTAAACTACTCACACTTCATCGGAGGGGCTATGGTGTTGATGTAGAAGCCCTCCGTGATCAATGCCCCCTCCGGTGGAGCTCCTAAAAAGGCCCCAAGATGGGATCTCGTGGATACAGAAAGTTACGGCAGTGGAATTATGGTTTTCGCTCCGTATCTGCTAGTTCGGGGGTACGTAGGTATATATAGGAGGAAGGAGTACGTTGGTGGAGCAACAGGGGGCCCATGAGGGTGGAGGGCGCGCCTGGGGGGTAGGCGCACCCCCTACCTCGTCTCTTCCTCGTTGATTGCTTGACGTAGGGTCCAAGTCCTCTGGATCATCTTCATTCCGAAAATCACGTTCCCGAAGGTTTATTCCGTTTGGACTCCGTTTGATATTCTTTTTCTATGAAACCCTAAAATAGGCAAAAAAAATCAACAATTCTGGGCTGGGCCTCCGGTTAATAGGTTAGTCCCAAAAATAATATAAAAGTGTATAATAAAGCCTAATAATGTCCAAAACGGAATATAATATAGCATGGAACAATCAAAAATTATAGATACGTTGGAGACGTATCAAGCATCCCCAAGCTTAATTCCTGCTCGTCCTCGAGTAGGTAAATGATAAAAACGGAATTTTTGACATGGAATGCTACTTGGCATAATTTCAATGTAATTCTTCTTAATTGTGGTATGAATATTCAGAGCCGAAAGATTCAAGAAAAAAGTTCAATATTGACATAGAAATAATAATACTTCAAGCATACTAACTAAGCAATTATGTCTCTTCAAAATAACATGGCCAAAGAAAGTTATCCCTACAAAATCATATAGTCTGGCTATGGTCTATCTTCACCACACAAAGTATTTAAATCATGCACAACCCCGATGACAAGCCGAACAATTGTTTCATACTTTTGGTGTTCTGAAACTTTTTCGATCTTCACGCAATACATGAGCGTGAGCCATGGACATAGCACTTTAGGTAGAATAGAATGGTGGTTGTGGAGGAGACAAAAAAGAAGGAAGATAGTCTCACATCAACTAGGCGTATCAACGGGCTATGGAGATGCCCATCAATAGATATCAATGTGAGTGAGTAGGGATTGCCATGCAACGGATGCACTAGCGCTATAAGTATATGAAAGCTCAACCAAAGGAACTAAGTGGGTGTGCATCCAACTCGCTTACTCACGAAGACCTAGGGCATTTCGAGGAAGCCCATCATTGGAATATACAAGCCAAGTTCTATAATGAAAAATTCCCACTAGTATATGAAACTGATAACATAGGAGACTCTCTATCATGAAGATCATGGTGCTACTTTGAAGGACAAGTGTGGTAAAAGGATAGTAGCATTGTCCCTTCTCTCTTTTTCTCTCATATTTTTTTAATTAGGCCTTTCCCTTTTTTATAGCCTATTTTTTATATGGGCTTCTTTGGCCTCTTTATTTTTTTATTTTTTTATTTTATTTTTCATCCGAAGTCTCATCCCGACTTGTGGGGGAATCATAGTCTCCATCATCCTTTCCTCACTTGGGACAATGCTCTAAAAATGATGATCATCACACTTCTATTTACTTACAACTCAACAATTACAACTCAATACTTAGAACAAAATATGACTCTATGTGAATGCCTCCGGCGGTGTACCGGGATATGCAATGAATCAAGAGTGACATGTATGAAAGAATTATGAACGGTGGCTTTGCCACAAGTACAATGTCAACTACGTGATCATGCAAAGCAATATGACAATGATGGAGCGTGTCATAGTAAACAGAACGGTGGAAAGTTGCATGGCAATATATCTCGGAATGGCTATGGAAATGCCATGATAGGTAGGTATGGTGGCTGTTTTGAGGGAGGTATATGGTGGGTGTATGATACCAGTGAAAGGTGCGCGGTATTAGAGAGGCTAGCAATGGTGGAAGGAAGAAAAGTGTGTATGATCCATGGACTCAACATTAGTCATAAAGAACTCATATACTTATTGCAAAAATCTACAAGTTATCAAAGCAAAGTATTACATGCATTCTCCTAGGGGGATAGATTGGTAGGAAAAGGCCATCGCTCGTCCCCGATCGCCACTCATAAGGAAGACAATCAATAAATAAATCATGCTCCGACTTCATCACATAACGGTTCACCATACATGCATGCTACGGGAATCACAAACTTTAACACAAGTATTTCTCAAATTCACAACTACTCGACTAGCATGACTCTAATATTACCATCTCCATATCTCCAAAAAATTATCAAGTATCAAACTTCTCATAATATTCAACACACTCATAAGAATTTTTTTATTAATCTTGAATGCATAACATAATTAAAGCAAATTACCAATCTGTTTCGTAAGACTCTCAAAATAATCTAAGTGAAGCATGAGAGAACAATAGTTTCTATAAAACAAATCCACCGACGTGCTCTAAAAGATATAAGTGAAGCACTAGAGCAAAAACTATATAACTCAAAGGATATAATTGAAGCACATAGAGTATTCTAACAATTTCTGAATCATGTGTGTCTCTCTCAAAAGGTGTGTACAGCAAGGATGATTGTGGAAAACTAACAAATAAAGACTCAAATAATAGAAGACACTCCAAGCAAAACACATATCACGTGGTAAATAAAAATATAGCTCCAAGTAAAGTTACCGATGGAAGTAGACGAAAGAGGGGATGCCTTCCGGGGCATCCCCAAGCTTTGGCTTTTAGGTGTCCTTATATTATCTTGGGGTGCCATGGTCATCCCGAAGCTTAGACTCTTTCCACTCATTGTTCCATAATCCATTAAATTTTTACCCAAAACTAGAAAACTTCACAACACAAAACTTAAAGTAGAAAATCTTGTGAGCTCCGTTAGCGAAAGAAAACAAAACACCACTTCAAGGTACTGTAATGAAATCATTCTTTATTTATATTGGTGTTAAACCTACTGTATTCCAAATTCTTTATGGTTTATAAACTATTTTACTAGCCACAGATTCATCAAAATAAGCAAAGACACACGAAAAACAGAATCTGTCAAAAACAGAACAGTCTGTAGTAATCTATAGCTAACGCAAGATCTGGAACCCCAAAAATTCTAAAATAAATTTCTGTACGTGAGGAATTTATGTATTAATCATCTCCAAAATAATTATCTAAATAGCACTTTCCAAATAAAAAATGTCAGCAATTCTCGTGAGTGCTAAAGTTTCTGTTTTTTACAACAAGATTAAAAAGACTTTCCCCAAGTCTTCCCAACGGTTCTACTTGGCACAAACACTAATTAAACACAAAAAACACATACAAAACAGAGGCTAGATAAATTATTTATTACTAAACAGGAGCAAAAATCAAGGAATAAAAATAAAATTGCGTTGGCTCCCAACAAGCGCTATCGTTTAACGCCCCTAGCTAGGCATAAAAGCAAGGATAGATCTAGGTATTGCCATCTTTGGTAGGCAATCCATAAGTGGCTCTCATAATAGATTCATAAGGTAATTTAGTTTTCTTTCTAGGGAAGTGTTCCATTCCTTTCCTTAACGGAAATTGGAATCTAATATTCCCTTCCTTCATATCAATAATTGCACCAATCGTTCTAAGGAAAGGTCTACCAAGAATAGTAGGACATGAAGGATTGCAATCTATGTCAAGAACAATAAAATCTACGGGCACATAATCCCTATTTGCAACAATAAGAACATCATTAATTCTTCCCATAGGTTTCTTAATAGTGTAATCAGCAAGGTGCAAGTTTAAACAGCAATCATCAAAATCATGAAAACCTAGCAAATCACACAAAGTCTTTGGAATCATGGAAACACTAGCACCCAAATCAAACAAAGCATAGCATTCATGATCTTTAATTTTAATTTTAATAGTAGGTTCCTACTCATCATAAAGTTTTCTAGGGATAGAAATTTCCAACTCAACTTTTTCTCCATAAGATTGCATCAAAGCACCAACGATATGTTTAGTAAAAGCTTTATTTTGACTATAAGCATGAGGAGAATTTAGCACAGATTGCAATAAGGAAATACAATCTATCAAAGAGCAATTATCATAATTAAATTCCTTGAAATCCAAAATGGTGGGTTCATTAATATTTAAAGTTTTGACTTCTTAAATCCCACTTTTAGCAATTTTAGCATCAAGATCTAAAGACTCCGAATTTTTGGAACGCCGTCTAGGTAAAGGTGGATCATATTCAGTCCCAGCATTATCAAGATTCATATTGCAAAACAATTATTTAATAGGGGACACATCAATAACTTTTAGATCTTCATCTTTATTATCATGGAAACTAGAAGAACACGCTTTTATAAAGCAATCTTTATTAGCACGCATCCTAGCGGTTCTTTCTTTGCACTCATCAATGGAAATTCTCATGGCTTTGAGAGAATCATTGATATCATGCTTAGGTGTAATAGATCTAAGTTTCAAAGAATTGACATCAAGAGAAATTCTATCAACGTTCCTAGCCAACTCATCAATCTTAAGCAATTTTTCTTCAATCAAAGCATTGAAATTCTTTTGTGAAGTAATAAATTCTTTAATATTAGATTCAAAATCAGAGGGCATCTTATTATAATTGCCATAAGAATTGTTGTAGGAATTACAATAATTATTAGAGGAATTACTAGGATACGGCCTAGGATTAAAGTTTCCTCTATACGCGTTGTTACCAAAATTATTCCTACCAACAAAATTCACATCCATAGATTCATTATTATTTCAATCAAAGTAGACAAAGGCATATCATTAGGATCAGAAGAAACACTTTTATTAGCAAATAATTTCATAAGTTCATCCATCTTTCCATTCAAAACATTAATTTCTTCTATCGCATGCACTTTCTTACTAGTAGATCTTTCAGTGTGCCATTGAGAATAATTAACCATAATATTATCTAGGAGTTTAGTAGCTTCTCCTAAAGTGATTTCCATAAAAGTGCCTCCCGCGGCCGAATCTAAAAGATTTCTAGAAGAAAAATTCAATCCAGCATAAAATTTTTGTATAATCATCCACAAATTCAAACCATGTGTAGGGCAATTACGTATCATTAATTTCATCCTCTCCCAAGCTTGTGCAACATGTTCATGATCAAGTTGCTTAAAATTCATAATATCATTTCTAAGAGAGATGATCTTAGCGGGAGGAAAATATTTACAGATAAAAGCATCTTTGCACTTATTCCACGAATCAATACTATTTTTAGGCAAAGAAGAAAATCAAGCTTTAGCACGATCTCTAAGCGAAAAAGGAAATAGCTTCAATTTAAGAATGTCATTATCCACATCTTTCTTCTTTTGGATATCACATAAATCAACGAAGCTATTCAGATGGTTAGCGGCATCTTCACTAGGAAGGCTGGCGAATTGATCCTTCATGACAAGATTCAACAAAGCAGCATTGATTTCACAAGATTCAGTATCGGTAAGAGGAGCAATCGGAGTGCTAAGGAAATCATTGTTGTTGGTATTGGTGAAGTCACACAATTTAGTATTATCTTCAGCCATCGTGACTAACAAGCAATCCAACACACAAGAAAACAAGGAAGGGGCAAAAAGAGGCAAATAGAGAAAGAGAGGGAGGATGGAGAGAGATGGCGAATAAAACGACAAGGGTGAAGTAGGGGAGAGGAAAACGAGAGGCAAATGGCAAATAATGTAATGCGAGAGATAAGGGTTTGTGATGGGTACTTGGTATGTCTTGACTTGCAACGGCACCACAAGTGACTCGTTGTCGGGAGTCAAATCTTGACTTGTCTTGCGCGAACCTCCTCGGCAACGGTGCCAGAAATCCTTCTTTCTACCTCTTGAGCACTGCGTTGGTTTTCCCATGAAGAGGAATGGGTGATGAAGCAAAGTAACGTAAGTATTTCCCTTAGTTTTTGAGAACCAAGGTATCAATCCAGTAGGAGGCCGCGCACAAGTCCCTCGCACCTACACAAACAAATAAATCCTCGCAACCAACGCGACAAGGGTTTGTCAATCTACACTGTCACTTACGATAGTGAGATCTGATAGATATGATATGATAATATTTTTGGTATTTTTATGATAAAGATGCAAACTAAAATAAATTACAAAGGAAATAACTAACTATTGGAAGATTAATATGATGGAAGATAAACCCGGGGGCCATAGGTTTCACTAGTGGCTTCTCTCAAGAGCATAAATATTTACGGTGGGTGAAAAAATTACTGTTGAGCAATTGACATAATTGAGCATAGTTATGAGAATATCTAGGTATGATCATGTATATAGGCATCACTTCTGAAACAAGTAGACCGACTCCTGCCTGCATCTACTACTATTACTCCACACATTGACCGCTATCCAGGATGCATCTAGAGTATTAAGTTCAAGAGAACAGAGTTACGCTTTAAGCAACATGACATGATGTAGAGGGATAAACTCATGCAATGTGATATAAACCCCATCTTGTTATCCTCGATGGCAACAATACAATGCATGCCTTGCTGCCCCTACTGTCACTGGGAAAGGACACCGCATGATCGAAACCAAAGCTAAGCACTTCTCCCATCGCAAGAAAGATCAATCTAGTAGGCCAAACCAGACTGATTATTCGAAGAAACTTGCAAGGATAACTAATCATACGTAAAAGAATTCAGAGAAGATTAAAATATTGTTCATAGATAAAGTTGATCATAAACCCACAATTCATCGGTCTCAACAAACACACCACAAAATAATATTACATCGAATAGATCTCCACAAGAGAGGGGAGAACTTTGTATTGAGATCCAAAAAGAGAGAAGAAGCCATCTATCTAATAAATATGGACTCATAGGTCTGAAGTAAACTACTCACACTTCATCGGAGGGGCTATGGTGTTGATGTAGAAGCCCTCCGTGTTCGATGCCCCCTCCGGTGGAGCTCCGAAAAAGGACCCAAGATGGTATCTCATGGATACGGAAAGTTATGGCGGTGGAATTAGGAATTTGGCTCCGTATCTGGTAGTTTGGGGGTACGTAGGTATATATAGGAGGAAGGAGTACGTCGGTGGAGCAACAGGGGGCCCACGAGGGTGGAGGGCTTGCCTGGGGGGTAGGCGCACCCCCTACCTCGTGCCTTCCTCGTTGATTGCTTGACGTAGGGTCCAAGTCATCTGGATTATGTTCGTTCCGAAAATCACGTTCCCGAAGGTTTCATTCCGTTTGGACTCCGTTTGATATTCTTTTTCTGTGAAACCCTAAAATAGGCAAAAAACATCAATTCTGGGTTGGGCCTCCGGTTAATAGGTTAGTCCCAAAAATAATGTAAAAGTGTATAATAAAGCCCAATAATGTCCAAAACAAAATATAATATAGCATGGAACAATGAAAAATTATAGATACGTTGGAGACGTATCATTACCCATGTCCGGGTCGACAGGAATCCTGTAAAAAAGGGAGGCACGATCTCTGCTTGGATAAAATGTGCCAATAAGTCCCCGTCCAAGGACATGGGGCGACAGGCCGGCTAAAACGGTTCGCAAGTAGTGGCCGGGCAGGCATGGTGTCATATTATCAAAAGTGGTCGGTGGGTTGAACCCATGAAATATCATGTCCTCTGCGGTTGTGCATACAAGTTCGGATACAATCATTACATCTGGAGATCAACTAGGACTTTGGAAGGGGGAACCCGCCTTGCAATGTCAAAGACAATCCGCGCGCCGAACTCCTCGTCATTGAAGCCAGGTTCAGGGGCTACTGAGGGAGTCCTGGACTAAGGGGTCCTTGGGCGTCCGACCTGTTATCTATTGGGCCGGACTGGTGGGCTGTGAAGACATGAAGGCTGAAGACTATACCTGTGTCCGTATTGGACTCTCCTTGGCGTGGAAGGCAAGCTTGGCAACCGACTATGAGGAGTCCTTCTCTTGTAACCGACTCTATGTAAACCCTAGATCCCCTCTTTGTCTATATAAACCGAAGGGGTTAGTCCGGAAAGGATATATTCATTACCATAGTCATATAGGCTAGGCTTCTAGGGTTTAGCCATTACGATCTAGTGGTAGATCAACTCTTGTAACACTCATATTCATCAATATCAATCAAGCAGGACGTAGGGTATTACTTCCATAGAGAGGGACCAAACCTGGATAAACATTGTGTCCCATGTCTCCTGTTACCATCGATCCTAGACGCATATTTCGGGACCCCCTACCCGAGATTCGCCGGTTTGACACCGACAACCGGCAGCTCATCGATCCACCGCCTGCCGTGCTTCTGTAGTGTATCAAATGTTCTCGTCTTGAGTCCTCGTAGCACTTCAGTGTTCGCCCTCTCAGCTTGTCCATTGCTTTTGGGAAATGCAACAGAGGCAAATGAGATCTTTCTTCCGAGGGCATGAACATATTGCATGAAGGCGCGGCTCGTGAACTGGGTGCCGTTGTCGGTAATGATCTTTGCAGGGACTCCGAAGCGGCACACCAATTCTTTCAAGAACTTGATAGCTGACTGAGCAGTCACCTTTGTCACAGCCCTAGAATACCTGAGTGAAATAGTTGCATCTGCTCTCATGCATCATGTCTAAAATTTCTAAAAGTTGAATTGAGGTTTGTTGAAACCCTCAGAATTAGTTAAAAAACAATCAACATTTAATTCTCATCAAATGAGCCCAACAAAAGTGTTCCTGTTAATCTTTGAAGATATTGGCAAGAGCTCAAACTCAAACTAATATTTTTTTTGAATCTCAGAAATGATTATTTTGGGACTTTGAATCAAACCAATAATTATTTGATTTGGATTTATATTCATAATAACTAGTTTATGAATCCAATAATTCTGAAAAATGGTGAGTGGCTCCGAATATTTTATATCTAGCCGCATGATAATTTTCAGAAGCTAAGAAAATGGTTTGGTTTTTGAACTAAACAAAAACAAATTGCAGAAATAGAAAACAAAATAGAAAAGGGAAAGGTTTTACCTGGCCTTACCTGGAGCCCAAGTGGCCGGCCCAGCCCACCTGACGGCCCACTTACCTGGCCCGGTCACCAGGGGCAAGGTTGTCTTCAACCTTGCACCTACTGGCAGCCAGCGCACGCGCCCGAGCGGCCACCTCCTGCTTCGTGTTGTTGACACGTCCTGCGCCCTCATCTGGCACCGTGGAGCCGCCCTGGGCGCCCTGAACCTTCTCCCTCTCTCTCTTCCCCCTCCCTTGGCCTCTAGCCCCCTCTCTCGAATGCATCCGAGTGCTTTCGTCGCCGCCGCTCGCTGCCACCGCGGCCACCGGCCACCCCACGCCTCACCGACGCGCCCAGAAGCTCCGACACTTCATCCTAGACCCCCTCGCCGAGCCACGCAATGTCGGACGCCCTGAAGCCTCGCCAACACCGTCGTTCCCCTTGTTGGTTGCTGCGGATCCTCGCCGCCGATTCAGGAGCTACAGAACCTCCCCGAGCACTCTGAGCTTCTCTACGAGTCCTCCGTCAGCCCCTCTTTCCCCTACCCCTAACCTCGTTGCTTCGCTCGACCTCTAGCTAGTGCTGCCGCCATGGCCGAGCTCCGCCGCCGCCTGCCTTTTCGTGCGCCACCATTGCATCCCGCGCCCGTCGTTGCAGAGCACGACAACGAGCTCGTTGTGCCTCCAGGAGGCCGGCTATCCCTTTTGCTAGCTCGCCCATGCCCCATAGCACCGCTGCCCGCATGTGCCCGAGCGCCGTTGCCGCCTACCTCGACGCCGGCGAAGCTACAGCCCTCCCTTGTAGCTGCCACTTGCACCACCGGACGCGCCTCTCTGCGGGCATTTAAAAGAGCCTAGCCGCGCTTCAAACGGCCGCCAGAATCGGCCGGCCGGAGTACCTCCGCCGTCGGCTGTGGTCGCCTGTGGCTAACCGCCAGCGTATCCAGCCATTAGGGCCTAAGCACCCTGCTAATTACCCCTGCAGTAAATGATAGTCGGGCCCCGCCGCATAACTAACCGGCTAACCAAATAGTTTAAGGATAATCTAATTACCGTGGGGCCATGTGTTAGTTTTGACTACGCTGACGTGGCTGTTGACCTGACCCCACCTGTCTGTGACCCAGACAACATTGTGTGACTGACCAGTGGACCCCACTGGTTAGGTTTAACTTCGACCAACCAGTTAACCTGCTGACGTGGTGGTGATGTCACTTCGACGTCATAAATTCCTTCCTGGAATTAAAATAAATCAGAAATGAATTATAAATTTCAGAAAATACCCCGCACACTTCTAAAAATCATAGAAAATAAACTATAGCTCAGAATGAAATAATTTATATATGAAAAATGATCAGAAAAATATGAAGAATCTGTTTATTCCGTGATCATGCATGTTTGAACAAGTTAACCTCACTGAATAGGACAAATGATGATTAGGGCAATTTATGAAATAACATTTGAAGTTGGAATTTGATCTTGTTTGAGTTCCACTTCAATTAACTTGGCTAGATATTGCATTAGGTGAATTCAGTACCTTAACATGACATGTCATTCATGTGAATGTGCATTGCATTGATTGTGTTCCTTCTTTGCTAGTCGGTGGTTGTCCCCCCTGAGTAGACGTATGTTCCGATGATGAGTTCGATGACACCGATGAAGAGCTATACTATCTTTAGAAGTGTCAGGCAAGCAAAAACCCCTTGCTCATTCCGATACAATCCCACTCTCTCGCTCATGCCCTCTTTTACTGCATTTCAGGACAACAACGATTCAACTGTTACATGCCGCGGTAGTTGAACCCCTTTCCTCTGCATGACCTGTCATTGCCACAGTAAATAGATGAAACCCACTAGCATGAGTAGGAATTGTTTGAGCCCTGATGTGCCTACTCATTCATGCTTGTTGTCATGCCTGCTACTGCTTAGAGTTGAGTCAGGTCTGATTCATCGAGAATGAATTGGAACGTGGTGAACATGTCCTCCCATTGAGAGCGAAGTGTGTGAACACAATTTGGTAAAGGTAGCGGTGAGAGGCCATGTAGGAGTACATGGTGGGTTGTCTCATTGCAGCCGTTCTCAGGAACTGAGTTTTTTGTTTGTGATCCATGAACAATTACTACCACACATTGGGTTCCGGTAACTCAGCCCCTCTCGGCTTATTAATCAACTCGATCTCTGTCTAGGAGTTGCAACTCGTTTGTAGTGTTTGTAGGTAGTGTTAGTAGTCTACCAAGTGGCACCTGGTATAGGTGGGCTTGGGATAGACTAGGCATAGTGGCACGGTGTACCAAGTGGCACCCGAATGGTGGGCTTGGGAACCCTGCACACATCGTTTGGGGCCATGAGCGACACCCCGACCGGATCTCCTTGCGAATGGAACCCAAATAGGCGATAAACCTGGACGAGAGACTTGTGTGGTTAGTCAGGTCGTGGCCGACTCCCTCGCCAGGCTTCCGCTTGAAGGTTGCCGAGGTACACGACGTGTACATGGTGGTAAGTGGCGAGAGCGTGTGTGAAGAAGTACACCCCTGCAGGGTTATCATTATCTATTCGAATAGCCGAATTCCTCGGGTATGGAAACTTGGACACCTTGGATCGTTCATAGACAAGTGAAAGTGGATACTCTAAAATGCGCAAGATAAGCGTGAGTGCTATGGATGGCGTTCTCGTAGGGAGACGGGAGCGGATCCATAGTGGTTTATTGATATGGTGAATATGTGGACTCGTGTGCGCCACCTCAAAAGTGTTACTTGCAGTCATAGTTTAGGATAGCCACTGAGTCAAAGCTGGCTTGCTGCAGTCAAACTCCACCACCCCCTTTGTTGATACAGATGAATATGTAGCTAGTTCTAATCTAAGTCTTGCTGGGTACATTTGTACTCATGTTTGCCTATTTTATGTTTTGTAGAGAGACGTCAGTCTCACTAGTAGTTCCGTGTGGACTTCGACGTTTAGCTTGATACCTCAGATACGATCTTGTGCCCTCGACAGGATCTGGTAGATAGTCAGGCTTCTCAGCCTTTTTCATTTGTAGAAGTCTGTACTCAGACATGTTAAGCTTCCGCATGTGCTTTGACTTGTATGCTCTGAATGTTGGGTCATGATACCCATGTTTGTATTATCTGGCTCTTCGGAGCCTAATGAATAAATACTTGAGTCGTAGAGTTATGTTGTGATGCCATGTTGTATTTACACATATCGAGCACATTGTGTGTACGATTGAAATGCTGGGTATGTGTGGGATCCGACAACCTAGTTGTTCATCCTTGGTAGCCTCTCTTATGGGGAAATGTAGTCCTGTGCTTCCATGAGCCATAGTAGTCCGCTATAGCCCGGTTCATCGGAGTCCTACTAGCCCAGCACTACTGCTCCGGAACACTTAGCCTGGCTGGCATGTGATTCACTTCGTTCCTGTATCTGTCCCTTCGGGGAAATGTCACGCGGTGACATCCGGAGTCCTGCTAGCCTGCTACAGCCCGGGTTCCCGGAGTCCTGTTAGCCCAGTTGCTATAGCCCGGATTCACACGCTGCTGATCGACATGCTCGATGTTGATTCATGTATGCCTGTCCCAGTAAGTTAGTGCCACTTTGGGTTCACGACTAGTCATGTCGGCCCGGGTTCTCTGTCATATGGATGCTAGCGACACTATCATATACATGAGCCAAAAGGCGCAAACTGTCCCGGTCCATGGTAAGGCGACACCCGTGGGGATACCGTCCGTGAGGCCGCAAAGTGATATGAGGTGTTAAAGGCTAGATCGGTGTGACTTAGAATCGGGGTCCTGACAGCTTTGGTATTAGAGCCTGACTGCTTGTAGGATTACCAAGCCAAGCTGGTCGAAGTTGAGTCTATAAATGCTTCAGTTATATAAGGGAATTGATTGTGGAAGGGAACATAAGGATCTTTTTACTCCTTTACCTTATGCCCTTCTGATCTGAGTCAACCTCTTCTTTTCTACGAGGTTAAGGAACTAGGCTCCTCATCTTTCTATCAGGATCACGTGTTACTAATCCGTAGACTTATAGGATTGATGGATTCAAGCCCTAGTTCAGTTCCTACTACTTCCGTGTGTTGTTAGTTGATCTCGGAACCTTGTTATTGTGATGTTGAGTGGTTATGCCACCATTTTGCAGGATGTCTCAAATCTTTTTAAGCATTTACATCCGTTACGCCGTCCAAGTCATCCCATGTCTCTAAATAGTCTGATGCATTTGCAAATCCCTTCCTCCCATTCCTGATGTCTTTTTGGGCCAGATTAAGCACACTAATCGGTGAGTTCAGGTACTCTATTGCCTCGACATATATGTTGGAGTTGTTATTATGACACTAGGGTATCTTAGAGTTAGTAATCTAGCCATGTGTGGTGTTCCCAGTATGATGATTCTGGCCCCCATTCTCGAAGGCATCTCGTGATGTTATTTAGTTAGTAGGTATTCTACCCCTGGGTTCTTGACCCAAGACCCACTCCACTTACCTCATGCTGATAGTGTTTGCTAGTTCCTTTAGGATATTAGTAACCTTTGCGATAGTCCTCGAGGTCCGTGGTATTTCCTTCTTCCAAATACCATGAACTGCTTATGGCAGAAGTTCTTTTGAACCAAAAGATCACAATAAGAGTGCTCTTGATGAGTTCTTTATTCTACATTGTGAATCTGCCAGTTCTACCTTTCTGCATGGGTTATCCAGAAGAAATGTTGAGCTTTTCTCGACATACTAATCTATGCATCCACAACTCAGAAAATCATATGTTCTTTTGAGTTGTCCCTCTTTAGTTGTTTTCTGGCCCTCGGCTATCAATTGATAGTCAGGACTAGTTGTGCATTCGTGTTATCAATGCCTATTATTCTTCTGGTCCATCAAGCCATTCTATTCCGGAATGACTAGGAGAAACAAACTCTAGTACCTCATCCATATCTAGGATTGGATCAAAGTAGTTGTGCTCCGCAGATCAAAATGCCAATCTAGCTTTTGTTCTGTTCTACCTTCGAGTATTACCCCCTTTATATCAGGATTGTCATGAGAATTGCACCATATCTTATGAATTCTTGATGCAGTGATACTTCTTGCCATCATTGTTCATTCCTCGGTTCCTATGTTATTGTAACCGGAATGCCGACAAGTGAATCGTGATGTGTGAAATCAATACTCATAGTAACTCTGTTGCTTGGTAGTTAATGGACAGTATTCTAATTCCTAGCATATTGGTTAATGAATCATCATCCTAAGATTGACCGTGCTACCTAGTCCTTATTTCTGGAGCACTATTCGATCAATGGGTTAGGATTGTGTCAAACCCTTGCTCTATTGATCACACCGTCTTGCCTTGAAAAGCAAGATTGTTCTCGAGCTTAGTAAGAAATCGGTGGTTTGTGAATTTCCGAATATCTTCTCGGAAGTGTTACCAGGTTGTCACCTGACCGCTATGTTGAGTTCGTGATCAAGTTGGTTTCTTGTAAACCACTGATCCGTGTTGGATACCCCTGAGCTAGTCGGTTAAGCTAAACAACAACTTGGAGAGTTGGAAGATAAAAGCTTGCCTAACTTAGTTAGTTCCAAAGGGATATCCTTGTGTTTGTGTGTGTTAGTTGAAGAAAGACGATATCTTCAAAAATTGGTCCTCGTGATAAGTTATTGGATCTATTATCTTGTCCAAACTTTGATCTGAGTGTGGGCTATCCTCAAATCAAATCAGAACCAACGATGTTTGTAATGTTGTCTTACTCGCGGTTGTCGAGCATACACCAATATATCTTTTGGGTCTGACCAATGCTATTACTTTGTTCACATAGTTATGGAATTCCATCTATATGGAAGTCTTGATAAATTGTTGTTGAGCCCATTGACAACATTTTCATCATCTCCATGATTCATGTTGAACATCCAGCTAGTGTTGGAAACTTCTAAAAAGCATTATCTTCATGTCCCGCTCATGAAGCATATGTTGGATGAAAGAAGTGACTTTCTTTGATTCACGTGCATTTGGTGCAAGTTGCCGCCGTGAGTTCGAGAAAGATTGTTTTTGGTTTCCTATGGTACCATCCCAAGTCAGTCATGCATGTGCAAAGTATGCTATGGTTTGACAGGCTCGCTACCTCCATTCCATATGTATCTCCTAGTACACAAAGCCACTGATTGATTTGTGCAAGGATAAGAAGTTCAACTGCTATTCCCGAAGGGCCCAAACAGACATGCACAAGACTTCGTTATCTTCAATGATGGTTCCCCACGTGAACTCGGTAATGTTTTATTGTAAGACTAGTATGTGGTCATGCTTGTCTGAGACAACGTGTTCACATGTGTGTAGCAGAACCAGCTCATGCTTTGGAGCTTGCTACCGTAGTTCATTTACTGAGAATCTTGCAATGTCATCTCGTCGGTTTGTGTTGCTAATTTCCTTTTCCAGACATGCTGTATGAAATATTCCATTCCCAACCAGATCTGAATCTCAGGCAGATATGATGGTTGGAACTTTTCGAAGATCTATGATATAGGTCCCGACAAGGTTGATGTTCTGGCCGACACACCTAACCGGAATATCTATTATTGTAGTATCTTGACTAAGCAATTTGATCATTCTCTCCTCGAGGATTCCGTGCGACCTATTCTAGAAGTTGTTCCTTATGGATCCTTTGTCTTCCCGAAGTCCGACCTATACTTGATGGCCACGTTAATGCTTTATGTATGATTGTGGTATGTAGAACATCAAGGAGAACATTAGAAGCGGAGTGCTAAATGTCTCTTGGTCGATCATCCAGATTTTGTTTCCTTGGCATTGCTAAGGTAAAAATCTAAGAAGGTGTTGTCTTCCTTTGCATCTGCATCCTCCATGATTATTCATCATGGTAGTATGATGTGTTGCCAGGATCCTCGGCATGGATGTTGGTAAGACCTTGATGAATACCGAAATGCTCAAGTTCTTGAGAGCACGCTCAGACACTAGGTTATATCCTCGGTATCAATTGGAATGTGCCTTCCTTTTGCCGAGTTGTTCTATAACCATAGTTTCCGTTCCAAACTATGTATAACATTCTTTGAATTCCTCCAAACGATCAATTTTGAATTGCCTCAGGCTAGTATGAAGAGTTTCAATGATCTATGGATCAAAAGTAATTCTTTTGCCACTTAAGGGAATAATTCTACGAGTCACCTCCCTCGAGGTGTCCCATTATGGAATCATGACAATTATCCCCTCGCTACTTTCAAACCATGCACCATCTTACCCAAGCGTGGAATGGTTCCCTATCAATTTGAACCTTCATCATCTGTTTCCTTTCCATCACCGTTACTGTGTGTTTTGTGTCTCAACTCAAGAGATGTTTCGACATCTCATTCCGTAAGTTGATCATGATTCGCTTGATCTTCGTGAAGATCGATCACTGTAGAGTTTCTTTCCTTGTCATCGTGTTGGGTAAGTTCTCAAAAGCAAAGACGTCAAGATAAATTGGAGCAATGAATCAACATCTTCGAGAAGGGAAGTTGGATCAAGAAGTTTGTGCTGGCTTTGTTTCCCCTTTGACTTCTTACCCTACGCTTGAATCTCGGGATGATATTCTTGTTTAGTGGGGGTGAGTTGTCACAGCCCTAGAATACCTGAGTGAAATAGTTGCATCTGCTCTCATGCATCATGTCTAAAATTTCTGAAAGTTGAATTGAGGTTTGTTGAAACCCTCAGAATCAGCTCAAAAACAATCAACATTTAATTCTCATCAAATGAGCCCAACAAAAATTTTCCTGTTAATCTTTGAAGATATTGGCAAGAGCTCAAACTCAAACCAATATTTTTTTTGAATCTCAGAAATGATTATTTTGGGACTTTGAATAAAACCAATAATTATTTGAATTGGATTTATATTCATAATAACTAGTTTATGAATCCAATAATTCTTAAAAATGGTGAGTGGCTCTGAATATTTTATATCTAGCCACATGATAATTTTCAGAAGCTAAGAAAATGGTTTGGTTTTTGAACTAAACCAAAACAAATTGCAGAAATAGAAAACAAAACAGAAAAAGGGAAAGGTTTTACCTGGCCTTACCTGGAGCCCAAGTGGCCGGCCCAGCCCACCTGACAGCCCACTTACCTGGCCCAGTCACCAGGGGCAAGGTTGTCTTCAACCTTGCGCCTACTAGCAGCCAGCGCACGCGCTTGAGCGGCCACCTCCTGCTTCGTGCTGTCGACGCGTCCTGCGCCCTCATCTTGCATCGTGGAGCCGCCCTGGACGCCATGAACCTTCTCCCTCTCTCTCTGCCCCCTCCCTCAGGCTCTAGACCCCTCTCTCAAACGCGTTTGAGTGCTTTCGTCGCTGCCGCTCGCTGCCACCGCGGCCACCGGCCACCCCACGCCTCACCGACGCGCCCAGAAGCTCCGACACTTCGTCCTAGACCCCCTCGCTGAGCCACACAACGCCAGAAGCCCTGAAGCCTCGCCAACACCGTCGTTCCCCTCGTCGGTTGCCGCGGATCCGCGCCGCCGAATCAAGAGCTACAGGACCTCCCCGAGCACTCTGAGCTTCTCTGCGAGTCCTCCGTGAGCCCCTCTTTCCCCTACCCCTAACCTCATTGCTTCACTTGACCTCTATCTAGCGCTGCCGCTATGGCCGAGCTCCGCCGCCGCCTGCCTTGTCGTGCGCCACATTGCAGCCCGCGCCCGTCGTTGCAGAGCATGGCAACGAGCTCGTCGTGCCTCCAGGAGGCCAGCTATCCCTTTTGCTAGCTCGCCCGTGCCCCATAGCACCACTGCCTGCATGTGCCCGAGCGCCGCCGCCGCCCACCTCTATGCCGGCGAAGCTACATCCCTCCCTTGCAACTGCCACTTGCACCACCCGACGCGCCTCTCTGCGGGCATTCGAAAGAGCCTAGCCGCGCTTCAAACGGCCGCCGGAATCGGCCGGCCGGATTACCTCTGCCGTTGGCTGTGGTCGCCAGTGGCTAACCGCCGGTGTAACCATCCATTAGGGCCTAAGCACACTGTTAATTACTCGCTGCAGTCAATGACAGCCGGGCCCCACCGCATAACTAACCGGCTAACCAAATAGTTTAAGGATAATCTAATTACTGTGGGGCCACGTGTAAGTTTTAACTACGCTGACGTGGCTGTTGACCTGACCCCACATGTCGATGACCCAGACAACATTGTGTGACTGACTAGTGGACCCCACTGGTCAGGTTCGACTTCGACCGACCAGTTGACCTGCTGACGTGGTGCTGATGTCACTTCGACGTCATAAATCCCTTCCTGGAATTAAAATAAATCAAAAATGATTTATAAATTTCAGAAAATACCCCCCAAACTTCTAAAAATCATAGAAAATAAACTATAGCTCAGTATGAAATAATTTATATATGAACAATGATCAGAAAATATGAAGAATCTATTTATGCCATGATCATGCATGTTTGAACAAGTTAACCTCACTAAATAGGACAAATGATGAATCATACAAAATAAACTATAGCTCAGTATGAAATAATTTATATATGAAAAATGATCAGAAAACATGAAGAATCTATTTATGCCATGATCATGCATGTTTGAACAAGTTAACCTCACTAAATAGGACAAATGATGATTAGGGCAATTTATGAAATAACATTTGAAGTTGGAATTTGATCTTGTTTGAGTTCCACTTCAATTAACTTGGCTAGATATTGCATTAGGTGAATTCAGTACCTTAACATGACATGTCATTCATGTGAATGTGCATTGCATTGATTGTGTTTCTTCTTTCCTAGTCGGTGGTTGTTCCCCCTCAGTAGACGTATGTTCCGACGATGAGTTCAATGACACCGATGAAGAGCTATACTATCTTCAGAAGTGCCAGGCAAGAAAAACCCCCTTGTTCATTCCGATACAATCCCACTCTCTCGCTCATGCTCTCTGTTACTGCATTTGAGGACAACAACAATTCAACTGTTACATGCTGCGGTAGTTGAACCCCTTTGCTCTGCATGACCTGTCATTGCCACAGTAAATAGATGAAACCCACTAGCATGAGTAGGAATTGTTTGAGCCCTGATGTGCCTACTCATTCATGCTTGTTGTCATGCCTGCTACTTCTTAGAGTTGAGTCAGGTATGATTCATCGGGAATGAATTGGAATGTGGTGAACATGTCCTACCGTTGAGAGCGAAGTGTGTGAACACGATTTGGTAAAGGTAGCCGTGAGAGGCCATGTAGGAGTACATGGTGGGTTGTCTCACTGCAGCCGTTCTCAGGAACTGAGTTCTGTGTTTGTGATCCATGAACAGTTACTACCACACATTGGGTTCCGGTAACTCGGCCCCTCTCGGCTTATTAATCAACTCGATCTCTGTCCAGGAGTTGCAACTAGTTTCTAGTGTTTGTAGGTAGTGTTACTAGTCTACCAAGTGGCACCCGGTACATGTGGGCTTGGGACAGACTAGGCACAGTGGCACGGTGTACCAAGTGGCACTTGGATGGTGGACTTGGGAACCCTGCAGACATCATTTGGGGCCGTGACCGACACTCCGGCCGGATCTCCTTGCGGATGGAACTCGAATAGGCGATAAACCTGGACAAGAGACTTGTGTGGTTAGTCAGGTCGTGGCAGACTCCCTCGCCAGGCTTCCGCTTGAAGGTTACCGAGGTACACGACGTGTACATGGTGGTAAGTGGCGAGAGCGTGTGTGAAGAAGTACACCCCTACAGGGTTATCATTATCTATTCGAATAGCCGGATTCCTCGGATATGGAAACTTGGACCCCTTGCATCGTTCATAGACAAGTGAAAGTGGATACTCTAAAATGCGCAAGATAAGCGTGAGTGCTACGGATGGCGTTCTCATAGGGTGACGGGAGCGGATCCATAGTTCTGTATTCATATGGTGAATATGTGGACTCGTGTGCGCCACCTCAAAAGAGTTACTTGCAGTCATAGTTTAGGATAGCCACTGAGTCAAAGCTGGCTTGCTACAGTCAAAATCCACCACCCCCTTTGTTGATACTGATGCATATGTAGCTAGTTCTAATGTAAGTCTTGCTGGGTACATTTGTACTCACGTTTGCCTATTTTATGTTTTGCAGAGAGACGTTAGTCTCGCTAGTAGTTCCATGTGGACTTCGACATTTAGCTTGATACCTCAGCTACGATCTTATGCCCTCGGCAGGATCTGGTAGATAGTCAGGCTTCTCAGCCTTTTTCATTTGTAGAAGTGCGTACTCCGACATGTTAAGCTTCCGCATGTGCTTTGACTTGTATGCTCTGAATGTTGGGTCATGAGACCCATGTTTGTATTATCTGGCTCTTCGGAGCCTAATGAATAAATACTTGAGTCGTAGAGTTATGTTGTGATGCCATGTTGTATTTACACATATCGAGCACTTTGTGTGTATGATTGAAATGCTGGGTATGTGTGGGATCCGACAACCTAGTTGTTCATCCTTGGTAGCCTCTCTTATGGGGAAATGTAGT
This sequence comes from Triticum dicoccoides, assembly GCF_002162155.2. Lineage (NCBI taxonomy): Eukaryota > Viridiplantae > Streptophyta > Magnoliopsida > Poales > Poaceae > Triticum > Triticum dicoccoides. Next base: position 256,143,974 of record NC_041384.1, read on the forward strand.
CTTGTGCTTCCATGAACCATAGTAGTCTGCTACAGCCCGGTTCACCGGAGTCCTGCTAGCCCTGCACTACTGCTCCGGAACACTTAGACTGGCCGGCATGTGATTCACTTCGTTCCTGTGTCTGTCCCTTCGGGGAAATGTCACGTGGTGACATCCGGAGTCCTGCTAGCCTGCTACAGCCCGGGTTCTCGGAGTCCTGTTAGCCCAGTTGCTATAGCCCGGATTCACACGCTGCTGACCAACATGCTCGATGTTGATTCATGTATGCATGTCCCTGTAAGTTAGTGCCACTTTGGGTTCACGACTAGTCATGTCGGCCCGGGTTCTCTGTCATATGGATGCTAGCGACACTATCATATACGTGAGCCAAAAGGCGCAAACGGTCCCGGGCCATGGTAAGGCGACACCCGTGGGGATACCGTGCGTGATGCCGAAAAGTGATATGAGGTGTTAAAGGCTAGATCAGTGTGACTTAGAATCGGGGTCCTGACAACCTTTCTCACCGTAGCTAGTTCCGGCCATTTTGTAAACTTGTCGATAGCAACAAACAAGAATTCAAAGCCCCCGACAGCTCGGGGGAAAGGGTCGAGGATATCGAGCCCCCAGACTGAAAACGGCCATGACAAAGGGATTTTTTGAAGACCTTGTGCATGCAGGTGGATGTTCTTGGAATGGAACTAGTAGGCTCCACACTTGGTGACTAGCTTGACCGCATCTTGGAGGGCTGTGGGCTAATAGAATCCTTGCCGGAATGCTTTCCCAACTAATGCCCTTGGTCCAATGTGGGAGCTGCACATGCCTTTGTGTATTTCTGCCAGCAGTTCATTTCCTTCTTCTCGGCAAATGCACTTCAACTTCACACCGCTAGGCCTCCTTCTTTACAGAGTGTGATCGACAAACTGATACATACTGGCCCTCCGGGCAACTCTTTCAGCTTCATCCTGCTCATCGGGCAGTTCTCTAGTTTGGAGGAAATTTACTATGTGCCTTGCCCAAGTTGGAGCCTGGTGTTGGTGTCAAAACCAACAGATCTCGGATAGGGGGTCCCGAACTGTGCGTCTAGGGTCGATGGTAACAGGAGACGAGGCACACGGTGTTTAGCCAGGTTCGGGCCCTCTTGATGGAGGTAATACTCTGATACGTCTCCAACGATCTATAATTTTTGATTGCTCCATGCTATATTATCTACTGTTTTGGGCAATATTGGGCTTTATTACCCACTTTTATATTACTTTTGGGACTAACCTATTAACCGGAGGCCCAGCCCAGATTTGCTGTTTTATGCCTATTTCAGTGTTTTGAAGAAAAGGAATATCAGACGGAGTCGAAACGGAATGAAATCAACTGGAGAAGTTATTTTTGGAAGGAAACACACCTGATGGACTTGGACCCAACGTCAGGGGAGACACGAGGTGCTCACGAGGGTGGGGGGGTGCCCCCCCTAGGGTGCGCCCCCCTGTCTCGTGGGACCCCCGTGGCTCCTCCGACGTCCTCCCTGCACCCATATATACCCACGTGACCTAAAACTTCTAAACAGAGATTAGATCAGGAGTTCCGCAGCCAGAAGCCTCCGTAGCCACCAAAAACCAATCTAGACCTATTCCGGCACCCTGCCGGAGGGGACAATCCTTCTCCGGTGGCCATCTTCATCATTCCGGCGCTCTCCATGACGAGGAGGGAGTAGTTCTCCCTCAGGGCTGAGGGTATGTACCAGTAGCTATGTGTTTGATCTCTCTCTCTCTCTCTCTCTCTCGTGCTCTTGAGACGATACGATCTTGATGTATCGCGAGCTTTGCTATTATAGTTGGATCCTATGTTTCTCCTCCCCCTCTTCTCTCTTGTAATGAATTGAGTTTCCCCTTTGAAGTAATCTTATCGGATTGAGTCTTTGATGATTTGAGAACACTTGATGTATGTATTGCGTGGGATACCCATGGTGACAATGGGGTATTCTATTGATCCACTTGATGTATGTTTTGGTGATCAACTTGCGGGTTTCGTGACATTGGAAACCTATGCATAGTGGTTGGCACACGTTTTCGTCGTGATTCTCCGGTAGAAACTTTGGGGAACTCTTTGAGGTCCTTTGTGTTGGTTGAGTAGATGAATTAAGATTGTGTGATGCATATCATATAATCATACCCACGGATACTTGAGGTGACATTGGAGTATCTAGGTGACATTAGGGTTTTGGTTGATTTGTATCTTAAGATGTTATTCTAGTACGAACTCTAGGGCTGTTTGTGACACCTATAGGAATAGCCCAACGGATTGATTGGAAAGAATAACTTTGAGGTGGTTTTGTACCCTACCATAATCTCTTCGTTTGTTCTCCGCTATTAGTGACTTTGGAGTGACTCTTTGTTGCATGTTGAGGGATAGTTATGTGATACAACTATGTTAGTATTGTTGAGGGAACTTACACTAGGGAAAGTATGAACCCTAGGCCTTGTTTCAACACATTGCAATACCGTTTACGCTCACTTTTATCGCTTGTTACCTTCCTGTTTTTATTATTTCAGATTACAAAAACTATTATCTACTATCCATATACAACTTGTTTCACCATTTCTTTGCCGAACTAGTGGAGCTATACAATTTACCACTGTATTGGGTGTGTTGGGGACACAAGAGACTCTTTGTTATTTGGTTGCAGGGTTGCTTGAGAGAGACCATCTTCATCCTACGCCTCCTACGGATTGATAAACCTTAGGTCATCCACTTGAGGGAAATTTGCTACTGTCCTACAAACCTGTGCACTTGCAGGCCCAACAACGTCTACAAGAAGAAGGTTGTGTAGTAGACATCAAGCTCTTTTCTGGCGCCGTTGCCGGGGACGTTAGCGCTTGAAGGTATATGTTTAGATCTTGCAATCGAGTCTTTTAGTTTCTTGTTTTATCACTAGTTTAGTTTATAACAGAAGACAAAAAAATCGAATTGAGTTTGTCTCATACGCTTCACCTTTTTAATATCTTTCGTGAGTATGATGGAAAGGATAATTGTGCTCAAGTACTAGAATGTTTGGCACTAAATCTTTGAATGATGAGCATGATTGCAATGTTGTTTGTACGAATTCTTTGAATATCCATGATACTAATGATGATTGCACTAGTTATGATGAAAATGTCTCCTATAAACATGTCAATTTTTGTGGAGTGCATTGGGTTTGTAAGTACACACCAAATAGAGAAGATAGATATTACATGAAGCATAAGTACTTAGAAACTAAATTGTTGCGAGAAGAGCTAGATGAATGTGCTGAAAATTTAAATTTTCTTGGCCATACTTGTGAGCTTTGTAATGAACGTGGTCATTTAACTATCCGATGCAAATTGTTTCATGATCTAATCGTGTCCAAAAATTGTGATGACTTGATTTCCCTTGCACATTATAATGAACTTAGTTTGCTTATGGGCTACGAAGAAATGAAACGTATAAATAAGGATATTCCTAAATTTGCCCTTGAAAGAGTTCTTCGTTTTGATCTAGAGGAAATTTATATGTATTGTGCGGTGAATTGTATTGAAAATCCTTATATTGCCAACTACATAAAGAAAAGAAAACAAATAGAAGATGAAGAGAATACTAATCATGTAGTTGACATAGTATTTGTGGAAAAGCCACCGTTCATAATTTTTTCATACTTGTCACTCTTGATTCATTGCATATCCCAGTACACCACCGGAGGCATCCATATAGAGTCATACTTTGTTGTAGTATCGAGTTTTAATCATTGAGTTGTAAATAAATAGATGTGTGATGATCATCATTCGATAGAGCATTGTCCCAAAAAAAAGAGAAAGGCCAAAGAAAAAAAAAGAAGGCCCAAAAAAAAGAAAATAAATAAAAAGGGGCAATGCTCCTATTCTTTTTTCCACACTTGTGCTTCAAAGTAGCACCATGTTATTCATATAGAGAGTCTCTTGAGTTATCACTTTCTCTCGTACACGTACGCGTGTGTGTGCGAGGCGTTGGCTCTAACTGAACCCTAGCGAGGCGTTGGGCTCTAACTGAACCCGAGCGATTGCACTGCAGTCTATGCGTTACTGAACCCGAGCAATCGATCGATGGCTGTTAACTGAACCCGATCGAGCGATTCCTTTGCTGCTGCTGCTAACTGAAGCCGATCG
>NC_041384.1:256148433-256208761 GCF_002162155.2 Triticum dicoccoides
CAGGACCCCATGGTGTGGAGGGCTGGATGAACAGTAGACGGTGGAGGGGTGGTTGAACAGGACCCCGTGGTGTGGAGGGCTGGATGAACAATAGATGGTGGAGGGGTGCCCGTGGAGGGATGGTTGAACAGGACCCCGTGGTGTGGAGGGCTGGATGAACAGTAGACGGTGGAGGGGTGGTTGAACAGTAGCCAGTGGAGTAGCACGCGGTGGAGGCTGCATGAACAGGAGCCCGTGGATGAACAGTCGCAGGTGGAGGCTGGAGGAGGTCGACGGTGGATGAACATGAGCCCGTGGAGGCTGGAGGGGGTCGACGGTGGAGATGAACAGTATCCCATGGAGTCTCGTTTTGTGGTATGCCACACCCCTCCCGATGAATAGGACCCCCGTTTCGACCGTAGCGCTCCAACACAAGTCCGTTTCGTCCGTTTTGCGGTACGCCACACCCCTCCCGATCAACAGGACCCCCGTTTCGACCGTAGGAGGTCTGTTTCCTCCATTTTGCGGTATGCCACACCCCTCCCGATGAACAGGATCCCGTTTCGAACATGGTCGGTCGAACACAAGGTCGTTTCCTCCGTTCTGCGGTACGCCAGGCATCGTTTCCATCGCCTGTTCCGTCCAAGCCCTCCCGATGAACACGAGCATTCCGTTGCCTCCCCATGAACACGACGCATTCCGTTGCCTCCCCATGAACACGACGACGATGATGTTTCTCCGTTCCGACCCAGCAATGTACACGAGCCCTGGCCATACGTATGCGCGAGTAGGCGTTCGAGACCCCGCCCTTATGTACACATATGTGGCCATATTTTCTTTCTTGCACCCTGGCCGCTGTATGTACGTGTACATGCTACGTGCGCGCCTCTACTACGACACGTGCGCGCCTCTACACCGACCAGTATGTACGTACACATTCGCGACCAGAATGACAATGCTACGTACGCTTCGACCAGGTGGGTCCCGACTGTGAGGCACTTCCTTGCCTGCGAAGATGTAGCTGGTGGGTCCCAGCAGTCAGGGGGGCAAAATATGGTGGCCCGTCCGGTGGGTCCCGCTATCAGGTGGAGGAATAATTATTTTGCACATAATAAGGAGGCACTTCCTTGCTGCAGCCGTGGACCCAGCTGTCAGCCTCTCCGATGGAAGCCGTTCCTTGACCACATTGACCACGCCGCGCCGAGATCACCAGGGTGGTGGACGATGGCAAGGCCTAGGAAGGGGACGACGCGGAGCCGGGGAAGACGCGGCAGTGGATGCCCACACGTAGAGGAGTACGATGGTTCACTGGTTCGCTGCGGTGTGAGGCTGCCGTCACCGCACAACAACATGGGGTGTGGGTGAGTAGATGGATGGCCTGGCCAGCGGTGGGAATAGTAGGGGGTGGTGAGGCCTCCGCCGCATCGCAGCCGGCCACGGGAGGCAGGAGCACGAGGCATGACCGGCGCTGGTTTGGGCGGCTGGAGCAAGAAGACAAGAGGTTGAAGAAGCACTACGGCCGTTGGATGGACATCGTACGGTCACTGGAGCTAGAATCGTGCATATTGACTAAGTAGACAAAGCCCTCCGTCCCCGTCAACTTAGTAGGCCCACAAGTCAGCCTCCCACCAAGGTGGGTCCCAGCTAGCAGGGGGTATTCATTTTTTGAGCGTAATAAGGAGGCACTTCCTTGCGTGCGAAGATATAGCTGGTGGGTCCGAGCTGTTAGCGGCGGTAACATTTTTTTCACGAAATACAGAGGCCCTTTCAGTGGGTCCCTGATGTCAGGGGAGGAATCATTATTTTGCGTGTAATAAGGAGGCATTTCCTTGCGTGCGGCCATGGACCCAGCTGTCGGCCTCTCCACGTATAGTCCACTTCAGATGCATGTCGGTCGTTGACCACCTTGACCACGCCGCACCGAGAGCACCAGGGTGGTGGACGACGGCGAGGCCTAGGAAGGGGACGACACGGAGGCAGGGAAGACTCGACAGTTGTTTCCCACGTGGAGGGGAGTACGACTGTACGAGGGTTTACTGGTTCGTCTGCCGTCGCCGGAGAATAACAACAGGTGTGGGTGAGTAGAGGGATGGCTAGGCCAGCGATGGGAGTACGGTCGAGCGGTGAGGCCTGCGCGGCAGCACAGCTGGCCGCGAGGAGGAGGGAGCAGGCAGTCTCGCCGGCGCTTGTTTGAGCGGCTGGAGCAGGAAGAACAGAGATTGAAGAAGCACGACGGCCGTTGGATGGACATCCAACAGTCAGTTGTTGTGCGTCAACCTTTTTTTAGGAAAGCCTCAAATCTGTGGAAAACAACATACAACCCATCTGCCATTATTTCTAATAATTTACAGCCCATTTGCTAATTCTTAAAGTTTTTTTGGAGCCCATATTCTTTTTGTTTGCATTACAGCCCATATTGTGGCCACGGTTAAAAAATTAACGAAATTTTGCATATTTCGGTGTGGTCCGAACTGTTTTTAATCCCGAAATTTTGACTCACATTCAAACTGATTTTAAAAATAAATGTATATCAGTATAAAATCCAACAAATTCTCCATGCATAAAAATTAATGTAATCTAAAATCTCGAAATGAAAAAAAAGATATTTTAAACTAATTGCTGGTTTGATGTGTTTTAAAAATGTACAACCCATTTCTCATTACTGATGGGCCATTTTCTTGGCTAGCCGAATGAGGCCCCCCTCGTGTTGAAAGATTTGCAGCCGAACAGGCCTGACAAAGCGACTTACTTGGAAAATCACAAAAAAAACTAGGCCGTGGCCGTGGACCCAGCTGTCAGCCTCTCCACGTACAGTACTCTTCCGATGAAAGTCGGTCATTGACCACATTGACCATGCCGCACCGAGAGCACCAAGGCGGTGGATGACGGCGAGGCCTAGGAAGGGGATGATGCGGAGCTGGGGAAGACGCGGCAGTGGATGCCCACGCGGAGAGGAGTACGAGGGTTCACTGGTTCGGCTGCGCCGTGAGGGTGCCGTCGCTGCAGAATAACAGGGGGTGTGGGTGAGTAGAGGGATAGCATGGGCCAGCGGTGGGAGTAGTAGGGGGCGGTGAGTCCTGCGCGGCATCACAGCCGGCCACGAGAAGTAGGAGCACGTGACACGACCGGCGCAGCTTTGGGCGGCTGGAGCAAGAAGACCAGAAGTTGAAGAAGCACTACGGCCGTTGGATGGACACTGGAGCTAGAATCGTTCATATTGACTAAGTTGACAAAGCCCTCCATCCTCGTCAATGTAGTAGGCCCACAAGTCAGCCTCCCACCAGGTTGTGTCCCAGCTAGTAGGGGGAGTATTCATTTTTCTGTGCGTAATAAGGAGGCACTTCCGGTGGGTCCGAGCTAACAGCGGGGTGGCGGGGGGACGTTTTTTCACGAAATAATGTGGTCCGTCCGGTGGGTCCCAGCAGTCAGGGGCAAACCTTTTTTTTGCGAAATACGGTGGCCCGTCCGGTGGGTCCCAGCAGTCAGGGGGGAAACGTTTTTTCCGCGAAATACTGGTGGCCCGTCCGGTGGCTCCCTGCTGTCAGGTGGAGAAATAATTATTTTGCACGTAGTAAGGAGGCACATCCTTGCGGCTGCTGTGGACCCAGCTGTTAGCCTCTCCACATACAGTACTCTTCCGATGGAAGTCGGTCGTTGACCACATTGATCAGGCCGCGCCGAGAGCACCACGGCAGTCGACGACGGCGAGGCCTAGGAAGGGGACGACGCGGAGCCGGGGAAGACGTGGCAGTGGATGCCCACGCAGAGAGGAGTATGAGGGTCCACTGGTTCGGGTGCAGTGTGAGGCTGTCGTCGCCGCAGAATAACAAGGGGAGTGGGTGAGTGGAGGGATGGCCTGGCTAGCGGTGGGAGTAGTATGGGGACGGTGAGTCCTCCTTGGCAGCATAGCCGGCCACGGCTGTCAAGAGCATGCGGCACGACCGGCGCTGCTTTGGGCGGCTGGGGCAAGAAGACCAGAGGTTGAAGAAGCTCTACGGCCATTGGATGGACATCGTTGACCACGCCGCGCCGAGAGCACCAGGGCGGTGGACGACGACGAGGCCTACGAAGGGAACGACACGGAGCCGGGGAAGACACGGTAGTGGCTGCCTACGCGGTGGAGAGTACGAGGGTTGACTGGTTCGGCTGCCGTCACCGGAAAATAACAGGAAGTGTGGGTTAGTAGAGGGATAGACAGTCCAAGGGTGCGAGTATGATGGGGCCGTGAGGCCTTCCCGGCAGCACTGCCGGCCACGAGAGGCAGGAACAGGCGGTTCCGACGGTGCTGGTTTGGGCGGCTGGGGCAGGAAGATCAGAGACTGAAGAAGCACGATTGCCGTTAGATTGACATCTAACGGTCTGATGTTGGTAGAGTCGATTGTTGACTAAGTTTCTTTTTTGAGAAACCTTGTGTACGCATGAACTTAGTAGGCCCACAAGTCATCCTCCAAATCTGTGGCAGACAACATAAAGCCCATTTGCTATCTATACCTATACTAATTCTTGACTTCCTAGAAATTCCCACGTAAATTAGATTTTATGAGCCGTTAATCTGGTGGGTCCAAGTTATAACAGTGTAGATTTGTTTATGAAAGAAAAAAACTAGTCTAACCTTTCTAGAAAATCCCTATGTTGCAACAAACTAAAAATCAGAAACAAATCATCTAAGAAAATCCTAAGGTTGCAACTAATTAAAAACAAGACACATAGATCCTTCTTTGTCAAATACGCATGAAATAATTCCGTTAAAAACAGACTCACGACACAGTATACGTGTTCTCCCAATCCCCTTTGACCCATCTGCCTATTTCTTCTCCACCATGATGTCCAGTTTCGCTCAATCTAGAAGCATATGTACAAGCCAGTACGGGAAGACTGCAGCCTCGCCCTTCCTACAAAGCTTAGACGCAACTGAGGCCTGACGATCAGCTTGCTATGTTGGAACTACCAGGGCTATACGGGAAGACGCCCCTAGCAGGAGACAATGCACATATAGTCTCATGTAGAAGTTCTGAATAGAATATCAATGTCCACTGCATTCTCTTACGACACAGGGTTTTCATGTACCTCCTCAGGATCTTCATGCTCTGCCGAGTTCTTATGGATGATCGTCACTACTGATGTCAGGACAGCCCCTCTGCTGAGTTGTTATGGATTATCTTGCCTCTGCCGCGTGCGAATCATATCTCCCTTCGTTTGTTTTAACGGAGGCATCCAACGGAATCGTCGGTGATGTCTTCCGCTGTATGCATCTACGCTAGCTTTGTCCATGGCTCTCTGATCAAAGAGGAGACCCGAGGTCCATGTCCCTTTTGCTGCAGGTCCAGTCCATGCCCCTTTTGCTCCAGATTCAGTCCATCCCCTTTTTCCTACAGATCCAGTTATGCACCCTCTTATGATTACAATTTGTTTTTACTTCCAAGTAGCTGTTGAAAATAGGTCTTTTACTAATAATTGATCAAGGCTGCCAAACCTTGATTATTCAAACTCTTACTTTCTAACCAATTCGACCACTAACTCTATGTAGTTCGTGATACTTACATAACAAAGAATCTGAAGTTGCCCACTCATGGATTTGAAGAGGCAGCGAAACCAGTGCTGCAAATACTACTGCCAGAACCAACAAGAGATAACTTACAACTGTTTGGTAGATTGTGATGCGTGGCCAATTTCTAGGTACATAATAATGTGTTGCATGCAACAGCACTCGTAAGCATTCTATGGTCCTCTAAATAAAAACAATTCATATGTTTTCAGACGTACGATAGAAATATCTTATATGCAGAGGTTGAGAATGGAAGATGGAAAATTAGCAATAGATCGACTACACTAGGTACATGATGCTAAGAGTTACACGAAGGATGAGAGGATTTGTAGAAGCCTGTGATGCGTGATTTTGCTGACGGCAACATCTCAAGGCTTTCATCAGCGGCAAATGGTACATAGGTTATATGATTCGATTGTTGCTGCATTGTATTCTTCATATGTTAAATTACTCATGTGCTCCTTCGTGATTTCTCCTGAAGAAAGCAATATTGATCATAGATCTCTCATGTTGTCATCTTTCGTAATATTTTGACCCAGCCAGCGCAACATAGAGAAGTCACCTTTGCCCCGCCATAACAACAACTTTGTGTCATTGATGCCATATTGGGGCAGACAACTAATGTTTCATCGAACGTGCTACTCAGCTCTAACACCACTTTTACTAATATATCTTTTTTCCAATCGCATCCATGTAACCAGCCACCTGAGCAATCATAGTCTCTCTCACACTCTCATGTTTCTCTTCCAACATATCAGTTTCTCTCTCAGATTGGAGGAATCTTTAAAAGAAAAGTACATCCGATCAAATTAACAAAAAATACATGACGTTAGATGCATATCTCCAAGCCCAATCTCCTGATCCAAGCCGATGATTGCAATATCTCGGAGCTCGGTCTGCTTTCTAAAGATCACTCTGTTTGCTGCGCAGGAAACATACATGCCCTCTTTTCATGTCGCTGCAGCACAGTTGGGGTCCGATCTATTAATGGTATGCTAGCTATCATGTACTAGGTCCATAGTTGGCTCCTAGATCAACCGTAAGCTTGTCAACCGTGTTGCTGAACACGCCCGCCAGCAGCCCAATTAAGTTCCACATGCCACCAGTGCAGCAACTGCCATCAGCGTGATTAGGCAGATCAGCTATTTACAGCATAGGCTCTTTGTTTATCTAATCTATATATCATGTACATTAGGGTTGTGGCAGAATTATCTTCTTAATAACTCATGGATTGCTAATTCACGGCTTGCTGACACCTTTTCATGTTCTCTCACTTTCATACAGGAGTATATGGGCAATCTGCTATATGTTTAATAAGTCACGCAAAGTTCAAGAGGACTTTTTTAGTGGCCTTGAGTTAATTCCAGGTAATCACTTTTATTTTGATTGTATGTTTGGGCATATTTTAAGCAGAGGCATGCTTCATGGTAGCTCTTACTGATTTTCTATTTCACACGAGTTCGAGTAATCAATGGCTGGACAATTTCATTTTTTTCTGGGGCTAAATACACATGTACACTCTCTCTCTCTCGATCAACTCAAGAAGTAACTATGTGTGTGTATATATATATGGATACGCATCAAATGCAAAATTTTGTGTTCAAACTGTCATGATTCATTTGTTTGCCAAGAACACTTTCTTGATTCTTTAGAATACATATATATGATATTTCAGAAAAATCGTACAACACAATAGCACATGGGCGTTGCTTCCTTTCTTATATATATGTGCATCATGGATCGTGACAGGACAATGACACACCAATCAAGTGGACTCTCTTGATACATGTAGAATAGATCTGATCCTCCAAGTGTAAAACCACGCGTATGTTGTGGTACAATCTGCACATGTAGCCAAGTGCATCTTGTAGGAGAAATTTCTCCTTTTATCCTACTTGATTCAATATGTGTCCATGCTGATAGCTCAGTCAACATTTTTTTAGCTTCTTTAGACTCTTTTTATAAGGAGCTTCTTCATACTTTAATACGGTTGTTTGTCCAAAAACCGCTGCAAATTATATATAAGTGGCGATGTAGCTTACAATAAATAAAAATAGTCTTTCATATATATTATCTTTGCTCAGAAATACTGGAATTGCCATTTGGACTGAAAACTTCTAGCGTAGATGATACCAATTCTACCCTTGTTGTGATCATATATTTTTTAGTTATATATGGCTTTTTGTTGGTCAATGAACAAACCCCAATTTTTCATGCACGTTGGATGAAACCCACAGGTGAAACAATCATGGACTGACAAACCAGTACGTGTGTGCCTCATAATTGCTTTTGTGAATTTGGATTGGATGTTCCATATTATAATTTGTTCAGTGTAGTTGATGGTCTAATATCTTATAAGTTTTGTTGTTCTACAGTGGCTGCAACCAGTGGAGACAGGAAATATATGCTACTTAAGTTTGGTTTAAATTTGTACTTTGTAGTAAAAGTTTTAATAATTGTAGAAAATTCGATGCCTTCTATACTTTATTGTTTTCAAAGTTATAACTGCAGGAGCTACATTTGGTGTAAGTTAAAAAAATTGGACAAAAGGCACGGTGACTGCATTGTGCTTGTGATGTTACGATGAACCACCTTTCAGCGATTCCACTTGGATAATATAGAATGAGTATGCACCTAGAAACTATGTGTTCATGATCTTAAGAAAATGCTAAGAACTCAAGGCCTCATGTTTATTTTGTTGTTTCTTAGAATGACATGATTATATATACAACATCTTGCTATCACTTCCATCATTAGTTATGACCTATATTTGAGAATGATGTGTGCAGTTTAGTTTGTGGTTGTTAGGAAACATCTGAATATTATATATTCGCACGATTGTATTTAGTTTTGAAACATTACCAAATGTACGATTTCATTTTTCTGCAAAATAATTTATATATTCAATATACTTCGGAGTGTTAACGAATGGAGAAACTTCTTCAAAAGGCTATGAAAATAATGTTTTGACATTTTGGTTTCTACATGACCTTTCGGCACATGTCAAAGAAATATCCATATTATCCGGGGTAATAGATGCAATATATCATACCACTAAATAAATCCAAATGTTATCTGGGTACATGGTTACATGAAAAAATTGTTCTTCTTAATAAATAATAAACATTGAAGAGCTGGATAAACAGTATCTTAATTTGTAGTTAGTTCTTTTTATAAATAAAACAAATACCTTTTCAAATTGTTCTACTGAGCTATCGCCTAAATAACTAGCCCGTGCAGACACACGGGTCGACGTCTAGTTTTTTATAATTTGCAGCCCATTTGCTAATTCTTAAGTAATTTATTACAGCCCATTTTCTGCCCAGGACCACAGTCAAAAAGTCCAACCTTATTTTGCATATTTCGGTGGAGGCCGAACTGTTGTAATCCCGAAATGATAAACATTTTTTAAGAACTTATTGATTTGTCAAAAAAATCGTTTTGTTTTTGTAAACAAATAAGATGTGGGACAATTTAGTTGGTTTAAGGGCAAACCAGTGGTAAAAAATCAGCGCTGGGTGGGAAAAACAACAAAAATAAGGATGTAAATATGAAAAGGGAATTTTATGTTTTTTCAATATAATTATACGTGTATATGAACTAGTAAAACTATAGGTAGAGATTAGAAAAGGGATGTAGGACATGTGTTTCAAGAGGAAAATGGAACTGGGCTGTGTGTTTGATTCAGTAAAAAAACTGCCTGTGGATGTTGTAAGACAAAATATAACTAACGCTGGCGGGCCAGAGGCCAGTAGATACCTGCTGGATCTTTGTGCCCCGTTGTCGTCATGGGCTAGGCCTGTTAAAAACAAAACAACCCTGGGCAATCTACAGCCCAGTTGAAACTTGCTCGACCTGAAAAAACAATATACGTGCTCAATAAACGAGAGAATTCTGCAAGTACAGACTGATAACTGGGATGCAGCACGGATATTGTTTTTTTATCATGATAATAAGTGCATGCACTTGTTTCGAAAAAATCGGAGAACTAGGAATTCGAACGGCGGGTGCTTATGCTACCCATCAAATAAAAATCAGGTGCCTGAAAATTCGTTTCGAAACAAATGATTCAGCTTTATATCCACGTCGCCCCTCGGCATGATGGTTTGAAGCAAATGCATGTTCATACCAAAAGATCATAACAACAATACCAACTTGGGGACGACAAGGTAGTACAACTACCAATACCAAACTGACTTATAATCTTTTTACTCCTGGCCCTAGTGTTCGTATGGTAGAAAATCTTGCAGAGGACCAGCTCCCGCTCCTTCTCTTGCTCCAGGTCCCTGAGGTGGTACTGGTGCATCACCCAGTTGGTCCTCTGCTGGTCGAAGTTCTTGTTGGTGTGCAGCACTAGAACCTTTTTTGCTGCCCGTCTGCCGACCGTTGACCATCACCGGCAAGGTATTGCCGGTCTTGTGCCACATCGCGTGCATGCCGCACTCCGACTGTATCTTGTGACGCGTCCACGCGCCCCTTTTGAACGCCCTGGAATTGCGCTGGAAGAAATGCTTCCTTAGGCCACTCAGTGTGATACCTACAGTATTGTGGAATACAGGCTTTTGTGTACCTAGTTGGCATTTTCATAACATCTTTGGCACGTTGCAGTCACTTGTTTCACTTTTTATTAACTTTCAAATTGTAATTGCTTCACTAGGTCTGCGTCTAAAAAGAAAAATAGAGCTATAAACAAAGGAATATGTTTGTGCAAGTAGACAGCCGATCGGTGTCTTACCTGGAAGTTTCTCAGGTTGGGTGTAACATATGTCGTGCTCGCTGTCGATGGTTGGTATGAACAAATCGATGAGAGACTAAAATCTTGCACTGTCAGCACTCACTTTGGCTGCAAGGTGCTCGATCAGCTCCTGATCCATGGGATCGAACTTGACGCCAGCCGGCAGCACGGGCCAATCCTTCTTCAACTTGCATTGGTAACTCCAGTTATATGGTAATCAATGTATGATCAATCAACTATTTTAAGTGAATGATGAAAGATTTCGACAGATAAGTGGTATTCCAAATCGGAAGTCCAGAATACCTGAACACGCCGTCGAGATTCTTGTATCACCTCACGCGCAGCGTGTTGTCACATCAATTCAATGTGTGGACATGATGAATAATTTGACCGACGTATGCTAGTACTGCTACTTTACTACTTACTAGCCGTATTTAGTGTCACAATTTATACATAGGTTTAACTAACAAGTACGCACTTGAAGCCTAACTGATATATATGGCTTCTGCACAGCATCTCCATCATCATTATCAGTACATCCTACGCAGGTGAGTTAGGATGCACTTGATCCTAGGAAGGTATCTATCCTTCAAACCAGAGGAGTGCTTCAAACTAACAACATTACATAATATCCAACAAAAGAGGGTCGTGCTACAACAGCAGAATACATGGCTCAGTCTAGATATCAGTACGAATCAAGTTGTGCATATTTGCTGTTGGCATGAACCACATCGCCGCATGTCGGGTTTGCAAAAGCCATCCATCGCATGGAAGCTTGATGCCTTTCACACATTGAAGATTATCTGGCAACAAGCTGTGTCGACGAATCTCTGTATATGGTGATTCATGAAACCCATGGTATGATGTGTAAACACAGCCCCCCCCCCCTCGCGAATGGAAGTTGCATAGCACAGTAATCATCGCGGGCGATATGACCGATGATTGGTTGGATGATCGGATAATTGAGCCCGAGGAACAAGGAGTGGTTGCCGAGGCTATAAACCCGCCTCCAGTTGAATATGCCTGGCCCAACGGAGCTGGGATCTTTCTCGAACATGAAGCAGCCATATCCATCAATGTCACGAACGCCCCACACATTGTACTGCATGTGGTTTGATGTAATGGTTTGGTCAATTTGGTACGTGCGAATGAGCATCAAATGACCGCCATTAGCTGAACGAGCGATAAACCACCACCCACCGGCTGGTATGATTCCAGGTCCTGGAATCATGAAGGCCAGTGCATTTGCGTCTGCTGCAACAATTCAAATTGGAGACCCAAAGGACAAAAATAAACAATCATGTTCAGAGTATGTGTGGAATTAACATTATTATAACAGTGACACATATCATAGACAGAGAATTGCAATGCCGTGGTCATAATCATACCCAAGTTAAAACATAAGCCAATGGCTTTCATATTCTAGCAATATGTCATGGTTCAAGCATCATGTAACAATGAGAGGAAAACAGCTATGACAGCGCCTACTCATATTCTACCATAGCACTTACTACTACTGTTCTCATATCAACTCTAAGCAATAACATGCGTTGTTATAAAAATCTTGTAAACGAGAGTAACATATAGCAATCATGATGTTATGCTCATAATATGTATTCTAACAATCATTAGATGCCAAATGTTCTCATATCAACTCTAACAATAACATGTGTGGTCATAAAAATCTAGGAAATGAGAGGAACATATAGCAATGATGTGGTTATAGACATGCTATGCATTCTAAATTTGTAACAAATGAACAGGCAGTCGTATTCATAAGGTAAAGATGACATGAGATAGAACAATTACACGACGATAGATTCCACCAATATAGGTAGCCAATATGTGCGTCGACCACGTAAACGATGCCATCATGCACTATAGCATCAGACAGAAATGTTTCCTCAACAAGATTGATGATGAGCCATAACCATGTATGGCTACCGGATTCCAGATAGACTAATCCCTTGTTGAACAAGGCAATGAGCTTGTAATCCATGTAGTCTTCTGATGGTGTGGGCACTTCACAGATTACAACTTTCTGCAAACAGAGGTCGAGCCAAAAGCTTGACACGTCTCGTGCGTAGTAGGCAGGAGTTTCCGGCGGGCCCCGAGGCTCGATGGAGGCAGTATCCAACGATGGAAGGGTGATCTCTCGCTGGGTGTAGATATCCACGAGATGCCACGGACTACCGGTGTGGTGGATGAGGACGATCCAGTTGGCCTTCATGCTCGCCCAGTAGTGGCCGCGCATGAAGGACAGGTGTACGGGTAGTGGTAGCATGTCAAGGGGCACCACGGCAACCTCCGTAGGATTGTCAAGTCGGTGTCTGGGCCACCTGCGAGGATCGGGCATCAGCAAGCAGGGTGTCTTGAAAGGAGCCGGCCGGTTGCAGACGAGTAGACGGTACAAAGACACCGAGCATGCGCCCAGACGGATGGTGCTGAGTAGGTCCATACGACTACAGATCTGCTCCAAGAGAACATCGGGGTGGGAATTCCAATCGCGACTCTGCGTGTCAGTCGGTTCTTCCATTGGGGTTTCGGTGCCTGCGAGCCAGCGGGGAAGTGGATTCGGGCGAGCGAGCGAAGAAGCTTCTCCTCCTGTGGCCGAGCAGTGAGCAGGGGGATATGGTATGCGCGAGCTACCAAGAAAGATGGCGCGGGCGGGCGAGTAGTGAGTGTGGGTAAATGGTGTGCGACCGACGATGGGGAAGAGAGGAGGAAGAAGAAGAGAGGAGGAAGAAGAGTGGAAGACGGGGAAGAAAGTGCATTCAATCTCAATTCTACTACTCCCTCTGTCTAGGTGTGTAAGTCACCTTACGAAAACCAAATAATCCCAAAACACTTAGGCACCGTACATTAACTCCCTTCTCGTTTTTTGTTTTGTGGCATATCAACCAATAAGATATGTGGGTTGTGCATGCTTTCAATGACTTGAGACTAGCAAACATAACCGACTGATTTAGTAACACCAACACGCTGGTTCAGCTTATTAATTACGTGTCCCATCTGCTACAGTGTGTATTGTCACTTCACTGCGACCATTCAGATAAGAAGATTAAATGAAGGCCGTTGCATGCTGTAATTAAGGATAGACATGTAGCCTATACCTACAACACAAGTTGGTGCATTAGTCAATCAATACCAATTTAGATTAAAGGCTAAACACATTGGAAGTGTAGATGTACATCATGTAGTACACTCTTTGTTGGAAGACCGAGGGAGGACACGTGCATGCACTCACATACACAGCCAGGGCGGTTCACGCGCATGGGTTGGACTCGTGTCGTGCCTGCATAAAGTTTTGTTTAACCGATTTATTTGCTCTGCCAACTGATAGGTGGGACCCAGAAACTAGGTGACAATTTAACTAGTCAACAAAGTGCCACGTCGACTATGTGGCCGGTCAATAGGGTGCAATACGGTGCTCTACGATGAGCTAGTGATCGCATAATCGCCGCAAAACTATATATAGTGACCATAAAGAGTGTACTGTTACATACGTTGACCGCCAGTGTATTTTTCTCATTTAAAATTAAGGCATATTAATCGGAAAGGACACAGTATGGACTACTACTACTAGTACTAGTACTGCTTTGATGTGTCCCGTCAACTCACCGAACGAGGAGAAGCTTGCTTACTACGCCTTTCCCTCGCCCATGCGCGTGGTGGTTCGCAGGACGAGGAGAGGGTTTTGACTACAGCGCCCTCTCCCTCTCCCTCTCCCTCTCCCTCTCCCTCTCCCTCGCCCTCGCCCTCGCAGTGGACGTGCAACAGTTCAATCGGTGTTAGATTGCCAGAAGTATATTGTACTGTAGTATCATCATTGTTGGACCTTCCGAAGAGGCGAAGAGCCAACTGCAAGGTTCACATGAGTACGAACTGTTGAACCTCCCGAAGAGGAAAAGAGTCAAGCGCAAGGTTTTATAGGAGTTGTCGTCCTAGTAGGAGTGTACAAGTACAACTATAGCGAACGATGCTACTGTATGATGCCGCCATGTCATGTATATCCAAAGTTGTGCCACCTTTTTTCTCAAAGAGCGTGTTGGAGCCCGCGCAACAACCACACAAGTTGCACGTACACATAACACATTTACTAGTAATAAATTCTAAAGGACAAATGCCAGTATGCCACACAAGTTCATCTCCAACTCATGTGATAAATTTGTGCATGACTAGTCTACATATATTCACAGCGCTATTGTCCACAATTACCGTACTCCACATACATGTTATAGATGGGCTACATGTCCTCCTCTAGGTTCCAGTCCCAGGTGTTCTTCATGGATGGCACGATCCATAGCGGTGGGCAACGGGAATCATTGTCGCAGCTTTCTAGTATGGTTCCACATGATGGAGACTCATCCAAGCTGAAGCGGCATAAATCAGGGATAGCGTGTCCCAGCATGTCATTCATCTGGCGGTGCACACTGAAGACACAACCATGCTTCATGAATGGCAGGCCTTCCGTGTCGTGCACGGAAGGTGGCATCCGCTTCACAATGGGGTAGCTGTCCTCGATAAAAAGCAAGTACTCTCCAAGAGTGTTCCTCAACACCCACGTAGCATCACGGGGTCGAACTCGGCGCTGTTCATCTGGTACACGCGGCATCCCAGATCTGGACACATGGTGACATACATAGTCAAGGTCCATGCATAATAATGTTGTGCTCAAATGTGGCGGTCAGTAATACTGTGCAGCAAATAGTACTACTCCGGTATAGAGGAAGTAAAATAACCGGCTTATTGTATATAGCCACTCTTGGCTACATGGATGAGATAGTAAGACATGGAAAAATAAAAATGGTGGCAGCTAGTGGGTTCAAGTCTTCAAGGGCCTAGCTAGCTATACGCGTCCTCCAAGGTAAAAAGTACTCCTACTAGTACTACAAAGTATACTACTAGTACAACAATGAAAGAGAAGGTGAGAGGGTTAAAAAATGGAATACCTGGGTAGATGGTGATGGTCCGATCGTGGTAGATTATGTGACCATGTTGCACATCCGTGGTACCATGGGTAACGACTGCTAAGATAGTTGATCCCAATATGCCAAAGTCAGCTACAAGGTTCCAGGTTAGACCGAATCACGGATGCAAATGCACACCCAGGATCCGCGATCTTATTTTGATCGGGGGATGACTGGTCCCTACAAAATAATGGAGTACCGTTAGGGATGCAAATGATGGTTTGTGCATTCCGTTTGTAATCTCCCGTACCGTAGGATGTCAACCAGATGAAACAAGTCCCCTGGCTTGTCACCGCGAAGATGTGGCCTAGATGGCGCACGGCGTCTTCGAACGTGTAGGGGTACAAATCTGCCGCCGCAAATACGCGGCAGCCTCTGCCATTACTGCCTCCTGCATTGATGGCAATCCTTATGTCGAACACCGCAATGAGATAGTAATCGTCGTAGCCGCATCGCTTTGTCAGCGGGTCCGTAATTGCTATCTTCTTCAATCTCATGTAGGCATCATCATACGTATTCTTGCCCAGCCAGTCCGGAAGGCCGATCCCAATGGTGCAGAAGGGGTCTACCGGAACGGCCGCACTGCTGTGGATGTTGTGCAAAATGATGGTGGTATCCGGCCGGAGGTATGCAAGCCAATCTTCGTTGGCACCGACCCAGACCTATATATAAGACAGTGTGCAGCGGAGAAATTACGGGATGGAAATGGAATAACTATGTACTACATGATCAAACTCCATTACTGACCTGCTCATCGGACAAAATCCGACTACCTCTCAACGTCGGCAACTCTAGCGGAGTCAACGTGCAACCATGGCCAGGGAGCGGTGGACTATTCGAAGGATTGTCCCATAGAAGAACCTTCTCCTCTAGGATGCATGGAAGACCAACAAGCATGGCCTGTTTAAGCAGCATCTTGAAAAAGTTGCTGCAAGAAGCACCGAGTCTTGCAGCGGTGAGGACGTCGGATCAGCGTGGGATTTCTCCCACAGGATCGTCGTCCAAGGTCTCCCAGCCCCGACGAGGAGGAGAACCGCCTGGCGAATCCATGGGAGCAGCGATGAACTGCCTTCTCTTCGGGGGAGGGGAACTGGCGAGGAGGAGATAAGAGCGTAGTAACCGCAGGGCCTCGTCCCTTCCAACTGTAGATCGTTCCTCAGCAAAGGGGTGAGGCTATTATTTACTACTAGTACTCCCTCCGATTCTTTTTACTCTGCGCATAAGAGTAGACTCGGATACCAAGGCAGCATGCTTTCTGGATGGAAATACCCCTGGCGCATGGATGGGAGGAGTTAGCAGCTATAAATGCCCCATGCAGCCCATTGGCTGTCCGCCCGCATTCTCCTCTCTCTGCATGCTGTATGTATGTCTCCCTCTCTCTCACATGACTGCATGTGGTGGTGCTGGCCTATGAGAAGCTCGCGTGGAGATAGCAATCTTCTCTCCAGAAGTGATTTTTTTGAAAGAAAGGGATTATGGAACGTTATGGGATTGCATTACACTGTAAATAATAGCACTAGTAAGAAATTTTTGGCACTAGGTAGTAGTTTTTGGCGTGGATTAAGAAAATTTGGGTATGTTTTTGCCATTTTTTGTACATGCCAACTAGTGTCAAAAAACGTCTTACATTATGTGACGGAGGAGTACGTACTTGTACTCTAGCAGTACTAGTACTACTTTTCTCAACTAGTAGTGCGATGTACTGTACTTCTAGTCTAGTCTATTATAGTGCACCAGTTTTGAACTCTTGAATCTCAGGGCCAAGGAGCTACAGTTGGAAGTGGAGGGTAGTACTGTTCTCTAGAACCATCGCTAGACTATCAATGCAGGGGAAGTACACCTGCATAGTGGCCTAGTGGGTACTCTCGGTGCTCCATTTAGCCGCTCCTCTCACGTAGCTAGCCTACTTAGCCGCTCCTCTCACGCACACACTAGCAGCCTGTTTATCAGCAACGGTTGCTGCGGGGGCAGAACATTTGAGTTATTTGATACAGCGAGACTAGGCTTTTCGCTTCCATTTGTGGAGGTGTAATGGATCTCGTCGAACTCTGTTAGTAGTTCCTTCTTTATGAATGACATGAAGCAAAGCTTTTGCCTCCGTTTCAAAAAAAACACGGCAAGAGGAATTTCTTTTATCGTAGAGCCGATAATGGAGTGAAGTACATGCATGCAACGCCACAAGCTACAGAGTAGTAGTAGAGCACTTTACGTACAGAGCCATATTGCACAGTTCCCAATGCCCCGCCAGGCTTTTCCGGCTCCTCAGGCTTAATTGGGAGGCGCTAGTTTAAATATGCTACTAGTTGGAAGCTGCAAGAGAGGTGCAGCTAGGGCGAGCACGCGAGCCACGGTATGCTGGGAAGGAAAACCTGTTCACGTGGCTATGCTGTACAGTGCACCCAGATTGTGGGGCCGCACATCCATTTGACTTCAAAACTCAAACTACCCGTGTAAAATATTGGCTCGTAGCGAAGTGTAGTAGTACTATTTTTTTTAAAAACGCCGCCGTGTGTTCGGCCGGGATCGAACCCACAAAACGAGGTATACACTCCAGCGACCACTAGTAGTACTCGTTGGAGTACAACGCAACCAGAATCGCCTTTTGTCGCTAGTAGTACGTACATTGTTCCTTACAAGAAACCCCTAAGAGCATGGTTAATAGTACAGCCAGCTGCTGGGTATAAGCTAGTGCCATGTCATCTACAACCCATCTTATAGCCAACATGTAGTAGTAGTTTATTTCTTATAGCCCGCTGACTCAGCTCTATTGTGCTTGCTCTAATAATGCAAGAAACCACTAAAATGCCAAGAAACTACTACCACTTGCATACGTGGCAGACTTAAGATAAGACTACCTTATCAACCATTGTACATGCTCTTACCAACAAAAATCCTCGAGTGGCCTCCTACCTCCGGCCCGTCCACCTAGTCATCCTCGGCCATGGGACCCAGCTCCCGCCGCCGGCAGAAGGCGAGGTCAAAACCGCCGGTGGTGCGGAGCCCATGTTGCGGCAGCCCGGATGCCAGCTCCGTCCGGCGCTTGTGGCCGCTAGCTAGCCAAGATAGCTCCGTCCAGCTGCTTGTCTGCAAGGTTTTCTAGTTAGATTGGCAAGGCAGCACGGCGGCTTGCTCGCCCGCGCCGCACTAAGGCCAGCCATCTGGCTCGAGCGAAGGCCAGCGCGGCGGCTTGCTCGCTCGTGAGTCACGCTCAGGCTAGCCTGCCAACCCGTGCGGAGGCCAGCGCGGCGTCCGGCCCGTCCAGCGGAGCGGCGGCCAACTTGCTCATCACGGGCGCCACCGACGAACACGCATCAGTACTGTTTGAAGTAATGTTCAGGAAAAATAATGATTTGATGGGGAATAACAGGATAGAAGGTCAGATGTGGGTCCCTCGTGTCAACGGTCAAACAAAATGTGTTGGTTTAAGCTGCCTTGTCAGCACAGACATGTGGGCCAACCCTGTCATAAATGGGTTTAAACGAACCTAATCGGTAGGAGTACTAGGTATTTTTTGGCGTGGATTAAGAAATTTTGGGTATGTACAATAGATTCCTCCTAGGGCTGGTTGAAAGTGGTAGTTTTTTGTTAAATACTCTACATATTGTAAGTAGGAGTGAAAGTTAAGCTTTGGAAGCCAATAAGCAAGGCTAGTTACATAGTGCATGATTGAAAGTAAATATCAACCATGAGTGACTAATATCTTGATGGAAAACTCAAAACTATGGAATACTAGGAAAAGAAATGCATGGTTGGAAATACTAGCAATGTTCATGTCCGTTGAAACGAATCATAATTAGAATAATAATAATTCACAAACTTGGTACAAAACACTCTAATTTTGATATACACATGTCACTAGAGATATATTATGTTTCAATTAAAATATATTCCTTGGGCTGTTTTGGTGAGGTCAGGGAGGGATGTGGTTGGTTTTAAGATACTAATTATGAGTTTTTCTGCAAATTGGTAGACAAGTGGGATGTTGGTGAGAAAAGGCAATAACTTACCTCACAATCGTTAGATGTAGAACTAATGGTCAGAAACGACAGATGGCAGACACACCAGCATCACCAACTTAGTCTTGTGTAGGAGTACTAGCAAGATCCGTGCATTGCACGAAACACCAAGATGCATTTTTTTATAAAACACTTGTTATGATTGACCCTTGCGGGAGTAATCCCATGTGTAAAAACTAATGATATCTCGAGAAATATGAGATAAGGTGAAGAGGAGTGGGGTGTGGTGGTGGTTGGTGGTCGAACTGAGCGGAGGCATGGGGATTGACGACGCCGGCAGTGGCCACCAGGCCAGTTTGTTGGAGAGGCTTCCTTTCTTAATTGCTCAAGAATGAGGTTTGTTGGAGATAAGGATGAACGAGGGAAGGCCTTGTCTGTAAATGTGGAGAGGGGTGCGGGTATCTTTTAGTTTAATTTCCATCCGTCAGATATAGATTGGACAGTCTATATTGCAAGATGGCACACGTACCATCATCACCAACTCGCTTTTTTATAAGAGAAGAAATATAAGTATGGAGATACAAACGTATTATCGATACTTGCTTCCGTAAACTAGCATCTACATTCTATTCAACGCCTCGGCATGTGGGCCCTTAGAACAATGACTTCTCGACTATGTAAAACAAAGATTTTCCCGTCGCCGACAAGGAGGGGGTGACGGCGGCATGCTTTTTGGCTTGCTCTAGTCCTAGTAGTCATACTAGGTGGTCTAAGTTCGTGTAGATTTATTATTTTTCAACGACGGCGACAGCTGGCCCAAAATCAACCGCAACACGAGCACCATCGACGATCCTTAGCTATCAAGTATGACAGCGGTACCCATACGCCGCCGAGAATCAGATACTATTATCCAACGGCCGGCGCCTACGTTCACTTTCCTAGCATAAGCATCGCACCTTTGAATTTCTTCAGGGCATCATTCAGTTTTTCATGAGACGCGTTACTCTGCTTGCACTTGTAGGGCCATAGTTCTGGCAGTGAACATGTTACATGTGCTAAATTACATACCAGTGCACATATAGTTAATATGCTTTAGTTTTGTTCTGATGCCACCTGTTGGTTCCATCAGACTGCTTAATGTTCTCTATGCTTAATGACACATCAGCAAACTAGCATGTGGTTCCGTTGCTTTTTGTTTGTTTTACCCTACATTTTCTGATGCTAGCTATTACATCACTGCTCCGAGCCTCTGTTCATTACTTGTTTGTGTGTTCTTGATCTTCCCAAGATGCATGACTAATTTGATGCTTCTATTAATTATGGAGCTGCCAACCCCATGAAGCAAAATATTTTTTCTTTTGGGGCTGTCACCTCGAACAAGCATAAAAATAGAGGGAAGCAGATATACTCCCTCCGATTCTATTTACTCTGCCCATAACTCTTGACCTGCATACCAAGGAGGGCACTGGTTTAATTTTTCTGGACTAATTTGCCAATTAATTAGGGCAGAGGCGGATGGGGCGGGGAACAAAAGGAAACCAACGCTAGGAATCGGCAACGCGTAGACTAATACGAGAAAACTGAGAAAAAGTTATACTCAAAGTAAAAAGAATCAGAGGGAGTATTGTCGTGTATGCACACACCTTTATTTCATTAGTTTAGATGAACCACTGATGATCAATTCGGACCAGTGCATGTGATTAAAATTAATTTTACCTAAATAGATGGTGCAGAATAAAGTACAACAACTAGATTTGCAACCACGTGATGCTGACAATATCTTCAAAGAACATTGCAACAGCAGCTAGGCTTCACAGCAACATATGGTAAGCCACTGTGTTTTAGTACATGTTAAATGTAATGCGAGTGGGCTGCTTTCTTGGCTTGTGCCCTCAACGTGTAATCCTACCGAATTACAAATAGTTCAGTTGTCTGCTTTGTTGTATTGCTTGATTCAAATGCTTATTTGTTATTACGCTATACCTGAGTTGGCCAATATGTCAGCAGTGCCTACTGTACTATCGTAAAGAAGTGCATGCCTATTTCATTTGAGTCCTTAACTTTTCCTCTCAACTTCATCACATGACTGTCTTCGTAGTTTATATGAGGCCACACTGTTAAGTGCTTTCTCAGATTATTTCAACTGCTTAGATGCCTTGGCAACTTAAATATAGCGGTTGTACACTCCCTTTCAACTAGGGATGTCAACTGGGTCTAGTTTAATCCCGATTAAAGTCCACTAGTGGTATGATAGTTCAAAAGAGTTTTTGTTTTTTTTTGAGGAAAATGAACTAGGGAGGTAGCAAAAACTAACTAGATGGGACTAGTGGATTTCGTTTATTTGCCACTTACATCCCTAATTTCATCTTACCATTTTAATTTCTTTTCGGCTGATGCTGCTTCGAACCATTTAAATATAGTTTGCCATGCTCGGCAATAATTCGTTTGTCGTTTACCATGTAAGCTTACTGCCTGGATCATACGATAACTATCTCTTACTGATGTCCAGTGGAAACCTTTCAGGATGCCATTCACACTAGGACACAATGTACAACCCCAGAATCTATTTGTGGAAGCAGTGCGCCATCCATGTTACCAGATGGTAGCAGTTCAGAGGCAACACCGCCGGAGAGCAGTCTAAGCACATATATTATAGTGCTTGAGGCTCTACTAGAGGCAGAAAGAGATGGTGTGTCTGCCATGAATGAGGTAATATTTATCTTGAGGCTGGAAATTACGGAATTAGCGGCACGCATTATGCAAGCAACCCAAGAATTGGAGGAAGTAAGAATGTTGCATTTGAAGACGGAGGAGGTCCTGCTGTTTCTGCTATCTGAAGCCCAAGATAATCCCGGTTCTTCTTTAGATACCAGTTCAAATTTTCATTAGATTATTGTACTTGCATGTTGTGTCATGTCTCTGAATGGATTATGTTGCAAGACCCCTATGTTGTCCATGTGTTGTAATGATCCGAATTTTTTAGGCGAGGTAATCCTCAGAACTTGTATGATTGACATAAGGTGAACTGTTTGTCGTCTGAGCATATTGTATTGGATGAAATAACTGTTTGACTCAGAGTGTATCCAACCTACTGAATTCGAAGATCACGGCATTTCTAAATCATAATCATATATAAAGGTGGAACAAATCTTTGTTGTGGTTTTGAAGAAATAAATAACAAAACGTATAATTATCTGTGGATATTCGTAATCAAATACAAATTGGATTTGAATTTAGTTTGCCATGTCCCAGGGCAAACGTGAATGCTAATTCTCCCAAGTTTTGAACGAAGCGGCTAAACACCCACTATAATTTGTGGGCTACTCAAAGCAAGTGTTTGCGAGATGGAAATTACTGTCTACCCCTGACACTTCACATCCTTTTCTACAGGATTTACACTGTTGTCGATAAGGGTAGACTAGTAACTTCAATCAGATGTGACACGACGGCCTCTGAGCCCATTCAGACACGGTGGGCGCCAAACGTGGGCGGCAAAACACATTTGATTCAAGCTCGTCCGAAAGACATGTGTCTCTTCCTCCATTTCCCCATTCATACACGGTGGGCGGAAAAACAAACTCTCCTCGTCCGAAATCGATGTAGGCTTATATTTTAAATAGGGGCAGATGTGTAACTTCCATCAGACGTGACACAACCGCCCTACCTCTCAGCCCCGTTCATACACCGTGGGCGCCAACCGTGGGCGGCAAAACACCCTCTCCTCGCCTGAAATAGTTACTGGCAAATATTTGGGAGATGCGAGATTACCGTCCTATCCCCAACCGACGCGATATCCAAAATTTTAAATGGGGGATAAGTTCATAACTTTCCCCCATTTCAGAGAAGCGCGTCCCAAAGTTTGAGATCCCCCCTCCCCTCCATTTCCCCATTCATACACCGTCGGCGGCATGACAACCTCCGCACTGCGGCCAGCCTCCTCCGTCCGCCACACCATCCTCCACCTTGCTGGAGCCGCTACCCCTACCCCGTCGTCCACTGCAAGAGATGGACGTCTCTCATCCATGGCGCTAGACCATCATCCTTTCATCGCCTCCTATCACTTCATCGGCGCCGTCATCCACCTTGCTGTTGCCGCTCCTACGACCGCCTCGTCCACGGCAACAGGATGCAACAGGATATATCCCCCGACCCGGCCGTCTGCCATCTAAAGTCTTCTTCTCCGCCGCCGACAGCCATCGCACCCACAGCACCCTCAATGTATCATCATAGGTCTACACGGCGTCGCAAGAGAGGTGGTACTCTTCCATATGTGCTTAAGTTATTGATCTCACCCGGAAAATAGATCGTAATTTGTTTACTGTACTTTTCTTGTCTGTACCAAATCGTAGTGGCTAGTTGAAAGCAAACATTGGTTGCGAAGTAGCTTTGTCCGGTTTGCACCTTCAAATCCGCCATGGCACGGGCACTATACTCGTAAAGCTTATGGTTTACCCCCTTTATATTCACTACCATCATCGTAGGTGCTTCGTGTCGTGCTAGCACTGCTCCTCAAGACCTCAACCCAAAGCTTACGTGTTGAAATACGAATTTGATATGATGCTCATATCACTAAAACAGAGAACGTTTAATTGGTCACCTAATGTTCCTTTATTCGTTTCGAAAAGCATGTGCGCCACCCACTGGTCGAGCTAGTTCCACTTTTCTGATTTTTCTCTTGATGCTTAGGGTTTTCCCCTTTTATCTACTCTACTATGATCTGCCTAGGTGCTTTCTGTCGTACAAGCATTACTCCACCCTTCAAGCTAAACAACACAACACTCATAATTCGAAAGCTTATTTGTTCAAATATGATTGTGATATGATACTGATATTAGTTAACCGACACATTTAATTGGTTAGCTAAAGGTCCCACTTGAGTTTCCAAATGCATGTCGCGACATATAGAGAAACAGCATAATTGCATTTCCTTGTCACTTGTTGACCATACTTTCATGTCCATACCAAATCTTAGTTGTTATTTCAAAGCAAACATCGGTTGCTAACTACCCTTTGCACGGTTTGCAGCTTCAGATCTGCCATCCCACTGCCACGGTCAACACTGTACTCATCATGCTTATGTTTTCCCCATTTTATGATGACCACAATCGGCCTACGTGGTTCGTGTCGTAATAGCACTGCTCCACCCATCGAGCTAAACAAGCTTAGTTGTACAAATTGATATATGATATTATTGCTGTTATTAGTAAAACTGAGAGATGTTTAATTGGTTAGCTAAATGTTCCTACTTTAGTTTCGAAATGCATGTGAGCCACATATGGAGAGACCGGAAAGAATAGTATTTCTCTGTGCGCTCTGGTTCATCATGGGTGGCCAACCAACATTGTATTAAAAGACTTGTAATATCTACAATCTGCTTGCTCTTCTGCTCTTCTTTAAGATGATACTCTTCTCTTGCGGTCGACTGGTCAGGTCGAGTTGTTCTCCCTTAGTATATTTTGAATCTGTCAGGTCAGGTCGACTTGTTCTTCTTTACTATATGTTGAAGCTATCATATGCGAAGTGTCATCACTTCTGGAGCTCTCATATTTTGAGTAGTAGGCCACATTATATTAATGCACACAACAAATTACAGCATGCATGGCATCTTTCAAAAGAATTGCAGAGATAGCACAAAGGGGTTTACAGGGAGGCAGTATTGGATTAGAATCACTTCTGCATTACAAAGAAAATCTCACTTGTTTTTATGTTTTCATGCATGTCAGATATTGAACATTATCAAAATGAATATGAGAATGGGCGCACGAGAGGAATATTGTGGAATGATCAACTGCCTAACAAACTTGGCATGGTGGAGGATGGGCTATCTTATTCACCCATCAAGGTGCTTGCTCTAACTCTGCAAAGTTATATTGGTCGCACATATTTTGCTTCTGAAATCTTGCATTACTTCTACTTTGTTACACCATCTGCTTAGTTTAAGCACCATATATGAGTATATGCCATACCTATCCATTTTCTGTACCTATTCCATGTGTTGTCACACTGTTTTTCCAGTCAAATGTTGTTCTTTCGTAATAGGTGTCCAAAAGGAAGAGGGTGAGTGCAGGTCGTCAAGGAGTACAAACTAGGTATTTGGAAAAGGTAGTGATACCTGTTAAATCAGATAGATCAGCAGCCACAGAAAAGACAGGCCCAACTGGACCACACTTTACCCCTACTCCAGTGGCCAAACCCCTATTAGAACTGCTGGGAGCCCAGTGTCAGGTACTATCTATGATATCAATTCAAAATTTGAACTCCTAAATTTCTGCTTATGCCTTACCTTCTCTCTTGTATGAAAACTAATTTCAGATGAATCTCCTTGCTCAAAGGATCATACGATCTCAAAACAATAATGGGCTATGCATTTCTATTGTCAGTACCTCTCTCCATTTTGCCTTGTAATGCTGTACTTAATTAATTGCTATTTGATTATGTATCATCAGTCTGCACTTGAGCTTCATTATCCTCTATTTCTTCCAATATTATTTGATCTATATTTACTCTTTGCAAAATGTAGAATAATGGCAACGCTTATAAAGAATTTTCTTTGGGGAATTTATTGAATTATCCTTCCATCAACATGGAGAAGGGATTTGTCCAGCCCGTGTTAACATGTAATGTAAGCTCATCCTTCTCAAGCCTTCAAACTTTTTTCTAGTATAGATTTGGGTAGGCATCATTTCCACCACTGTTGTTTGCTTTGCTGTTTACATCTGATTGGATGTTTGCAACAACTACCAGTTTCAAATTGTAGTTGTAAAAACATGTTCCTTATGCAGAACAAATCCATTTATTTTCTTATATAATTGTGAAACCTATTACGTGTCTCCTTGTTTCTCTTTCAGACTCGTATCTCTTACACTAGGCAGAACATTAGGGAAGATAGTGAGCCAAACCATCTTGAGGACAGCGAGATGACCCCAAGGTCCTGTCTTGATGAAGACAGTGAGTTAAAGCTACTCACCAGCAGGTGTGAGACAACCTCTGTGCAGTCGCTGCCTCAATCAGTTCGACTTCTTCAGTCTCGACTTAAAGCGGAAAGGCTTGTTTCAGCTCAGCTCCGACTTGAAGTCAAAGATGCAATGAAGATGTCAGAGGACTTCCATGTGCACCATCATGCCTTTCATCTAGTGTTGATGCATCTATCGTTGACACAACTGAGGTCTACTCAGCTTCTTCAGCTGTTTGGGGGGCCCAACCTGGCCAGGCCTAGTGCCTTCTGAAGTGCTCTCAGTTTTGTATATTCTTTTGTCAGCGCGTTTATTTGCACTGGTGGCGAACTTTGATGCCCAGTGGATGTAATATGTGTGATAGCCGTGATAGCCTAGCGTAAGTTGCTTGCTTATTTATTTCCTTGTTGTCTCGTTTATTTGTTTTCTTCTAGTCATTGCAGTTCTTTTTCCGTCGTTTGCTAGTGGCTGCAATAAGCTATTTTTTAAAACTAGGCCACAATAACCATGAGCTAATATTTACTATAGTGACACTGGGCCTCCTACGGGCCGTAGAAACAGTGGGCCTTCTACGGGTCATAGAAACAGTGGGCCTTGTACAGGCCGTAGAAACAATGGGCCTTCTACGGGTCGTATCATCAATGGGCCTTATACGAGCAGTATGATTGATGGCCAAACATGGGCCAATAACAGGCCGCATTATGGCCATAAACGGGCTAGAGTTGGAATCGTCCGTTCATGGGCCGACCATAATGGGCCATCGTTAATAGGTCGTATTTGATGACGCTATGAAAACGGCCCAACGTATTAACGGACCACAAACGGGCCGACTGTAACCACAGGCTGAATTTGGCCCACAAGCAGAAAATGACAGTAATGGGTCATAAGTAAACGAATGCTGGAAATGGGCCCAAGAATAAATGGGCTCTGAGAAGGCCGAAAGATAACATGGGCTGGAAACGGCCCAACGGAATAACGGGTTGTTAATGGGTATAAAGTGATACACTGTTCATTACGGGCCAGTTTCACCATGGGCCGTTAATGGGTGTAAAGTGACACACTATTCATTACGGGCCAGTTTCACCACGGGCCGTTAGTAGGCCAAGAGTTACATAGGGCCTCATATGGGCCGAAAGACGTCATGGGCCATACATGGGCCAGAATTGAAAACGGGTTGTAATCATATTGGATGGCCCAGATGACGCTACTAGGCCTAATTCAGATAGGGTGTAACGGACCTTTGGTTAGCGAGCTGTAAATGGGCTATATTTGAACATGCCGTTAACTGGCTTTCCATGGCTCTGTTGGGCCGTGCCACATGTCGACGTAT
Organism: Triticum dicoccoides; assembly: GCF_002162155.2. Lineage (NCBI taxonomy): Eukaryota > Viridiplantae > Streptophyta > Magnoliopsida > Poales > Poaceae > Triticum > Triticum dicoccoides. The sequence continues at coordinate 256,175,902 of NC_041384.1, forward strand.
CATAGGCGCCTTCCGTCCAATGAGTGGTTGACATCTGTCCCAACGATGAGCCTACACGTGTTTCCTCCAGCCAATGATGATTTTACACGTGGAAAATCCCCATTGGTCGGGGCTGTTAACGGGTTATCGGATCCAAAACCCCACCCGATAGCTTAACAGCGTTCCGTTACGGTGGATGCCACGTGTCGGTCACCCTTGACGAAAGCACTTCTGTGACGCGTGATTTATCATCATGGAAGTGGACACTTCCGTGATGATAATTTTGGTAATGTCATGGAACACTTCTACGATAGCACAGGTATGACTATCTTGATTCTGTCATACATTTGTCATGGATGTACATGCATGACAAAAAAGCGACCTACTATGACAAACACGTATCATCACGGAAGTGTATTTTTTTGTAGTGAGTAGCTATTAATGTAAGTACAGTGATAGACCACGTTCATTCCTTACAAGAGGACTGCAGAGCTAAACATCTTCAAAAGCATTGGGTTGATTCTAAATTTATGTTAGAGTCCATACGGATCTTATAATGTCCACCAAATGGTCGATTACGAGGCTAACATGTGCAGTGATGCTACATAATCAAACAATTATGAAAGTAAGTATGGTCATACAGGGCAAGAGGTACTCACAAGAGCAATGCAGTGTGCAGTATAGTTGCGAGATTCTGTGGTCCCTTGAGAACGAATGTTCTTCTGCTAACAGTTTTCATACAAGTGAGACATTAAGGCAAATGCAGAAATGTAGTTCAAATTGTGATGTGATATCATAGACAGTACCTTACGCTGCAGCCAGGACCAATGTGTAACAAGATTGTTCCAGTCACCGTCGGATAAATGTAGCACCGGAGACTTTACAGAAATTTTGTTCAGAGGCTTGGCATCGAAGTGCGCTTGCCTCAGGTAGGAACGATACTTCATCAATGAGTGCTTGAAAAGTGTAACCAACCCTTGCTCGTCATCACAATCCAGTTTGCACCTCGCCTATTTAAAAGAATGAAATCTTGTGTCTTCTGTCAGCAGAAACATATGTAGTAATGACCATGAATAACATTAGTACATTACTTACGCATAAGTTGCGGAGGAAGACTGGAAATTGTTCTGTGTCTGCGGTATAATCTTTCCATGAAGGAAAGATGCGCACAAAGTTCCTGACAACAACATAAGCTTCGTCTTCTAAACTGGGAAGAAATGGAACAAGGGTCCTATTTTCTGCAATTGGGGCTCTCTCTGGTTCGAAAAGGGATTTGGCAACTGGATTTGGTGTACTCTTTGCTGGAATGGGGGTTTTGCGTCGTACAACTGGTGCTATGTCAACTGGCATAATCATACTGTTTGCTGCAGTTGGGGTCTGTTGAGTTGGGGCATCAGAAATCACCAGTGTAGTAGGGCTAGAGTGTGCTAGAGTTGGGGTATTTTGTGGGTCAAGTGATATTGCCACTACACCTAATGGGCTATTTGATTTATCAGGTGCCACTACCTTTTCCAAATACTTTGCTTGTGCTCCTCCACGATCAGCAATCGCCCTCTTCCTTTTGAACGTCTGATACACAAGAACATCATTTGAATGGATAAATATGGTATGATGACAGATGGAATATGTACTGAAAATGGATAGGCAGGGCGTATTCACATACACGATGTGTAAACTAAGCTAATGGCAGTTTAACAAAGTAGAAGCAATGCAAAGCATCAATTGCAAGATATGTGCGAGCAATGTAACCTTGGAAAGTTAGAGCAAGTACCTTGATGGGTGAATAAGATAGGGCATCTTCCTCTGACTCCTCCACTAGGGAGCTACATTGACTTAGGTCTCCCTCTAGCTCAGAATCACCGTTAGGATCATATTTTGAGCATGATTCTGTAGGTGGAGAGTGTTTGCATTGCATTGCATCCACACTTGATTTCAGTCCCTTAATGCCAAGTTTGACAGCCATGGCATTGTTCTGCTTTATTCTTTTCATGCACGCAAGCTCATGATCATTATGATGCTGTCCAGAATCTGAGATTCATGAAAACATAAAAAGTAGTCAGATTATCTATGGAATGCATTGCGGTTTCAACTCGGAGAGTGTCTCCCTATAAACCCCTACATATGCAAAGTTCACCTCCCCAAGCGTGCTAACCAGACCACACACAGAGATACACACCCGAGCGGCGAACATGCATTTTTGAAACTAATTTAGGAACATTTAGCTGACCAATTAAATAACTCTGTTTTAATAATATCAGATTCGTATTTGAACAACTAAGCTTGTTTAGCTTGATGGGTGGAGCAGTGTTATTATGATACGAAGCATGTATTCTGATCGTATAGTGATCATAAAAGGGGAAAATCTAAGCATATATTTTTTAGCAAAAGAGGGTTTCCCCTCTGATTTATATTAAAGAAACCACCACGGAACCAACATGATCAATTAAACCATATTATGGCTATGCCATGGCAGATTTGAAGCTGCAAACCGGAGAAATGATATTTAGCATCCATTGTTTGCTTCGAACTAAGAACTAAATTCTAAGAGCTGAAAAGAAAGTAGAGTAACCCAGTTAAGATCTATTTTCTGGTTGAGATCAAAAAGTTGAGGAGATATGAAGTACCACCTCTCTTGCGGCGCCGTGTAGGCATCGGGGGTGCGATGGCTGTTGATGAAGCCATGTACCTAGGGTAGGGGCACAGACCTGTCCAAGAAGCCCTACCCTAGGACATCCCTAGAAGAAGTCACCTTTCAATCGACTGAGGAGTTATCCCACTCGACGGGTTCAAGACACTCGACCAAGAAGCTGTCACTCGACCATGAAGCCAACCATTCGACCGCCAGGAGACCTAAAGTCACTCCGCAGGCAAACGGTCGGCTATCAAGTAGTCTTTATGGCCATTATAGCACTCTATTAGGGGCGTTATCAGTAACGGCCAACCTTAAATGTACCTTAAACCCTGCATTACTGAGGGCAGGAGGTGGCCGGCGAACTCTATATAAGCCACCCCCCTCCTCAGTATGAAGGGTTCGCACCCCTGTTATTCACACGCCAGTAATCCAGTCGACCGCCTCCGGGCACCGAGACGTAGGGCTGTTACTTCCTCTGCGAAGGGCTTGAACTCGTACATCTTGGTGTGTTTACAACTTCCCAATAGCTGAGATCTAGCCTATCCATACATACCACCCTACATCACTATCAGAGGTAGAACCACGACAGTTGGCGCCCACCTTGGGGCAGGAATCTTAGCACCTGATTGGAGAAGTTGCGATTTTTCCGATCCCTTTGATCATGGTTTCGTGCGGAGTTTTGGTAGAGGGCCGCGAGATCCGCCTCGGCGCGCTCACATTCGTCGCCGACGACTCCGCCTGGCTTCAGGAAGCGCCACTCGACATCGACGCGCTCCCCGTCCGCGGTGCGACGCATTTCCGCGCATGCGTTCATGGCGTCCTCCTGCGGCACCCGTCGACCCAGTATCGGTCGGCCCCCGTATCGTCTCCCCGCTCTGTCTCCCACCAGCGCAAGCGCTCCGGTCGGTCAAGACTTCAGAGGTGGGCGAGGCATGCCGTGGCTCGCCAGTCGGCCGCCCCGCAAGTCGCGGCAATCGAGCCCGACGAATCCCCCTGCGGCCTGTTCGACCTGTCGACTGGCTCTGCAGAGACCGCATCCGAGTGCGACAGCAGCGACCCAGCGGCTGAGATCCTGGCGGTCGATGGAATGCACAGTCCTCCCGGTTTCCCTCGCGCTGATGGAGGCGCGGGTGGGGGCGACCCGTCGCATCCCCACGATGAGTATCTCCCCGAACCTCTCACGTCATTGCAGCGAGAGGAGCTTCGCCGCCGGAACACGGACGCACTCCGCACTCCTATCGTCGGAGAGTCCCCCGAGGCCCGGGCCTTGGAGGACGCGCGCTTGGCTAATTTGGCCGAGCACACTCGACTGGAGAATCTCCAGCGAGCACTCGACGAGCAAGCGCGTCAGCGGGCTCCCGAGTCTAGTCGACGCCAGCTCTTCCCGCCGACGCAGGTATACCGAACCCCAGTTCAGAATTTGGCCGCCGCGGCCCGTATAGCAGAATCGATTCAGCCCTCCCAGTCAGAGGCTGGCAGGGGCTTGTTACAGATCAGAGCGTTGCTCCGGGCGGCGGGAAACCAGAATTCCGCCGTTTCTCAGTCGCGGAATAGGATCCACAGTCGATCCGTTGCAACAGATACAGTCCAGTTGGCTCACAGCCCACGGTCGCCCCCGAGGCGTGAGGGACGTGGCAACCGGCATGATCAGTACAGAAGGAATGAGCAGTATGATCACCGATCCGATCGTGATGATCGACGTCGAGTGCCAACCCCTCCCCCGAGGAGTGGGTCATATGCGCCTCGACATCGAGATGACAGGCGCCCTCATAGCGTTGGGCAGAGGATTCCTGTCGACCCCAGGGACCCAGGCTTTGACGCGAGATCCGTCCTCGTTCAAGGCTTGGTTGACAGGAATAGGGCTCATCGGGAAGGCCAGAACAGAGATGCGCCCGCCAGCAGCAGAATACGTGTTTCAGGGCCAGAGTGTTTCAGTCGAGCCATCAGGGCCGCGGTGATTCCTCGCAACTTTCGGTTGGCGACTGGAGTCAGCAAGTTCATCGGTGAGTCTAAGCCTGACACTTGGCTCGAAGATTACCGAGTGGCTGTACAGATTGGCGGTGGCAATGATGAGGTGGCTATGAAGCATTTGCCTCTCCTGTTAGAGGGCTCGGCCAGAGCGTGGCTGAATCAGTTAGCACCCAGCAGCATCTACACTTGGGAGGATCTCTCTCGAGTGTTTGTCACAACCTTTGAGGGAACATGCAAACGACCTGCAGGCCTTACAGAATTGCGGTCTTGCGTGCAGAAGCCGAGTGAAACTCTGAGGGATTACATCCAGAGGTGGATCACTTTGCATCACACAGTTGAGAACGTACCGGATCACCAAGCAGTTTGCGCCTTTAAAGAAGGCGTCAAGAACAGAGAGTGGAACCTGAAGTTCGGTCGGACCGGAGAAATGTCCCTGAATCGGATGATGGAAATTGCCACCAAATACGCTAACGGAGAAGATGAAGATCGACTCCGGAGTGGCAAGCAGAAAGCAGTAGCCCAGGAAACCGGAGGCAATTCCAGTCGGAAGCAGAAGCGGAAGGCCGAGCCAGCCGCCCCTGGGGAGGCCCTGGCCGCAACCCAGGGAAATTTCAAGGGAAAACCCAAAGGCCCCTGGAAGCCCAAGAAAGTCAAGGATCAAGATGGAAATGATGTTTTGGATCTACCATGTCATATCCACACCAAGAAAGATGAAGAGGGTAATTTTATTTATCCAAAGCATACCACTCGACAGTGCCGGCTCCTGATCCAGCAGTTTCAGGGCAAGCAGCCCAAAGATAAGGAAAAAGAGTCGGACAGAGTCGAGGACAAGGAAGATAGCGACGACGGATACCCCCAAATCAATTCCACCCTGATGATTTTTGCTGATGTCGAAAGCAAAAGTCGACTAAAAGTCATTAACCATGAGGTGAATATGGTTGCTCCGGCGACACCCAGTTATCTGAAGTGGTCTCAGACTGCCATCACGTTCGACCAGTCCGATCACCCTACGCACATTGCCACCCCTGGGAGGCAAGCTTTGGTGGTCGACCCAGTTGTCGAAGGCACTCTACTGACCAAAGTCCTGATGGATGGTGGTAGTGGCCTGAACATATTGTATGCTGAAACATTGAAAGGGATGGGCATTCCGATGTCCAGGCTCAGTGCCAGCAACATGAGCTTCCATGGAGTCATTCCTGGAAAGAAAGCCGAGTCACTCGGCCAGATTGCTCTCGACATGGTTTTCGGTGATTCAAAGAATTACCGCAGGGAAAAGTTGACATTTGAGGTTGTGGACTTCCAAAGTGCTTATCATGCTATTCTGGGCCGGCCAGCTTATGCACGCTTCATGGCTCGACCATGCTACGTGTATCTCAAATTGAAAATGCCCGGTCCTAGAGGTGTGATCACCGTTACCGGCAATCGGAAGAAAGCAGAAGAGTGTTATCAGAAAGGATCGAAGATTGCTGACGCCCAGATGGCAGTTGTTGAGCTACAAGAGTACCAGAATACTACTGATCCGAGTGAATTGCTACGAGCCAAGAAGCCTGCTTCAGAATCTACTTTTCAGTCATCCGGTGAAACTAAGCCAGCTTACATTCACCCGACCGACCCCGACGCTGCTCCGACTCACATCTCGATGACGCTCGACTCCAAATAGGAAAAAGCGCTCATCCAGTTCCTCCGTGAGAACTGGGACGTCTTGGCATGGAAGCCTTCTGACATGCCTGGAGTTCCCAGGGGGCTGGCTGAGCACCGTCTACGAGTCGACCCGAAGTTCAAGCCTGTGAAAGAACATCTTCGACGGTCCGCCGTCCAGAAGAGGAAAGCTATTGGCGAGGAGGTGGCTCGGCTCTTAGCAGCGGAGTTCATCCGAGAGATTTACCACTCCGAGTGGCTCGCCAATGTAGTCATGGTTCCCAAAAAGGACAAGTCACTTCGCATGTGCATTGACTTTAAACACATCAATCGGGCCTGCCCGAAAGATCATTTCCCTCTCCCCCGCATCGACCAGGTAGTGGACTCGACCGCGGGGTGTGAGCGTTTGTCTTTTCTAGATGCTTATTCAGGGTACCATCAGATCCGTCTGTATGGACCCGACGAGATCAAAACAGCTTTCATCACCCCATTTGGGTGCTTCTGTTATGTCACCATGCCCTTCGGCCTCAAGAATGCTGGAGCCATGTTCATGAGGATGATTCAGAAGTGTTTACTCACTCAGATCAGTCGGAACGTAGAAGCATACATGGATGATATTGTGGTTAAGTCACGGAAAGGTTCCGACCTACTGAGCGACCTTGCCGAAACCTTTGCTAACCTCAGGGGATACGATATCAAGCTCAATCCATCAAAATGCACATTCGGAGTTCCAGGAGGAAAGTTACTCGGTTTTCTCGTTTCCGAACGAGGAATCGACGCCAATCCCGAGAAAGTTGGCACCATACTCCGGATGAAGCGCCCTGTGCGTGTACACGATGTCCAGAAACTTACAGGTTGCTTGGCCGCTCTAAGTCGATTCATTTCTCGTCTCGGTGAAAAGGCGTTGCCTCTTTACCGACTGATGAAGAAGTCTGACAAGTTCGAGTGGACTCCAGAAGCTGACGCAGCGTTTGCAGAGCTCAAAGCTCTGCTCTCCACCCAGCCGGTGCTTGCTGCCCCAATCAGTAAAGAGCCTCTGTTGCTGTACATTGCGGCCATGGGACAAGTTGTCAGTACAGTACTCACGGTCGAGCGGGAAGAAGAAGGAAAGGCCTGCAGAGTTCAGCGCCCAGTATATTATGTGTCTGAAGTTTTGACCCCTTCGAAGCAAAGATATCCCCATTACCAGAAGCTTCTATATGGGATCTACATGACCACGAAGAAGGTTGCACACTACTTCTCTGACCATTCCATTACAGTCGTCAGCGACGCTCCACTGTCAGAGATCTTGCACAACAGAGATGCAACTGGTCGAGTGGCTAAGTGGGCGATTGAACTCCTCCCCCTAGATATTAAGTTTGAAGCAAAGAAGGCTATCAAGTCCCAAGCAATTGCAGATTTCGTTGCCGAGTGGATTGAACAGCAACTCCCGACTCAAGTTCACTCGGAGCACTGGACCATGTTCTTCGATGGATCTAAGATGTTGAACGGTTCCGGTGCTGGGGTAGTATTGGTCTCCCCCCGAGGAGATAAGCTTAGATACGTTCTCCAGATTCACTTCGATTCCTCCAACAATGAAGCAGAATATGAAGCACTCTTGTACGGGTTGCGCATGGCCATTTCACTTGGCGTCCGGCGCCTCATGGTCTACGACGACTCAGATTTGGTTGTTAACCAGGTGATGAAGGAGTGGGACGTCAGAAGCCCAGCTATGACTGGCTATTGCAATGCAGTAAGAAAGCTAGAAAAGAAATTCGAGGGGTTAGAGCTTCATCACATCCCCCGACTGAAAAATCAAGCAGCAGATGATCTGGCAAAGATAGGCTCCAAGAGAGAAGCCATTCCCAGCAATGTGTGTTTGGAGCACATCCGCTCGCCGTCAGTCCAGGAGGATCCCTTCGCAGAAGAAGCCCCGCAACCGAAAAGTGCCACAGATCCGACTGAAGTCGAAATTCCTGCTGTGGTCGACCTAGTCATGGAGGTCTTGGCTATCACTCCTGACTGGACGGTACCATACATCGCGTATATCTTGAGGAAAGAACTCCCGGAGGACGAGGAAGAGGCTCGACAGATCGTCCGCCGATCCAAGGCCTTCACAGTCATAAAGGGACAGTTGTATAGGGAAAGCGCGACTGGAATCGGTCAGAAATGCATAACACCAGAAGAGGGTCAGATGATCCTTAATGATATCCACTTAGGGACCTGTGGTCACCATGCGTCCTCTCGGACCATTGTGGCTAAAGCATACCGAGCAGGATTTTACTGGCCAAGAGCAAATGAGATGGCAAAAGAGATAGTCGACAAGTGTGGAGGTTGCCAGTTCTACTCCAACATGTCACACAAGCCTGCATCAGCCCGGAAGACCATTCCACTCGTCTGGCCCTTTGCTGTCTGGGGTCTAGACATGGTTGGCCCACTAAGAACAGGCAGAAGTGGTTTCACTCATGTGCTTGTGGCAGTCGACAAGTTTACCAAATGGATTGAAGCTAAGCCTATCAAGAATCTTGATGCTTGCACTGCTATTAGTTTCGTCAGAGGGCTAACATTCAGATATGGAGTCCCGCATAGCATCATCACTGACAATGGGTCAAACTTCGATTTGGACAAGTTCAGAGCTTTTTGCGCCTCCCAAGGCACTCAAGTTGACTACGCATCGGTCGCCCATCCCCAGTCGAATGGACAAGCTGAAAGAGCAAATGGTCTGATTCTCAAAGGACTAAAGCCTCGACTGATGCATGATCTCAAGCACGCGGCAGGTGCTTGGGTCGACGAGCTTCCATCAGTTCTGTGGGGATTGAGGACCACCCCGAACCGGTCGACTAGAAGAACTCCGTTCTTTCTGGTTTACGGAGCCGAAGCCGTCCTGCCGAGTGATCTACTTCACAATGCCCCCAGAGTCAGCTTTATAACGAAGACGAAGCAGAGCAAGCCCGGCAAGACGCAGTCGACCTCCTAGAGGAGGACAGGGAAATGGCTATGATCAGATCGACCATCTATCAGCAAGACTTGCATCGATTCCATGCCAGAAATGTGAAGAGCCGAGCCTTCCAGGAAGGAGATTTGGTCCTCTGAGTGGATCAACAGAAACCACACAAACTTGCTCCTACTTAGGAAGTCCCCTTCATCATCACCAGAGTCCTCCACAATGGAGCGTATCACCTCTACAATGTTGATCACCAGATCAACGAGCCACGAGCTTGGAATGCGGAACTACTCCGCCCCTTTTACACTTGAGTTCTCCCTTGGACGGGATGTAATAAGAAAAAAAAATTCCCACAGTTCATTTTTATCAAAGACAAGAGCGTCCCAATAATTGTTGTCACTTTTGTTTGCATACGAAATCCCCCAGTGGGTGACTTAGCCGCGAATCCGTTTCGCCTAAGTTTAAAAAATCCTACCGAGTGGAGAGCAAACCTCCCACTGGGGGGCTTAGCTGCAGCCCAGTGCTCGCCTAAGTATACAAAAATCCTACCGAGTGGAGAGCAAACCTCCCACTCGGGGGCTTAGCTGCAGTCCAAGTACTCGCCTAAGTGTTCAAAAAGTCCTATCGAGTGGAGAGCAATCCTCCCACTCGGGGGCTTAGCTGCAGTCCAGTACTCGCCTAAGTTCTCCCACTTAGAGACTTTGCTGTAGTCAGGCACTCGCCTAAGTGTTTAAAAATCCTACCGAGTGGAGAGCAAACCTCCCACTCGGGGGCTTAGCTGCAGCCCAGCGCTCGCCTAAATGTTTAAAAATCCTACCGAGTGGAGAGCAAATCTCCCACTCGGGGGCTTAGCTGCAGCCCAGCGCTCGCCTGAGTGTTTAAAAATCCTACCGAGTGGAGAGCAAACCTCCCACTCGGGGGCCTAGCTGCAGCCCAGCGCTCGCCTAAGTGTTTAAAAATCCTACTGAGTGGAGAGCAAACCTCTAACTCGGAGGCTTAGCTGCAGCCAAGTGCTCGCCTAAGTACAAGACACAACCCAATCCACGAGTCGACTGCTACCTTCCCCTTCGGAGCTGCGCCGCAAATACAAGGTTATTCCGAGTGAAGATCAAGATCCACTCGACGAATCAAACCATGAAGATATTAAATGAGAAATCAAGATCAGATAAAGCCTAAAAGGTCCCAGACCTCAGGCCAAAGTAATCGAGCCCTCAGCTCGACGGAGTTTAACGGTTACAAAATCCACTCGGCATTCCGAGGCAAATTTAAAGTGGAGCTTAAAAGTTTTTCACTCCTCAGGTGGAGGACTGGAAGGGGCGACAAACTCGTCCGAGTCGATCCCGTCTGCAATACGGGTGGTAGCAGCGATGAAAGTCTCCATGAAATATTGAAAGTTGTGCTTCCTGGTATTGGCAACTTGGATGGCGGCCAGCTTCTCTTCTCGCGCCTCCTTGCAATGGACGCGGACCAGAGACAGAGCCACATCAGCGCCACACCGAGCAGAAGACTTCTTCCACTCCTGCACTCGGTCAGGGATTCCGTTAAGTCGAGTCATCAGAGACTCGAGATCATTTTGGAGCGTAGCCTCTGGCCAAAGTGCCGAGTCGATCCGTGACATGGCAACCTTCAGTCGAGCCAAGTAGTCCACGACGCCGTCAATGCGAGATTCCAGTTGGAGCAGATTCATGGCAGCTTCATCTTTCACGGGAGAGTTGATTGGATCCAAACCTGTTTCGATCCGCCCAGTCTCCTCTTCAAAGTTCTGGCAAAGCTCTGCATTCACGATCCAAGGATAAGTCAATTTTCATAGACTGAGTCGACACAAAAAAAACAGTCGGAACCGAATGAGCACCTTCAAGCTTGATGTACAACTTCTTGGCGAGGCTCCTCAAGTAGCTCTCCAGGTCGTCCCTCCTGTGAGCGATGCCTTCCACCTTCTCGCTCAGGGTGAGGTTCTCCTTCTTCCAACGTGTACACTCCCAGTTGGCTTCAGTCAGAGCGGTCTTCAGCTTGGCATTCTCTTCTTCCAATTGGCCGACTGAAGCCAGCTTCTGTTCGGCCAGAGCGGTCTTGTCGTCAGCCTCCTTACGGGCAGCAGCCAAGTCCTGATCCTTCTTCGCCAGAGCTTCGCTCAGTTTTTCTGCAAAAAAGTGATGATTGACTCGGAAATAGCAGAAGGGTACTCAAGCTTAAAAACTAACCACTCGACAAAGTCGTCTTACCTGCGGCGCCGTCCCTGACCTTCTGCAGCTCTATTCTGGCCAGCTCCAGATCAAGGTTCAGTTGAATCTTCTGCTTCTCCAACTCAGTATAGCAAGCTACAAGTTCGCAGGATTTCTGTAAAAGAAAAATCAGTCGACAGACGTCCAAGATAAGTTGCTTCCGAGTAACTAAGAGACAATGACGACGTTTCTAAGACCACAGCCGAATCAAAAACATTCGACAATAGTCTCGGGGACTACACCCAGTGGGTGCACTCAGCGTGCCCCCACTGGTTCGACCAAAAAAAAAGAAGAAGAAGTCGACTGCCCGCAGTCGACCGGATATAGCCCCATTCGACATGGCCTGACCAGACCGAATGAAGAAATACAGCTACAGCAACACAATATAAAGACTACAGTCGACTGCCCGCAGTCCACCGTAGTCTCGGGGACTACACCCAGTGGGTGCACTTAGCGTGCCCCCACTCGTCCAAGAATTGGCAGACACACCCAGTGGGTGTACAGATACAAAGATCTTCGGAAAAGAGATTCTTCAAACAGCATATCATAACAGACCAAACGTTGAGTCGACTGACCTGGACGTTGCTCTGAAGAGCCGAGCTCGCGTCATAAGCTGCTTGGCTGGCTTCCCGAGCCAACTTCACTTGCTCCATCATGATCCCCGCCTGACGTATAGCCTCTTTTGCAGCAGCCGCTTGGTCCTCAGGGATGGGGTATGCGGCAAAAAGCGAAGACGGATCCGCAGTCGACGACGAGGGCCGCGCACTCGCCAGAGGAACGGCGAAGGTCACAGAAGCCCGAGTGGTGTCACCACCATCCCGAGCTGCGGCCTCGGACGCCGGAGCGGATTGGGGGGTCTTGTCAGCCGACGCCCTCTTGTGCCTCCTCACTCTCAACGGACCGTTGTCGTCGTCATCCGGGAGGTCGATAACATGAGGAGGGGCTACAAAGGAAACGTTTAATCGACTAGGATTGCAATAAATGTTTAGTCGACTCAAAGCGGAACGTCAGTAATCGTACCAGGGTTGGAGGTAATAGCATCCTCCATCTCTTGGTCGTCGTCCTTGGCGGAGATCTCAGAAGTAGCAGCACTGCAAGCCTCGAAAGTCAGTCGGTTGGCTCAATGGATCGACCAAGAATCCGTCCACGGTCGACAAAGGAAAACAAGTTTTATTATTACCCAGAAATGGTGGGGACGGCCATCTTCATCTTGGGCAGAGCCTTGGGCGGCTTGGACGGTGCTGCGCGCAGGTGCTTGGGAGCCTTTCCAGTCGACGTAGGAGAAGAGGTCCGAGGGTGTTTCGACGACTGCCCGGCAGGGGCAGTCGCACTACCACGCTACCGCACTGGATCGTGTGTGAGCTTGGATCGCCCCTCCGAACGGGGGGGTTCAATCTCCTCCTCCTCCTCTTCGCAGGAGTCAACGTCGTCGCCTCCCTCTCCTTCACCGTCGGACTCCCACTCGCCTTGATTGTCCCCGCTCTCACCTCCGCTCGCCTCCCCTTCCTCAGTTGGCCCCTGTGCCCCACTGGGCGTCGAGTACATCTCAGTAGTCGCCTGAAAAACAACAGACAAGACAAAGGTCAATCTGTCAGGACCCCGACTCAATGTCACATCGATCTAGCATGTAACACCTCATATCACTTTGTGGCCTCACGCACGGTATTCCCACAGGTGTCGCCTTACCTTGGCCCGGGACCGTTTGCGCCTTTTGGCACATGTATATGACGGTGTCGCTAGCATCCATATGATAAGGAGCCCGGGCTGACATGGCTAGTCGTAAACCCAAAGTGGCACAGACTTACAGGGACAGGCATCCATGACCCAGCATCGAACGTGTCGGTCATCAGCGAGTGAATCCAGGCTGTAGCACTGGGCTAGCAGGACTCCGGTGAACCGGGCTGTAGCGGGCTAATAGGACTCCGGTATTCATCGCGTGACATTTCCCCGAAGGGACAGACACAGGAACGAAGAAGGACACATGCCGGCCAGCCTAAGTGTTCCGGAGCAGTAGCGAGCTACCATGGCTCGGTGGAAACACTAGGAGACATTTCCCGGTAAGAGAGGCTACTGAAGATAAACAACTAGATGGTCAGATCCCACACATACCAAGCATTTCAATAGCATACACACAATATGCTCGATATGTGCAAATACAACATGGCATCACAACATGACTCTACGACTCAAGTAATTTATTCAAATAGGCTCCGAGGAGCGAGATATTACAATCATGGGTCTCATGACCCAACAATCAGAGCATACAAGTCAAAGCACATGCGGAAGCTTAACATGTCTGAGTACAGACAACTATAAATGAAAAAGGCTGAGAAGCCTGACTATCTACCAGATACTGCCGAGGGCACAAGATCGTAGCTGAGGTAACAAGCTAAACGTCGAAGTCCACGTGGAACTACTAGTGAGACCGAAGTCTCTCTGCAAAAACATAAAATAGGCAAACGTGAGTACAAATGTACCCAGCAAGACTTACATCAGAACTAACTACATATGCATCATTATCAACAAAGGGGATGTTGGGGTTTAACTGCAGCAAGCCAGCTTTGACTCGGTGGCTATCCTGAACTACGACTGCAAGTAACTCTTTTGAGGTGGCGCACACGAGTCCACATATTCACCATATCAATACACCACTATGGATCCGCTCCCGTCTCCCTACGAGAACGCCATCCATAGCACTCACGCTTATCTTGCGCATTTTAAAGTATCCACTTTCACTTGTCTATGAACTGATATAAGCAACCCAGAAGTCCTTTACCGCGGACACGGCTATTCGAATAGATGATGTTAACCCTGCAGGGGTGTACTTCTTCATACATGTTTCCACCACTTAGCGTCTGCACACGACATGTGCTCGGCAGACTTCAAGCGAAAGCCGACGTGGGTGTAGACCACGACCTACCTAAACACCTAAGTCTCTAGTCCAGGTTTATCGCCTATTCGGGTTCCATCCATGAGGAGATCCGGCCAGAGTTTCGCTCACAGCCCCAAACGATGTGAACAGGGTTCCGTGACACCAAACGGGCGCCCGATATACCCGGCCACGTGCCTACCGCATCACAGCCCACCCCTACGGTCAGCGCTGTCCACGGCCTCCAGTAAGCTACAAACACCAGAAACTACTTGCAACTCCTGGACAGAGGACTAGGGTGAATAAGAAGTCGAGCGGGGTCATATTTCAGGGCCCAATGTATGGTAGTAGCTGAATCATGGATCACAAACACAGAACTCAGTTCCTAAGGACGGCTGCAATGAGACAACCCACCATGTACTCCTACATGGCCTCTCACCGCTACCTTTACCAAATCGTGTTCACACACTTAGCTCACACACAGTAGGATATGTTCACACGCCTCTGATTCATCCCCGATGAATCAGACCTGACTCAACTCTAAGCAGTAGCAGGCATGACAAACAAACATGAATGAGTAGGCACAACAGGGCTCAAACAACTCCTACTCATGCTAGTGGGTTTCATCTATTTACTGTGGCAATGACAGGTCATGCAAAGGATAAAGGGGTTCAGCTACCGCAGCAAGTAACAAATATGTCGTTGTTGTCCTAATGCAGTAAAAGAGAGCAGGAGCGAGAGAGTGGGATTTTATCGGAATGAACAAGGGGGTTTTGCTTGCCTGGCACTTCTAAAGATAACATTGAGTCTTCATCAGTGTCAACGATCACATCATCGGTATCACGTCTATCGAGAGGGGACAAATACCGGCAACACAGAAGGGAACACAATCAATGCAATGCACAATATGATGCATGATCATGACATGGCAAAATGAATGTGTGTTGGGCTAATGCATCTAGCAACAGATTAAATGAAGTTGGTTTGAATATAAAATTCAAATTCAAACTCCATATGTGATTAAATAAATGCCCTTTAATTGATTTGTGCTAAACAGCAGCTATAAGTTGTTCTAACATGCATGAAAATGGTACAGATGGATTCCTTGAATTTTTCTGATAATTTTTCATATATAAATTATTTAATTTGGAGTTACGGTTAATTTTCTATGAATTATTGAAGTTTATACAATTTTCTGGAATTTCTGAATAATAATAAATCCAGAAATGAATTTACTGCGTCAGCATGACTTCACAGTGACGTCAGCAAGTCAACGGGCGCCGTCCAGGTCAAACTGACCTGTGGGCCATGCATGTCAGTGTAATTAGTCTAACTAAATTTTAGTTAACACTAATCCTAACCTAACTAACAGGCCGGCCCCACCTGTCATGGACACAGGGGAGGGTCCTGCCGTGGTCAACGTGGGTCAACCCCACCGGCGGCTTGACGCCGGCGAGGCCAGCCGCGGTGGCGAGCCTCGGGTTTTGCCCACAGGGCTCGGTTTGGCGCGCGGAGCACAGCTTCGGGATGCGGACGCTCGTCCGCATCCAACTGTGGTGGTGGCGCGGCCGGGAAGTGGCCGGAGTGGTGCCGGCGACGAGCTCGGCGGCGGCCGAAGCTCGGGTGCAAGTGGGGACGGGCCTGCGGTGCGCAAACAAGCGCGGCGAAGTGCCACGGAGGCTCCACGCGATGCGGGGAGCGCGTTGGGCGCATGCCCGGGACCAAATGGTCACCGGAGCATCACCGGCGACGAGTGCGGCGGCGGCGAAGGTTCGGCCATAGTGGAGACGACAGCTAGAGGGTGAGCGCGACTAAGCGGGGAGGGGGAAACGACGGAGGAGCTCACGGGGGTTGCGACGGTGGCCTCGGGGAGCTCGGGGAGGCGTCGGAGGCGGCGAATCGACGACGGTGAGCTTCGGTGGCCGGCGACGGAACGACGATGGTGGCGGCGTTGCAGGGCTTCCGGAGGGCCGTGGGTCGGTGGGGAGGAAGGAGGGGGTCGAGGCGGAGCCTCTGGGCTAGTCGGGGGAGCGGGGGAAGGGCGGTGGCTGGGCCAGCGGGAGGAGCTGGCCAGCTGGGCCGGCTACAGGTAAGTGGCCCAGGTAGTCTCTCTCTCTCTTTTTATTTCCGTTTTTATTCTGTTTTTGTTTTATTTAAATTATTTTGCCACTGTTTTGAATTTTAAAAATAATTCAAACAATGCCAAAAACTCCTCTGAATATTTTATAATGCTAGATGGACTTTTCCAAAAGCTTATAAAATATTTCAGGGGTATTTAAATTATATTCTAATTATATGAATATAATTCAAATTCAAATAGCTAAAGATTTAAATTCAAAGTCCCAAGAATAAATCCTTAAAAATGTTCAATATTTTGGTTGGGACCAGAACCCTTACCAAAAATTATCAAACATTTAAGAGGAGCACTTTGGAGCAATGAATGAGATTTCCAGGGTTTTTGCCCCTCTTTTATTTAGGGTTTTGAGGCTTCCAACATTCCTCAATTCAAGTTTCAAAAATATAGACATGATGCACACATGAAGCTAGCCTAGAGCAAAGCCAGAAGCTAGGGATGTGACAACTCACCCCCACTAAACAAGAATCTCGTCTCGAGATTCAAGCGTAGGGTAGGGTGAAAGGGGAACGCAAACTAGCACAATCTTCACGATCCAGGGTGCACTTTATCAAAGCGTTGATTCGATCACCATCATTGCCTTGATGTCTTGCTCTGAGAAATCCTGCTAACATGACCTGGAGAGAAGAAGGAGACTCTAGAAGGGACGATCTTCTCGAAGATCGAACAACTCAGGATTAACTCACGGAATGAGACATAGAACCATCTCTCGGGTTGAGACACGGGATACACATCCAGAGGGGTGGAAAGAAACGGATGACGAAGGTTCACTAGGTGGACAACAATTCCACACTTAAAAAGGTGGTAAACGATTGTCCATGTAGCGAGGAGTTGAGTTGCCATGATACCACGACGAAACATCCTGGAGGGGGGTGATTCGTAGATTATTATCTTAAGTGGCAAAAAGAATTACCTTTGATATAGAGATCGTTAAGACTCTCTATATCAGCCTAAGGCAAATCACAGCAATCGATTGGCGGGGTCGGTAGAATGGCATACTTGGACTTGGATGATGTGGATTACCTTGTTGAAGACAACGTAATGGATGAATTTTGCTTATCACCGGAAATGGAAGAGACCCATGGTAGAATGGCACATTGACGGTGCAAGCTGGGAACAAAATGCAAATGCTGGGAATGATTCTGGTAACTGGGGAAGAACCCAACAAAAGAGAGTGAATTCACCGTTTGAAAAGGTCATAGCATTTGCCGAGGAAACTGAGAGGAATCCCAGTTAGAGATGATGATAACACGTAGTGCTTGTGCGTGCTCTCAAGAACTTGAGCATTTCCACAATCATCAAGGTTTTACCAACATCCGTGTCAAGGATCCTGGCAACACAACATACTACCATGATGAATAGCGATGGACGATGCAGATGCAAAGGAGGATAACACCTTCTCAGATTACACCTTAGCGAAGCCAAGGAACAAAATCTGGATGATCGACCGAGAGACATTTAGCACTCCGCTTCTAATGTTCTCCTTGATGTGCTAGTGTAACCCATTCATAGAAATGGTCTGGTATCTAGAACATCAAGTAAAAGGTCGGACTTCGGGAACACAAAAATCCATAGGGGCAACTAGGGAGTAAATCCTACGAAATCCCTATGGGGGGGTGGCCAACTTCCTCAAACAAGATACTAAAATAATAGGTCTACCGGATAGGTGTGTTGGCCACGACATCCACCTTACCGGTTATCGAGAGACCAATATTATAGTTCTTAGGGAAATGTTCCAACCATCATATCTGCCTGAGATTCAGCTCTGGTTGGTGTTAGGATATTCCAGGCTCATCGAGTCTTAGGAAGAAAAATGAAAGTTTGCAACACAAATCGACGAGATGACGTTGCGGGATTCTCGGGAGATGAACTACGATAGCAAGCTCCAAAACATGAGCTGGTTCTGCGACAAACATGTGAACACGTTGTCCCAGACAAGCATGACCACGTGGTAGTCTTATAATAAAACACTACCGAGTTTAGGTGGGGAACCATCATTAATGACATCGAAGTCTCCACGCGTGGAAGTCCAAAGAGTTCACCTTGGACAGACTCCTCTATCTTTGAACAACTCAATCAGTGGCTTGGTGTGCTCGGAACACATATGGAATGAAGGTTGCAAGTCTCCAGACCACAGAATACTTCGCACGTATGCATGACTGACTTGGGATGATTCCAGAGGAAGCAAAACTAACTTTCTCAAATCCACGGTGGCAACTTTCACCAAATGCACGTGTATAAGAGGAAGTCACTCCTTTCATCAAACAAATACTTCATGAGTTAGCATGAAAAAATGCTTTCAAAAGTTTCCAACACTAGCTTAATGTTCAACAAAATCATGGAGGAGATAAGGATGTTGTCAATGGGCTCAACAACAATTCTTCCGGGTTTCCCTTTAAAAGGAATTCCATAGTTAAGAGAACAAGTGTTAGCATTGGTCAGACCCAAAAGATATAATGGTGTATGCTCGAGGGATCAACCACGAGTAAGACAACATTACGAGTATCGTTGGTACTGATTTGATTTGACGATAGCCCACACTCAAATCAAAGGATTGATAAGACAATAGGTCCAGCAACTGATCACAGGGACCAACCGATGAAGATATCATCTTTCTTCAACACACACTACACAAGATTATCCCTGTGGAACGAACTAAGTCAGGCATGCTTTTATCCTCCAACTCTCCAAGTTGTTGTCTAGCTTAACCAACTAGCTCAGGGATATCTAACACCGATTCTTGGAGAGAAGGTGGTTCACAAGAAACCAACTTGATCACGAACTCAACATAGCAGTCAGGTGACAACCCGGTAACACCTCCAGGAAGATATTTGGAAAGTCACGAACCACCGGTATGTTACTAAGCTCGAGAACAATCTTGCCTTTCAGGGCAAGACGATATGATCAAATGAGTGAGGACTTGACAAGATCCTAACTCATCGATCGAAGGGTGCACCGAAATAAGGACTAGGTAGCACGATCAGTCCTAGAATGATGATTCACTAACCAACATGCTAAGAATGAAATTATTATCCTTTAACTACCAAGCAACAGAGTTGCTAGCAGTATTGATTTCACACATCACAATTCATTTGTCGGTATTCCGGTTGCATCAACACGAGGGCCGAGGAATGAACAGTGATGGCAAGAAGTATCACTGTACCAAGAGTTCATAGGATGGTGTGCAATTCCTATAACAATCCCGATATAAAGATGGTGATACTCCAAGGTAGAACAGAACAAAAGCTGGATTGGCATTTGATCTGCGGAATACAACTACTTTGACCCAATCCTAGATATGGAAGAGGTACTGGAGTTTGTTTCTCCTAGTCATTCCAGAATAGAATGGCTTGACAGACCACAAGAGTCATAGGCATCGATGAACGAACGCACGCATACTCTTGACTATCAATTGATAGACGAGGGTCAGAATGCAACTAAAGAGAACAACTCAAAGGAACATATAACTTTCTGAGTTGTGGATGCATAGATTAGTATGTCGAACCAAGTTCAACATATTTCTTCCGGATAACCCATGCAGAAAGGTAGAACTGGCAGAGTCATGATTTATGAATGGAGAACTCCTCAAGAGTACTCTAATTGTGATTTTTTTTTGATCCAATAAACATCTGCCATAAGTAGTTCATGGTATTTGGAAGAAGAAGATACCACGGACTTCAAGGACTATCGCAAAGGTTACTAATATCCTAAAGGCACTAGCAATTACTATCAACATGAAGTAGGTAGAGTGAATCTCGGGTTCAGAACCCAGGAGTAGAATACCTACTACTAAGTAGCATCACGGAATGCTTTCGAGGATAAAGGCCAGAATCATCACACTGGGACACCAATCATGGCTAAATTACTAGGTGATCCCCTAAGACACCTAGGGTCATAATACCAGCTCCAACATATATGTCAAGGCAATAAAGTACCTCAACTCACCGATTGGTGTGGTTAATCTGGCCCAAAGGAACATCGAAACGGGAGGAAGGAATTTGCAAATTGCATCAGATTGTATAGAAACCTGGGATGACTCGGACAGCATAACGGCTGTAAATGCTCAGAAAAGATTTGAGACATTCACAAAAATGGTGGCATAACCACTCAGAAGCACAATATCAAGGTTTCGAGATCAACAATTAACATACGGAAATAGTAGGAACTGAACTGAGACTTAAATTCAACAATCTTATAAGTCTACGGATTAGTAACACGTGATCCTGATAGAAAGAAGAGATAGCCTAGTTCTTAATCCCCGTAGAAGAGAAGATGATGACTCAGATCAGAAGGCCATGAGGTATAAGGAGTAAAAAGAGCCTTACGTTCCATCCCACAATCAATTCCCCTACATATAACTAAAGAATTTCTAGACTCAACTTCGATCAGTTTGGCTTGGTAATCCTACAGGCAGTCAAGCTCTGATACCAACGCTGTCAGGACCCCGACTCAATGCCACATCGATCTAGCATGTAACACCTCATATCACTTTGCGGCCTCACGCACGGTATTCCCACGGGTGTCGCCTTACCTTAGCCCGGGACCGTTTGCGCCTTTTGGCACACGTATATGACAGTGTCGCTAGCATCCATATGATAAGGAGCCCGGGCTGACATGGCTAGTCGTAAACCCAAAGTGGCACAAACTTACAGGGACAGGCATCCATGACCCAGCATCGAACGTGTCGGTCATCAGCGAGTGAATCCAGGCTGTAGCACTGGGCTAGCAGGACTCCGGTGAACCGGGCTGTAGCAGGCTAACAGGACTCCGGTATTCATCGCGTGACATTTCCCCGAAGGGACAGACACAGGAACGAAGAAGGACACATGCCGGCCAGCCTAAGTGTTCCGGAGCAGTAGCGAGCTACCATGGCTCGGTGGAAACACTAGGAGACATTTCCCGGTAAGAGAGGCTACTAAAGATAAACAACTAGATGGTCAGATCCCACACATACCAAGCATTTCAATAGCATACACACAATATGCTCGATATGTGCAAATACAACATGGCATCACAACATGACTCTACGACTCAAGTAATTTATTCAAATAGGCTCCGAGGAGCGAGATATTACAATCATGGGTCTCATGACCCAACAATCAGAGCATACAAGTCAAAGCACATGCGGAAGCTTAACATGTCTGAGTACAGACAACTATAAATGAAAAAGGCTGAGAAGCCTGACTATCTACCAGATACTGCCGAGGGCACAAGATCGTTGCTGAGGTAACAAGCTAAACGTCGAAGTCCACGTGGAACTACTAGTGAGACCGAAGTCTCTCTGCAAAAACATAAAATAGGCAAACGTGAGTACAAATGTACCCAGCAAGACTTACATCAGAACTAACTACATATGCATCATTATCAACAAAGGGGATGGTGGGGTTTAACTGCAGCAAGCCAGCTTTGACTCGGTGGCTATCCTGAACTACGACTGCAAGTAACTCTTTTGAGGTGGCGCACACGAGTCCACATATTCACCATATCAATACACCACTATGGATCCGCTCCCGTCTCCCTACGAGAACGCCATCCATAGCACTCACGCTTATCTTGCGCATTTTAAAGTATCCACTTTCACTTGTCTATGAACTGATATAAGCAACCCAGAAGTCCTTTACCGCGGACACGGCTTTTCGAATAGATGATGTTAACCCTGCAGGGGTGTACTTCTTCATACATGTTTCCACCACTTAGCGTCTGCACACGACATGTGCTCGGCAGACTTCAAGCGAAAGCCGACGTGGGTGTAGGCCACGACCTACCTAAACACCTAAGTCTCTAGTCCAGGTTTATCGCCTATTCGGGTTCCATCCATGAGGAGATCCGGCCGGAGTTTCGCTCACAGCCCCAAACGATGTGAACAGGGTTCCGTGACACCAAACGGGCGCCCGGTATACCCGGCCACGTGCCTACCGCATCACAGCCCACCCCTACGGTCAGCGCTGTCCACGGCCTCCAGCATACTACAAACACCAGAAACTACTTGCAACTCCTGGACAGAGGACAAGGGTGAATAAGAAGTCGAGCGGGGTCATATTTCAGGGCCCAATGTATGGTAGTAGCTGAATCATGGATCACAAACACAGAACTCAGTTCCTGAGGACGGCTTCAATGAGACAACCCACCATGTACTCCTACATGGCCTCTCACCGACACCTTTTACCAAATCGTGTTCACACACTTAGCTCACACACAGTAGGACATGTTCACCCGCCTCTGATTCATCCCCGATGAATCAGACCTGACTCAACTCTAAGCAGTAGCAGGCATGACAAACAAGCATGAATGAGTAGGCACATCAGGGCTCAAACAACTCCTACTCATGCTAGTGGGTTTCATCTATTTACTGTGGCAATGAGAGGTCATGCAAAGGATAAAGGGGTTCAGCTACCGCAGCAAGTAACAAATATGTCGTTGTTATCCTAATGCAGTAAAAGAGAGCAGGAGCGAGAGAGTGGGATTTTATCGGAATGAACAAGGGGGTTTTGCTTGCCTGGCACTTCTGAAGATAACATTGAGTCTTCATCAGTGTCAACGATCACATCATCGGTATCACGTCTATCGAGAGGGGACAAATACCGGCAACACAGAAAAACACGATCAATGCAATGCACAATATGATGCATGCTATGACATGGCAATATGAATGTGTTTTGGGCTAATGCAACTAGCAACAGATTAAATGAAGTTGGTTTGAATATAAAATTCAAATTCAAACTCCATATGTGATTAAATAAATGCCCTTTAATTGATTTGTGCTAAACAGCAGCTATAAGTTGTTCTAACATGCATGAAAATGGTACAGATGGATTCCTTGAATTTTTCTGATAATTTTTCATATATAAATTATTTAATTTGGAGTTACGGTTAATTTTCTATGAATTATTGAAGTTTATACAATTTTCTGGAATTTCTGAATAATAATAAATCCAGAAATGAATTTACTGCGTCAGCATGACTTCACAGTGACGTCAGCAAGTCAACGGGCGCCGTCCAGGTCAAACTGACCTGTGGGCCATGCATGTCAGTGTAATTAGTCTAACTAAATTTTAGTTAACACTAATCCTAACCTAACTAACAGGCCGGCCCCACCTGTCATGGACACAGGGGAGGGTCCTGCCGTGGTCAACGTGGGTCAACCCCACCGGCGGCTTGACGCCGGCGAGGCCAGCCGCGGTGGCGAGCCTCGGGTTTTGCCCACAGGGCTCGGTTTGGCGCGCGGAGCACAGCTTCGGGATGCGGACGCTCGTCCGCATCCAACTGTGGTGGTGG
The DNA here is from genome assembly GCF_002162155.2 of Triticum dicoccoides. Classification (NCBI taxonomy): domain Eukaryota; kingdom Viridiplantae; phylum Streptophyta; class Magnoliopsida; order Poales; family Poaceae; genus Triticum; species Triticum dicoccoides. The sequence continues at coordinate 256,199,545 of NC_041384.1, forward strand.
CGCGGCCGGGAAGTGGCCGGAGTGGTGCCGGCGACGAGCTCGGCGGCGGCCGAAGCTCGGGTGCAAGTGGGGATGGGCCTGCGGTGCGCAAACAAGCGCGGCGAAGTGCCACGGAGGCTCCACGCGATGCGGGGAGCGCGTTGGGCGCATGCCCGGGACCAAATGGTCACCGGAGCACCACCGGCGACGAGTGCGGCGGCGGCGAAGGTTCGGCCATAGTGGAGACGACAGCTAGAGGGCGAGCGCGACTAAGCGGGGAGGGGGAATCGACGGAGGAGCTCACGGGGGTTGCGATGGTGGCCTCGGGGAGCTCGGGGAAGCGTCGGAGGCGGCGAATCGACGGCAGTGAGCTTCGGTGGCCGGCGACGGAACGGCGATGGTGGCGGCGTTGCAGGGCTTCCGGAGGGCCGTGGGTCGGTGGGGAGGAAGGAGGGGGTCGAGGCGGAGCCTCTGGGCTAGTCGGGGGAGCGGGGGAAGGGCGGTGGCTGGGCCAGCGGGAGGAGCTGGCCAGCTGGGCCGGCTACAGGTAAGTGGCCCAGGTAGTCTCTCTCTCTCTTTTTATTTCCGTTTTTATTCTGTTTTTGTTTTATTTAAATTATTTTGCCACTGTTTTGAATTTTAAAAATAATTCAAACAATGCCAAAAACTCCTCTGAATATTTTATAATGCTAGATGGACTTTTCCAAAAGCTTATAAAATATTTCAGGGGTATTTAAATTATATTCTAATTATATGAATATAATTCAAATTCAAATAGCTAAAGATTTAAATTCAAAGTCCCAAGAATAAATCCTTAAAAATGTTCAATATTTTGGTTGGGACCAGAACCCTTACCAAAAATTATCAAACATTTAAGAGGAGCACTTTGGAGCAATGAATGAGATTTCCAGGGTTTTTGCCCCTCTTTTATTTAGGGTTTTGAGGCTTCCAACATTCCTCAATTCAAGTTTCAAAAATATAGACATGATGCACACATGAAGCTAGCCTAGAGCAAAGCCAGAAGCTAGGGATGTGACACAATCGACCAACTCAAAGAAGACCAATGAAGAAAAACAAGATCTCAGTCAGGAGCATAGAGACATACCTGGTCCACGTCGTACGAGTTGTCGAGTGGAATTACCCTCCTGGCTCCTCGGGGGTTTTCCTTGTTTCCTGTGATGCTCGACAGCCACCCCTCCAGCATCTCATCAGTGACCTCCTCCGGGTGGATCCGAGTGGTGTCGTCAAGACCCGAGTACAGCCACATCGGGTGGTCATGAGCCTGGAGCGGTTGGATGCGCCTCCGGAGGAAGACCTCCAGCAAATCCATGCCCGTCACGCCCTCACGGACAAGCTCAACCACTCGACCGGCCAGCACTTTGACTTGGGCCCTTTCCTCCAGCGCCACTTTCAGAGAAGCAGGTTTTTCAGCTCGGTCGAGTGAGAAAGGGGGGAGACCAGTCGACTGTCCTGGGGTCGCCTAGTCTTGACAGTAGAACCAGGTCGCCTGCCAACCACGGACCGACTCTGGGAAAGTGATAGATGGAAAACAACTCTTTCCCCTCGTCTGGATCGCCAGGCCCCTGCACAGCTGGATCACCTGCGTCCTCTCGTCACTCGACTTGGCCTTCTTGACCGACTGAGAACGGCAGGTAAAGATGTGCTTGAAGAGTCCCCAATGGGGGCGACAACCCAAGAAAGCCTCACACATGGAAATGAAAGCAGCAAGCTATACGATGGAGTTGGGAGTGAAGTGGTGGAGCTGCGCTCCGAATAAGTTCAGGAAACTCCGAAAAAAGGATGGGGTGGCAGAGAAAACCCGCGGTCGATGTGGGTGGCTAGGAGCACGCACTCACCTTCGCGGGGTTGAGGTTCGATATCTCCCCCCGAGAGACGCGCAGCTTCGTGGGGAATGACATCCCCCTCGACCATGTCGTCGAGATCCTCTTGCCGGAGCACCAACGACATCCAGTCGCCCTGGATCCAACCTTTGGGCAGAGCGGTCCTGGAGGAAGATCCGCCCCGAGCAGACCTCTTCCCTTTCCCCGCCGCCGCCGCCTTCTTCGCGCGCTCCAGAGCAGGCGTCTTGCCCTTCACCATCATCGCCGGCAAAGTCTCGAGCGAGCCTGCTGCGCCGGGGCGAGAATGGAGGTGGCGGAAGGACTTGCGAAGGGAGAGAGGAAGAAGAAAGGAGGAGAAGAGAGCGCACTGCTTGGAAACCCTGAGCTGGCGATTTATAAGGGGGCGCTCCCGAGTGGCTGATTGGTAGGTCCAAACTATCCAGTCAAATCCCGCAGCGGACGCGCGCGCAGTAAGTGGCGAAAAAGGCGACGCGGGGACCGAGGAGCTTCCGCTTTATCGCTTTCGATTACTGCGGCCGCTCCCGTCCCACGCGCTTCCCAAAATCCGAAATCCCACGACATCCGCGGGCTACAGAACAACTTGTCGAAACAGAAGACCCTGCCCGCGCTGACGCTCGGTATACCACAAATAAAGAAATTCACTCGACGAAAGACCTGGAATGGATCAAGGCGACTGAAAAAGGTTGGCAACGTCATCTGTGACGATTGACCCAAAACGAGGCACTCACGTAGCCCAAAGAACCAGTCGGAAAGATCTCCAACTCTTTCCCCACTCTAACCTCGATCCATTCGGGGGCTAATGATGAAGCCATGTACCTAGGGTAGGGGCACGGACCTGTCCAAGAAGCCCTACCCTAGGACATCCCTAGAAGAAGTCACCTTTCAATCGACTGAGGAGTTATCCCACTCGACGGGTTCAAGACACTCGACCAAGAAGCTGTCACTCGACCATGAAGCCAACCACTCGACCGCCAGGAGACCTAAAGTCACTCCGCAGGCAAACGGTCGGCTATCAAGTAGTCTTTATGGCCATTATAGCACTTTATTAGGGGCGTTATCAGTAACGCCCAACCTTAAATGTACCTTAAACCCTGCATTACTGAGGGCAGGAGGGGGCCGGCGAACTCTATATAAGCCACCCCCCTCCTCAGTATGAAGGGTTCGCACCCCTGTTATTCACACGCCAGTAATCCAGTCGACCGCCTCCGGGCACCGAGACGTAGGGTTGTTACTTCCTCCGCGAAGGGCCTGAACTCGTACATCTTGGTGTGTTTACAACTTCCCAATAGCTGAGATCTAGCCTCTCCATACATACCCCCCCTACATCACTGTCAGAGTTAGAACCATGACAGCTGTCGGTGGCGTTGAAGCAGATCTGCGATGGTAGACAGGTGCATCGGGGGATAAGTCCCATTGCGGTGGAAGAGAAGGTCGTGTGAGTGGCCCCGACAAAGAGGACGACGGCGCCGATGAAGCGAGAGCATGTGATGCAAGGCTATTGGTCCGTCGCCGTGGATGAGAAACGTCCATATCTAGCAGTGGACGACACGGTCTTGGTAGGCGCTCCGGCATGGTGGAGGACGGTGGCAATGGATGTGGTGGAGGACGGCGGCGATGGATGGGGTGGCGGACAGAGGTTGGTGTGGGAATGGGGTGTTCTAGCGCGGACGGTGTATGAATGGGAAAATGGAGGGAGAGGTACGGGGAACCATGTTTTTGGGACACGCCTGTCTGAAATATGGGAAAGTTATGAACTTATCCCCCGTTTCAAATTTGGACGTCTCGTCGGTTGGGGATAGGATGGTAATCTCACATCTCCCAAATATTTTCCGGTAACTATTTCGGGCGAGGAGAGGGTGTTTTGCCGCCCACGGTTGGCGCCCACGGTGTATGAACAGGGCTGACAGGTAGGGAGGTTGTGTCACGTCTGATGGAAGTTACACGTCTGCCCCCATTTAAAATATTAGCCTACATCTATTTCGGTCAGGAGAGGGTGTTTTGCCGCCCACCGTGTATGAATGGGGAATGGAGGGAGAAACAGAGGTCTTTCGGACGAGCTTGAATCAAATGAGTTTTGCCTCCCATGTTTGACACCCACTGTGTCGGAATGGGCTCAGAGGCGGTCGTGTCACGTCTAATTGAAGTTACTAACCTACCCCTATTTAGAGCAGTGGAAATCGGGCCGATGGATTGTCCGTGTAATGGGTAGACAGTAATTTCCATCTCCCAAACACTTGGCTTCGGGCAGCCGATGTGGGAGTGGACATTTTGCTGTTTCTTTCGAATTTTGGGACAATAAGCATCCACGTTTACCCTGGCAACTAAATTCGAATCCATTTTGTATTCCTATATAAATCTTTATAAATCATTCTATGTGTTTTTATATATCTTCAAAAGGACGACAAATATGTATTCCACTGTCATATATGAATATGGTTTACAAATGCCGATACTCAAATTCAGAAACTAGAATCCAGTTTAAGGTGAATTCAAATATTTGGAACACTTCATGTCCAACTCAAATGTCACACGCAACATAATGTGTACTCCCATTTAGATATGTACACAAGCAATGTATCAAGATTCAAATACCGAGTCAATCAACCAAGAATGTACGGAACTAACAGACATATAAACACTTATAGAGTATATGGATCAATAATATCAACTAACATACATAAGCCAGGCCGCTGTACTTTTTTTGGCTACAACAACATCCTTTTTTAGCCAGCATCTTGGCCCTTTCCGATGCGTGCCACTTATGGTCCATCTATACTACTATTGCTGAATGCACATTCAGCCCGATTGGCATATTTGTAGGTCTGGCACAACAATCCAAATGAAATGTCTCCGAGTCTTATCAATTAATACAGACTTGTGCTCAAATAAAATTACAAACAAAAAAAACAAAAAAACAATTATTACATGATCTCTAAAACAAATGGTTTGATTGATTACATGAACAGACAACACAAAGGTTATTCAACTATGGAAAGAACATTTTCACCTATGATTTACCAAGTAGGAATTTAATTTCCTTTTTTCCTTCAGGTCCTTAACAATCTGGTCAGTCTCAGCTTGCTTCATTTTGATATCCACCAAATATTTAATGGTTGTCTTGAGTACTGCTTGTGATTGTGTTGTTTGCTTCCTCAACATGTCAACTTCATCTCTAAGTGCAGAAGCAGAATCTCTTTCTACCACTAGTTTAGCCTCTAGAGCATCAGCAGTTGGCAATTCATAATGCACGATTGGGCCAGTGCCACTGTTGTGGGATGATGCAACGTCCATGGGGACCTCGCTCTTTATTCTTGGGCTAACCTGTTTTGCCATTAAAGTTCCGATTGGATTCCGAAAAGTTGAAGTTAGCAAAACATCTGAACTGGGAGTTATAGCAGCAAATCGGTTAAAAAACAAGGAATTAAAGAGTTTCAATTGGATGCTGAAAAGTAGTTATTAACATCATTGTAACCCGCTGTTGCAGCAGCAAAGCAGTTAAACAAATAAGTAGATATTTAAGTTAAGGCAAACAGGTAATTCTTAACAGTAAGTATCAAACACATAGATAAGCGCAATCTACAATATGATTAACAGGCTGTGCCATTATGTAATCAGTAGCAAACTAAATTAAGCCAAGCAACGTAATTGAACAATTTTGCAATAAGTGGCTAACTAAAATTCCGAGAAGCAGGTAACTGAACTAACGCTAGTTCTTTGTACAGGCACACTTCAACTTCTTTTTCGCTTACAAGGTTGTACGAAGGAATCCATGGCATCAATTGCTTGGATACGTAGTCCCAATACTTCTTTCTTCCCACACTGCATGGGTAAGTCGAATGGTTAATCTGGTAAGATGGTGCGTCCTTGATATGTTATCTGAGGACGTGTAGTCCGACTAGTTGTAGCCAAACGCATCACACTGGCTTTTACTGTATATTTCATGTGATTACTTTTGGCATATCGAGATCTAAGCAATCTACAATAGGATGAAAAGACTGGCATCCTTCACATTATTGGCGAACTTAGTTCATAGAAACAAGCAATTCAACCATTCTATGGGTAAATCAAAAGCGCCACTGGAATATTTTTCACTATCCAATCATACACACAAAAAGGGGCGACACCACCATAGGGGCTGGTATGGGCGGCCGCCTCAGGTGGCTGGAAAGTGTGCACCTAGTTTGAGTCATCTAGGTTGGCCCATGCTAGTTTATTTCGTCCCAACGCACGAGCAGGCAATGTAAAAAATGAAGAGAAATGTTTCAATTTGGATGGGCCAATAACATAATTGCAAGGCAGGCCCCATAGCAGGCTCGCGGCCCAAACGAGCGCCTCCCATATCGATCGATAATAGGAAAAATCCCAATTCATTCGCTCCAGCCTCCAGTCTGGTTCGCTCCTAACCTAGCCGCTCCTGGACAGACCGCACAGCACTTCCTCGCGCCCTCGTTGGAGGGCGGTCGCCGGGCTTCAAGTGAACGGAAGGACAAGAAGATGAAGATCCAACCCTGGGTGTAGCCTGCGTGGGAGGTAGCGGCGGCAGCACGGGCATGGCATCGAGCTTGCGCAAACGGACAGTCGCAGCTTGCAAGAGTAGCATGCGCAGCGAGTAGGTACATCACATCCCTGATTATATCTAATTCAACTCTTCAATTTCTGGCCAATAGTTAAACCTGACGGTGTTGTAAAACTGCTTGTATGTAGGGAATCTATGAGAAAATGAAACCAATTTCTACTTATTTTATAACTCCCCCAATCAATACTGAACTGACTGAATCTGATGTATCTAATCAAGTTTCTGGTGCAAACATACAAGCTCATGTTGTTCTTGAGCGTGAAGTGTCTAATGAAGAGACTGCTAATGAAGGATTTGATGCAAACATTTTACATGCTCCTGGTGATGAACATATAGTGTCTAATGAGGGATCTAATGTAAGCATTTTGCAAGCTCATTGAAGGATTTAGTGTCTAATGATGATCTACTATGTTGAGAGAGACAGAGATTTGCAGGCATTGATGACAAGCAAATTATAGTGCATTTTCATAGCTTGAGGAAACGTCGAGGCCATCTACCAGAAAGTCCCCGCATCATGACAACATAGCACAAATACTTTTCTAATCTGTTGTTTGAAACTATTGGCATACTTGTGCATGATAGATATGTTGATATGCAGTTTGCGCACTGGTTATACATGCAATTACACTTCGATATTTTCAGCCAGACAACGAATAATTCAAGCAGGTACATACCATGTTTGTAGTCCTTGTACACCATGTTGCATTTTGTGTTTTTTGGTGCTTGCATCATTTAGTGTTTATAATCTAAACTACTTTGGATCATTAGCTGGTTTTCAAAGTGCATGTAGCTTCACATTTCTCAAGTTATGTTGATTTCCGGAGTGCAAGTGCCTTCGTATTTTTTAAGTTAAATGTTCACCCCTGGTGACTTGAATTCGTGGATCAGCCATTGCACACAAATCATACACGAATGCCAGTACGAATTAAATGAAATGCAGGGACTTACGCTAGCTCGTTGTACAAGATCACTTCAGCTTTGCTTGCGCTTGGGATGTTCCATGTACAAGTCCATTTTACCACTTGCTTGGATGTGCAGGCCTTGTGCTCCTTGCATCCCCCTCTGCATTTTTGACACGGCGAATGGTTGATCAAATAAGAGGAATCGACCTTGATGTTGTACTGGAGGACAGATACTAACAAGGTTATACGGGTGTGCAGGATGTGTAGCAGATCCCGTAGCGCCGTCATGCTTCGCTAAAATATGGATTTTCTTGTTTCAGGTGATATCTCCAGAAGAAATAAGAGTTAAGGTCAGAGTTTCATAGGCGGGTAAGCTAAGAGAGTAGTGAAATGATATCCAAACATCGTCGGAACAGTGCATAAGGGAGTGATGTGTGGATACCTAGTTCGAGCCGGCGTTTGGGCATGCTCGCCTAGCTAGAGTGCCGGTCACTTCAGAGCCGTTGAGGGTGATGCGCTGGCATTGGCTGGCCGCACATGGATGCAGATCTTGAGTGGCAGCGGAGCGCTACGATGCGGTGGACGAGACCGTTGGTGAAGCCCCAACGGCCACAGGGAGGAGGTGCGATGATGTGCTCGGTGAAGTAGCCCTGGTGAGCTGGGAGACGGCATCGGTGAAGCACACCTGATGCGGTGGAACTTCGTGTCTGTGAGGCACGTCGGTTGCGGTAGCCGACATTGTCGGTGGACCACCCGGTGCGGTGGACGAGGGCGTAGATGAGGTAGCTCCGGTGCGGTGGTGAAGCGCGACTGTCGTCTTCGTCGTCGTCGTCCGGCACAGAGGTGGGGAACGGTGGGGAAAGAGACGAGACGAGGGGCGATTCGAGGGTTGGTGGCGAATTAGGGATTTGAGCAATCTGGGCGCGGAAGGGGACGGTGGAGAAGAGAGATTTTGCAGGGCTGGAATTGGGGCCGCCAGATATTTCAATCCGAAACGTGGAAGCGCGAACTTCTATTTTCGTCGTCCTTTTTTTGGGAGGGAGGGGGGTGGGTGGCTGGGTGCTACGCGTCCGTCCGAGACATGCGACCAGCCCGACAGGACTATGCTTCGGTGCCTTAAGGCACCTGCCTTTGTGTCCATGACATATGGGCCCAACAGGTGGCTGGCCCACATGTCAGTGACCCAAAGGCAGTTGCATTTAAGGCACCGAAGCAGCGTCCACCCCGACACGACCCTGGTTTGCCTGGTGCACCTACATTTGAGAATGCAAATGCATCTTCTTTCATTTGCAAACGAATCTGTATGTATTACCATGCCCGTGTTTTCCTTGCAATAATTAGTCATTCGAAACAAGATACTCCATCCGTTCCCTTTTGTAAGTCGTTTCAGACAACTTAAAAATGAACTATTTTGCACATTGTCTGAAATGTCTTCAAGGTCTTATAAAAGTGAACAGAGTGAGTACTATAAATTAATTAATGAGGAGTTATTTGAAAAAAATCAAAACGGTACCCACGCTAACGTGGATTAGAGTGTGTGTCACATAATTAGGTATTTTAATTAGAGTGTGTGTCACGTAGTTAGTTATTTGAATTAGAGTGTGTGTCACGTAGCGATCTCCAATTCTAACATGGATTTCGCATTTCACTGTATCCACGCTACTTTTTTAATACAAATTCATATGTATATGATGAACACCATGGTAGTGAGAAAACTTTTGGATGGATTCAAACATATGACCTACAAAATAGCACAACAAACTGAGTCAATGTCAACTTTTCGAAACTTAGTATGGCACAAATTCGAAATAATTACTCGTATGCCTGGTCATCGGTTCAAATCTTACAATGTACACCGAATTGAAACATCAATATTAAGTTTTGTACTATGTACACTC
>NC_041384.1:256209016-256221880 GCF_002162155.2 Triticum dicoccoides
TCCTCTCCTAACCACCTTAGGAAGCTATCGGTTTCCAACACATGTTCATTCTTTCTCTCCATGTTTCGATCTCTTGGTCTCTTAACTACACAACCCCTTTTTCCACTATATTACCAAATGTATTTACCTCACACACCCGCCATTGCACCCCATGCCGAGCTCTCTCTCTCTCTCTCTCTCTCTCTCTCTCTCTCCCTCTCCCTCTCACCCTCTCGCGCTAAATACATGCATTGCCTATCTAGCCCCCCAACCTCTCGTGCATGCGCACGCACGCATGTTGTATATCTAGGTCACTCCCTCGAGACTATCTCACTCTTTCTTCCACATGGCGGGCCACACTCGCTCAATCTCGCTCTCTTTATCTGAGTCTCGTTTAACCTCGTTTTCTTTCACATACAAATGATATATCTCCCTGTTCGGGCCTCGATCGACATACTCTATACTCTCTCACGCAGATTGGCTATCTAGGTCAGTCCATCCAAGCCACCACCACTCTTTCGACCTCATGGTGGGCCACGCTCACTCAATCTCTCTCTCTCTCTCTCTCTCTCTCTCTCTCTCTCCGTATGTCTCGATTGACCTCGCTCTTTCTCGGACAAAAACGATATATCACCATGTTGAGCCCAATTCGACATATTCACATTGTATACTCTCTCACGCACATTCTATCTAGGTCACTCTCTGCAACCCGTCTCACTCTTTCGATCGCACGGCGACCCTATGTGATCGGTTGACCTTGCTTCCTCTCACGCACAAAATATATCTACATGTCTGTGACTGGATCATCTCTCAAGCTCTATCTTACAGCCCTCACCCTTGCCAAAATGCTCAATCGAACAATATCTCTCCAGAGCATATATACATTTGTTCCATGAATGTCGGACCACACTCACTTTGTCTCTCTATCTATATGTCTCTCGATTGACCTCGCTTTCTCACACCGGATCTTCCACGCGTTGAGGCTACTACCTCTCCATCCCTCGCAAAGCCGGAGCTATTTACATTGCGAGGGGCACTCCAACCTTGGATTAATTTGTGTAGGCATTTATTCCGGTCGATTTAGATTATATTTTCGTAGCATTCGGCCCACAACTACTCCAATCACCGTAGCGGGTAATTAAGCTACGAGGAGCACCTAATATGAGCACCGGGGAGCCGCTGGATCGAAAATGCAGCGGCACACACGAGGCCTGAATGTTTTATTTGCAAAAAAACCTTTGGAGAGTTTGGAAATTGCGCATAATTACAAAGACTACTCCCAAGCCATTGGATCTCACTTCCAACGGTGTAAAAACTCGTATCACCAGAGTATCTAAGCTGCGGGGTGGATGTGATATTCTATGCCGCTGTCATTTTTGTTCGTAAACTTGCGAAAAACGTGTAACTCGTGCCATTACTTGTCTAACCGCGGAAAGTGTTTGTTCAAAAAAAACCATCCTACACTGAAATATCGGAACAACACACAGGGGTCATACTTGTCATTAATCAAATTTGGACCTAAAACTAACAAATCTGAAAGACGAGATTCGAACTGGCAACTTGGACTACAAAGCGTAAGTCGATAGCCTGAAAAAACGAACGGTTGTTGACTTTGTCGCATAACTTGATTTTATACAGTACTTGCGTTGAGTTGAGTAGAGGGAGTGCCTCGTCAAGACGTGCATGACCGTTATCTCACTTACTGGCGGGTCCCAGGTCTGCGATCTCAATCTCTCTTCTCTCCATCATCTAACCTTTGCACGGGCACACACGAAGAGCAGCGCTAGCTTGCCGTGGTGTTATTACAACTAAAAAAACTTGGAAAATAGAAGAATCGCCTAGAAGAAGAGACGTTGTGGCTGGTCGAGACGGAGCTAACAACATCTATCCTCCGTGCCACGTTTGCATGATGAAGCTGTGTGGCTACTGGGGTGTTTTCAACCGACTGGCTGGGTCCCGAGGTCGAACCATAGGTACTCTACTACGTTTGATACAGTATATTTTTACACGCACATTTTTCCTCCGTGCCGAGACGTGGCACACCCTACCGTGCGGTTTCGGGGTCCTCCCGGGTAGTGCACGCATATATTCTTCCTGACGTGGGACGCCCTACCGCGCGTTTTCTGGGTCCTCCTTGGTCGTAGCGCCGAAGCAAGTAAATGAGTCATCAAATCACGAAAGACCACCTTTCCTGCCGAGTACATCAGTGAAGCACGGTGGCTACCTAGTTGGGCTAGTTCGACCGATTAGCTAGGCTGCCGCCACATTTGTTTTTTCACCCCTTTTTTATCTACTTGCCGGCAGGTAAATTTAAATATCCACCACGACGTTACTCTGGTGTTTGAGTGCGGCAGGATTATTAATTTTTTGATTGACGGGAGCAGGCGCGGCAGGATTTTTAATTTTTTATTGATGGGAGCAGGCGCGGCAGCAATTAGTCACGATGACTCCGCATGTACCCGCTGCTGCCTGATGTGAGAAGTCGTCGACTGGTGTTTTACCATGGTGAAAACCAAAAGATTCCCCACTCCCTCCACCTTCCCGTAGATTGCATTGCCTTTCATCCGTTTCGCCCCCTTTGCTTCCTCTCCCCATTGCTTCTACCTACTGCCATGGCGGCGCAATAGATCACGGAGTCCGAGGTGAGGCTCCTGACATAGGAGCTCCATGCCAAGGATGCGGAGCTCAGGGCCAAGGACGTGGAGCTCTGTGAGCTCAAGGAGGAGAGGAGTGCCATGCTCCTCCGTTATGTGCGGGAGTTCACGGAGCTTCAAAAGTGGCAGGCGTCCACCACAAAGATGCTCGAGGTGTCGGCGGCGTTGCTGCAGAAAGCGGGAGATATGATAGGCCGTTAGGGGAGCCGGCTGGAGCGCGAGCGGTCTGATCGTGACGAGGTCCAGGATCGCCTCAGCCACTTGGTGAACCAAGTTGCCACGCACGTGTTGCGGCTACGCGATGCCTACCGTCGTGCTAGCGCGATGATGCCGGCCGTCGGGCTAAACCCTCTGCATGGGCATGTCCATGCCTCAGTGCAACATGACCGTTGGATCAAACTCAGACGGTGCAGATCAGTCACTGTAGCACAAAGCACGTGGGTGTGTTTGGTTGCATTCTCATCTCAATATAGTTGTTTCCTCTTCGTGTATTTTTGTCAACCTACTAGTGTGGACTCATGCACCCTTCATGCACTCTGCCAAACACCCAAAAGTGGGTCGAGAAGGGAACTTTTGCTCCCATCTCGTGCACCCTTCATACACCCTGCCTAACACTATTCTTGCTTCATGTGGTTCATGTTTCATGGAGTACTGTAGCACCGTACTCTCCATGCACTGTGGACCTAGTTCTGTTAACATTGATCTCACTGTCCATTCTCGACCGGACAGTCGAAAAAGCGGTACTACGTTACATATAGGAGTAGTTGACATGCGCACAACATCATTTGCTATCGTCATATCATACTACAGTAGCAACAAGATTGTGTAGTACTGACGTATGAACCACTGCACATGCCTAGTAGTAGGAGCACTGTGTATGTTCAAGTGGCTGCCGTGTTTCGCACTCCTCCGTCGTAAGAGTGGAAACGCTTGCTGTAATAATTTTTTTCTTCTGAAAAACAGTGGACATGCTCTACCGTGCGGATCCTCCTCTAGCCATGCACTAAAGTACTCACTTTCGCCGACGTGTGGGACATCCAGCATCGGGGTCCACCAGCCATGCACTAAATTACTCTTTAGTAGAGTGACGGTAGACTACCCCGATCGAAGCGCCGCAGTAATGCCCAATGAGCCGTCAAATCACAAAACCCCCTCCTTTCCAGCAGTAAGTTGGACGGACGAAGAAACCATCATTTCACTCTTCTCTCTCAGCTTCATCTCTACCCAACCCTCGCTTCTGCCTCATCTTTTTCCTCATTTCTTCAAGAAAACCCTGACCTGCTTCTGCCATTGTTCTTCTCTCCCAAAGAAGGAAAGGTGAGCGCATCAATGGTGTTGATTCTGGCCAAGGCTCGGTCTTGCAACCCCGAGACTGATCCTATAACTCCATCTATTTTCTTCTTTTGGGTTTGTGATTATGGTTTCTTTTCTTTTATTTCTATTTGACAGTTTCTTGATGGACGCTGGAGCACCGGCCGAAGTGATGTCTATGGCTCCGGCCAAAACCGTCGAGGCTCATGGTACGAAGAAGCGCAAGCACCCCTCTGAGACTACCACAGACAAGCTCAAAGCCATCGCCCTGTCCAAGCCCCCCTCTCCGGGATCCCTCATTAAGAAAGTCCAGGTAATATCTCTTCTTGATGATCTTTTTCTCAATCTTGATCGTGTTTTTTCATCTAACGTGCAGTACTAGTACTAGTAGTACAACTTTTTGGGTGATCTTGCATGTGATTTTTGTGTGCCAAATGACGGTTCTAAATTCCTCTTTTGACCAAAACATGCGAGATGTTGACACTGATTTCTTATAGATTACTTTCAACTACTCCCTCTGTCCCAAATTTCTTGTCTTAGATTTTTCTAGATACGGATGTATCTAATACTAAAATGTGACTTGATACATCCGTATCTAGACAAATCTAAGACAAGAATTTTGGGACAGAGGGAGTACTTTATGAACATCAATGCTACCTTTTAAGAGGGTATATTTGCCTCAGTAACTTGTGTTATGGATATTGCATGTAATCCCTCTGCTCTCATGCCTTTGAAGACATGTTCTAGTGTCTTTGTTCACTCATTTCTATGCATATATGTACTCATATACGGAGTATAATATCGAAAATCATCTTATATTTCTGAACGGAGGTAGTAATATAATATGGTGTATGTTTGAATTAGAACTAGGTCCGCGGTGGAGATGAAGTTCTCAAAGTCATGTCGTGTGAACTGGAAGACCTGATGATGAGTTCTACTGCTGAACTATCTAGATGTTGTGTCCTTGTCGCCACGTGTCCTGAACTAGTGTTTTCCTATAGCATTGTTGTCAGGCATGTTCTCAAGGCTGTACTTGACCACAACAATTTCCTGGCTGTGCCTTCGATTACGAAGGTTGTGGTTCTTGTAAAGCTTCCCAACAAATCTGATGCGGCCTGTCTTCATCATCATGTTTATGAGTGGAAAGACCACTCTGTTATGTTCTCCAAGGTTGACAAGATGGTGATGGTGCATGTAGACATCTCACACGAAGTCCATGGCCTAGTCAGTTATGCGGGGTTCATCCCATAGGTCGGTGGCAAAAATAGTCTGCAGAGTTTAGTTAGTGCAACTTTGCTTGTCTGTAGTAAGTACTATTGTTCAGTACTTGATTTGTGTTTGTGAACCCTATATTTTTTATTCGTACTGCCGCTTTTGGTGTGTGGTCAGTCCTGAGAATGGTCTATGTTAATGTCTGTCCACTCAATTCAGTCTGTATATTTTGAAGTATCCATATCATATTTTTTGTGAGGACGGTGTATCAATTATGGTTACACTCCAATATCTGTATGCATTGCAAGGTTTATCGCACCCACCAGAATTTCCAGCCCCATGGATGTTCGGTCCATACGATTTGTCACGACCTTTGGACTGTCCTGCTTGTGGGAGTAGGCAGGGCCCCTGCATGCCATGCGTAGTTGAACGATCAATCTTTTGTTTAGTACTTCAACATAGTGATTTCCTGGTAAGGATTCAGTCGTGTCACATCAAGTAAATCTTATTGATTTACTGTCTAAATCTTATTGATTTAATGTCATGTTTTCTTTCTTTTCCTGCAATTTTATGATGCAAGTTTTTCCATGTGACATTCATCCTAGAATAAACCGTTTGGTTTGCTCTACGATGGCTATTTTTGCAGGTTTCACTTCTTATGTCGTGTCGGTAACTAAGGCACTGTCCATCACTTATATTACTGGAAAAAATTGGATCAGTCTATTGTCTGAGTACAAGCTGAATCCCTATGATGAACTATAGGTTGGTTTAACGAAAATGCCACAATTAGTCCTTCTCGCGTTTAAAAGAAATGAAGAAAAAGACTGGATCACGGTCACAGATCCTAGTCAAGTTAGAAAGCTGATCATAGCAGACCAGACACAATCGCCGCTGTCTCACACAGATCAAGCACCGACAGTTGCTCTAGCACTGACAGCGGTAGCAGCTCAGTCTGATCCAGCTGAGGATTGGGCACCGACCGTGTCAGCGGATCAGTCTGATCTACCGGAGGATCGGGCATCGACACCGACACCTGCTCCGACACTGTCACCAGCTCTACAAGGAGCACCTTCTCCGGCAGCAGCAGCGACTTCGGCACCTGCACCAACACTTGCACTTGCATCTGCTCCGGCCCGTGCAGTTGCACCGGCAATAGATTGGGCTGCAGTTCGCACTTCATATACCAAAGTCCTTACAAAAACCAACATGTCCACCTTCTTGGTAAGCATTGGCCGCCCAAGTGCTTCATTTTTTTCTTTCCATGTTGTTTCACATGATTCACTGTGTTGATCTAACTGTTTGGGTATGTCTTCTTATTTGTAGACAGAGAATTCCTAGAGCAACGAGGGAGTCGTTCAACAATCCGGGCGACCGCGGCCAAGTTTCTCTTACCATGCGCAGCCTTGGTGTGAATGAACCTGCTCAATATATCGTAAGTACAAAGGATGGTCGCATGATGATTGATGCTAAAGGATGGTCAAGGTTCAAATCTAAATCATATCTTGCGGTAGGGGATGATGTCAAAATCGAACTTTCTCGGCAAGGAGAGCTGGTCCAAATCAACTTTGAAATTCTTCAGTAGCAGCACGCAACTGCCTAACTGATCTATCCTCCGAGAGATTTTGATGTAATAATCTTGGCATGGTGAAACAAGTGTCTTGTGCGTATAAGTAGTACGATAGTATTATTTATCACATGGTATATCGTTGATAGAATTGCAACTCTGATTGCTGGTTAGGAACTCTCGTTTGATTTCATTCCAACAGCTGCCGTGCTTTAATCAATTTTGTGTATTCGCCTTGCGACAGCATCTAAAACCAGCGCCGTACTGAAACCTTTCAATATGAAAAGCGCTGAGGTAGAACACATGGCCCCCCAAACATGCAGGGTCGGCCTGCGGCCCAAAGTCCAGAACCTGGTTTCGAGAAGCACTAGCTCAGTGCAGAAGTGGCGTCCTCCTCTTGCTGTGGGTTGGGCGAAGATGAATGTTGATGCTACATTATCTCGCAATGGTGAAAGGGGAGCCCTGGCAGTTGTGAGCCGGGATCATACAGGATTCTTCCTTGGAGCATCGACACTGGTGTGCGAAAGTGTTACTGATCCAGAGATCCTAGAGGCAATGTCATGTTGCGAGGGGCTATCTCTAGCTCTTGACTTAAACCTGCACCAAGTTCAGATTAGCACCGATTATTCAGCAACAGTCAAGCATATCGGAGAGGCATACTTGGGGCCCAGCAAAGTTATTATGGACGAGATAAAGATGAAGAAGAATATGTTCCAAACCATGGAGATCATACATGAAAAACGCGAGTGTAATGTTGAAGCGCATGTGCTCGCAAAATCTGCTACTTCTTTGTCCTCTGGACGCCATCTTTGGCTCACAGGAACCCCCGAAATTATTTGTATACCTATGACTGTTAATCTTCAATAAAGAAGCTTTTATCCCTCAAAAAAACATCTGAGTATTATATTTTCAGCTGAACCCCTCATAATGCCCGTGCGTTGCAGAGGGAGTATGTTTCTCGGCAAGGTGAGCGTGTGATATAAAAGATTTGTATATTTCTTTACAGAGGGAGTATCTCTCTATCAAAAAATATATTTATGTGTATCTAGTTACTCCTGTCTTTCTACTTCCTTTCGCTGATATGTGGGGCAACCGGCAACGGGGTCCGCGTGCCATATGCACAACTTAGAGTGCACAACTTCACGGTAGACACACCCCGGTCGTAGCGCCGCAGTAATACCCAATGAGCCGTCAAATCACAACCCCCCCTTTCCAGCTATAGCAGTAAGCTAGACGGATGAAGCGGCAATATTTCACTAGGCCTGAATCCCTTTCTCCCCCGTCTGCTTGTTCAGAGAAAAACCCCTCTCGGCGATTGCATAGGGTTTTCTCATGGAGAACCAGGTACGAATTCTTCATCCATCCCTGATAAACCCAAGTCCCTTGGTCGCAGGTAATCCTAGGATGGCAGCCGCTGCCGTTGATGCATTTTTCTTCCTACTTAATCTAGCGTGTTTCATTTGCAGTGCCCAAAGTGCGAGTACCCTACAGGTTTCTGTGCCCTAGGCGAGACGCCACACTTGTTCCTTCTCATCCTAACACAACATTTTGAAACGCGCATAGTATGTTCCTAGAATCCTCTTCTCTATCCGGGAGGGTGGGGTTTTTTTGAACATGATGTGTTCTCATATTATTTTTCCTGCAGTGTATTATTTGCTCTGCCAGAACACATGTACTCAAGATGCTCGGCCTTGCCATAACTAAATATACTAGTTTAATGGTAACAGTGAAGACAAGCCATGGATATAAGTTCCGAGCTAGGTTCATGAACAAAGAAGATCATTGCTTTTTTTATGGACGAACTTGGATAAACTTTCTCAAGTGTTACAGACTGAAAGTTGGCGCACGAATGTTGATGGAAATAGCAGAACCTGGTCTCATCTTCACTGCAATCTTCCACCCCGACGTCGTTCCAATTGTTCATCCATGTTAGTTTTGTATCTGGTTCTTGCTTGTTGCCTCGATTACTTCTTAATCCACCTATTCTGTCTAACTAATCACAATTTAACTTTAGAAGTAGCAACGAATCTCTCATGAAGATGCTACTTCTAACTAATATTTTCTTATAATTGGTGGCACGTGTAGGTTTTTTCAGAGTAAAGTAGTCTTCTTGTTTGTTACTCTCTAATAACTCGGCTATTACTAATGGCACTGAAGTTGACTGATCGACATCCACAAGTTCCTACACTTTATTGATCGTCTTGAGGTCCTTGTGGGGCGTTTCAATGGTGTAAGGCCACGTGGGATATGTGTGCCACTGCTACACTCGTTGAACATGTCCAACTATGTCGAGAAACTTATTGTACGAGCTTTTTTCTGTTATATATGTTGTTCATAAACTATTGCTTATACACAGTTTTACAGCTGTGATCTTCTTGAAACAGGAACTGTCGAGTTCTATTGTTCCTATACAGATGCCTGACCATGGTCGGGTCAGACTTGCGCTTGGTCACAACATGATGTTTATGTCGACCTACTCAATTCCCCTTGGAGGTGAAAAGATACGTATTCATGGGTGGTCTCAAATAATGAAGGCCTGTCCATCTTGGAGAATAGGACAGAAGATTATGTTCATGCTTTTCCATGGCTCTAAAGCGAATATCCTGTTTATTGACCACGTTGCGAGATGAAGCCGCTTTCAGAAGGTTGTGGATGCGCGGGGTGGCGCCTGGGCCTTGTCCTAGGGCTTGGCGGCCTCACCCTTGGTTAACTGTAGGTGAAGTAGCACTGTTCGAGGCGTGCTTTGTATAGTTGAACCTGTATAAGTACTCATACTGCTTTTAGCTTTGGTTGTTAAGTGCCCCTGCTGGTTTCAGTTAAGGTTGTTAAGTACTACAGTCTGTCGTGTTTCTTCAGTCCTGTCTTCCTCCAGCCGCCAACACCAAACCAGCGCCGGTGGGGCCGCCTGCTTCCGCCTCCCACGGCTGGCTGCGCCTCAGCACACGCATCACCGCCCCACCGTCTCATAAATCGTTAATGCTGACGTCCTCCGCGCGCTTTGGTGCGCTCACCACGGCGCCGCCCTCTCGCGTTGTCAACATGGTCGACAAACAACAGGAATCGGCAGAAGTACATGGAGAGGATGACAGTAGGGGCCCACCACGTCAGCGTATGGAAAAATAAAATGCTTCCTCCTAGTGTTTTCCTGACATCTGGGACCCACGACATTGGGAGCGTATATAGTCAATAGACAAGAGAACAACACAAGATTGGCTGACACATAGGACGTAGCTACTCGAGCAGTTTTTTTGTTTGGTATTGTTGAGACGGAGCAGGGTTTGAACTGGGTTGTGGCCCGTCTAGCCCAGGCTTATATTTTATGTTCACCATGTGACCAGCCCAGCTATTTTTTTCTTTGTGAAAATGAGCCCAGTTTATTTTTCTGAAGAATACCCAATCCAGGCCTACTTATTTTTTCTACGCCCTGATGGGCTGCAACTCTTTCAAGACGCCTGCAAATCTTGAAAGTAATATCAAATGGGTTGTAAATATAAAAATAGATGACAAATTGGCAATTACTTTATAATTTCTGAATTTTATTACATTTTCATATTCCTATTTCACTGGGCATTAACCTAATTTAAATATATCTTCAAAGTACTTTAAATCTGGCTGGACATTTTGGTATTAAAAATAGTTTGGAACCCATAGAAATATGCGAAATTGGCCCTGGCCAACCTAAAAAATGACTGCAATAAATTGCATAAGAAGTTGCCATGAGCTATATATAAATTATTAAAAAAAGAGGGAGTGGTCTGACTTGTGGGCCTGTTTAGTTGACGCGTATGCAAGATTTTTTTAGTTATTATATACGTCAACAGACGATTCTAGCAGACGTAACCGTTGGATGTCAATCCAACGGCCATCGTGTTTCTTAGATCTCTGATCTTCTTGCTCCAGCCGCCAAAGCAGCGCCGGCGGGACCACCTACTACCGCCTCCCCTGGCCGGCTGTGTTGCCGCGCAGGCCTCAGCGCCCCCTACTACTCCCACCGCTGGCCAGGGCATCCCTCTCCTCACCCACACCCCCTGTTATTCTACGGCGGCGGCAGCCTCACACCACAGCCAAACTGGTGAACGCTCGTACTCCTCTCCACGTGGGCATCCACTGCCGCGTCTTGCCCGGCTCCGCGTCGTCCCCTTCCTATGCCTCGCCGTCGTCCACCGTCGTGGTGCTCTCGGCACGGCGTGGTCAATGTGGTCAACAACCGACTTCCATCGGAAGAGTACTGTATGTGGAGAGGCTGACAGCTGGGTCCACGGCAGCCGCAAGGAAGTGCCTCCTTATTACGCGCAAAATAATTATTCCTCCACCTGACAGCGGGGACCCACCGGACGGCCCACCAGTATTTTGCGAAAAAAATCATTTCCCGCTGACTCCTGGGTCCCACCGGATGGGCCACCGTATTTTGGGAAAAAATGTTCCCGCACTGTCAGCTCGGACCCACCGGAAGTGCCTCCTTATTACGCACAAAAAAATGAATACTCCCCCGGCTAGCTGGGACCCACCTTGGTGGGAGGCTGACTTGTCGGCCTACTAAGTTGACAGAGATGAAGGGCTTTGTCAACTTAGTCAATATGAATGATTCTAGCTCCAGTGACCGTATGATGTCCATCCAACGGCCGTAGTGCTTCTTCAACCTCTGGTCTTCTTGCTCCAGCCGCCCAAAGCAGAACCGGTCGTGCCGCATGCTCCTGCCCCCCATGGCCGGTTGTGCTGCCGCGGAGGCCTCACCGCCCCCTACTATTCCCACCATTGGCCAGGCCCTGTGGCGACGGCAGCCTCACACCGCAGCCGAACCAGTGAACCCTGGTACTCCTCTCCGCGCGGGCTTCCACTGTCGTGTCTTCCCCGGCACCGCGTCGTCCCCTTCCTAGGCCTCGCTGTCGTCCACCGCCGTGGTGCTCTCGGCGCGGCGTGGTCAATGTGGTCAACAACCGACTTCCATCGGAAGAGTACTGTGCGTGGAGACGCTGACAGCTGGGTCCACGGCCGCAGCAAGGAAGTGCCTCCTTATTACGCGCAAAATAATTATTCCTCCACCTGACAGCGGGGACCCACCGGACGGGCCACCATATTTCACTAAAAAAGTGTTTGCCCCTGACTGCTGGGACACACCAGCTACATCTTCGCACGCAAGGAAGTGCCTGACAGTCGGGACCCACCTGGTCGAAGCGTACGTAGCGTTGTCATTCTGGTCGCGAACGTGTACGTACATATATACTAGTCGATGTAGAGGAGCGCACGTGTCATAGTAGAGGCGCGCACGTAGCATGTACTCGTACGTACAACGGCCAGAGTGCAAGAAAGAAAATACAGCCACGTATTTGTACATACGGGCGGGGTCTGGAACGCCTACTCGCGCATACGTACGGCTATGGCTCATGTACATGGCTGGGTCAGAACGGAGAAACAGCGTCGTCGTCGTGTTCATGAGGAGGCAACGGAATGCGTCGTGTTCATGCGGAGGAAATGAAATGCGTCGTGTTCATCGGGGGGCCTTGGACGGAACAGGCGATGGAAACGAGGCCTGGCGTACCGCAGAACGGAGGAAGCGGCCTTGTGTTCGACCGACCATGTTCGAAACGAGATCCTGTTCATCGGGAGGGGTCTGGCGTACCGCAAAACAGAATAAATGGACCTCCTACGGTCAAAACGGGGGTCCTGTAGATCGGGAGGGGTGTGGCGTACCGCAAAACGGACGAAACGGACTTGTGTTGGAGCGCTACGGTCAAAACAGGGGTCCTGTTCATCGGGAGGGGTGTGGCGTACCGCAAAATGGGACTCCATGGGATACTGTTCATCTCCACTGTCGACCCCCTCCAGCCTCCACGAGCTACTGTTCATCCACCGTCGACCTCCTCCAGCCTCCACATGCAACTATTCATCCACGGGCTCCTGTTCATCCAGCCTACACCGCGCGCTACTCCACCGGCTACTGTTCAACCAACCCTCTCCACGGGCTCCTGTTCAACCACCCCTCCACGGGCTACTGTTCATCCTTCCCTCCACTGTCTACTGTTCATCTTGCCCTCCATGGGGTGGTCCTGTTCATCCAGCCCTCCACGGGGTTCTGTTCATCCAGCCCCAACCGGCTCGATCGATCGGGGTCCTGTTCATCCAGAGGAAACACCACGGGGTCCT
>NC_041384.1:256222147-256271848 GCF_002162155.2 Triticum dicoccoides
GCTCACTGTTCATCCATAGGCAGCATCGATCGGCTTCAGTTAGCAGCAGTAGCGAAGGAATCACGCGATCGGGTTCAGTTAACCACCATCGATCGATCGCTCGGGTTCAGTAACGCGTAGCCTGCAGTGCAATCGCTCGGGTTCAGTTAGAGCCCAACGCCTCGCTCAGGTTCAGTTAGAGCCAACGCCTCGCACACACACGTGTACGTGTACGAGAGAAACGCGCATCGCTCGGCCCCCAACCTCCCACCGTAACCGGGAACTCCCCGAAATTTTCCTCCCCCTCGCTTCTACCATGATTTTTTCCGTCATGGACGGCCCAAAGAATGTCATGCAGCTGCGTCTCCGGCCCGCCCAGGACAAAAAGCCCATTTTCTGTCATGATTTTTTGTCATAGAAGTAGGATCCCACCACATCTATTATGATACCGGGTTTTGTCACAATTATCGTCATAGAAGTGTCATATGTATGACAGGAAAAAAATTCGTTCGGCCCAAAATGTCACGGATGTGTCTTTTTTTGTAGTGTCTGCTCTTACCCCCTGACAGATGCAAGCCGCTGCAAGGGCCGTAAGCCATGCAGCATCGACGACGCTGCACACCAGGAGGGAGCAGGCGAACATGCGGGCCGCGCTCACAGTGGCACGGGAGCTGCTGCGCTGTCGACTGATGGAGAGCGGGCTAGATGCACTGCTGCAACGTGTTGCAGAGCTCTTGGGCGTGGCGGCCACGGGAGCACCGCCCTTGTGCTACCAGCTCACGCCCCAGGCGGCGGCGGGATCCCACGGTGGGCCTTGCCGCGCCCGCGTACCCCCGAGTGCGCCCGGGGGCTGCGTCGACATCAACACGGTCCACGACGGAGGGTGCCCCCTCGCATCCGAGCCACCTCGGATGGGCATGGGCATGAGCTTCATCGCACACGGCCCCATCGGAGCACCGCCCCGCCATCCTCAGGACAGCGTGACGGGCTGAGCAATATGGAGCGCGGGGCACTTCGGCGAGGTCTTCGGGGCAACGGTCTCGGAGGCCTACGTGCCCCGCATGATGTATCACGAGTACATGCCGGAGGACGACACCGGCTCGTTCCTCGGGCCACAAAGGGACGAGGAGGCATTAGGAGCTGAAGCCTTCCAGGAGCCGCCAGAGAGCCCCGCCGGCCGAGCCGTCAACAACAGATACAGGGTACCACTAATCCCTTAGGGGCAAGCTTACGCTAACCATGAGTTACAGATGAACCAGGTCACGGTGCTGAACGATGGTTCCGGCACGGCAATGCCCGCCCCGACAGGAGAGACCCACTGGGGGATGCACGGAAGGGGCCAGGAGTAAGGCCCCTCCCTGCGACGCGCAGAGCAAGGCACCGTCCGGAGGTAGGCCCTCTGCCGGGGTGGCGTTGGCGACCTTTCCCCCGGCAAAGGACCCGTGGTCGCCGAGGGCGCCGCTAGCGTCCCCTCTGCCCTCGTTGGGCTGTCCTGGTTTCCGGTCGTCCCAGCGGTGGTAGGGGATGGCGCAAGGCGGGGCCCTCGTCAGGCGATATGAAGTAAGGCTCATGGCAGCACTTAGGTCCGCGCTGGTGAGAAAACATCGAAGACTAGACTAGGCGCCGGACGTGGCCATTTGCTTTGGATATCTTTTCTGTAACCCTGCCTTCTGGATTCGGATTTAAGTTGAAGTTGAATTTTCATTTGATGCGCGCGGGGGGGATGCCTTTTCTCGTTCGAGCTATTTCTCACAGTCTAGTTCTTGCCTTATTTTGGAGATTCGCGCCAGTCGCTCCCCCTCGCGGGCCCCCCGCGAGCCGGGCTGAGCATGAAGCACATGGGCCACGCACGTGTCGAGCCCTGGCTGGCGCTCCCTTGTCACGCAGCCCTCTCGGGCGTGTCGACGAATTCCTCAGGAGCTTCTCAGTAACCCACAACCTTTTGAGCCGGTTTTGGGCTCGTCCAGGCTAAGGCAAACCACAACAACAACCTTGTCCAGCATACGTGAGCTCATGAAGGCACGTACTCAATCTGACATAGAAGGATAAAAGCTGCGATTTGTTTACATGAGGGCCTCCCCCTCTCAAAATGCTCTTACAATCTTCTAGGGCCACGCCCAAGTTTTTACAGGGTAAATGGCAAGGAAACGAGGGATCAGCCGGATATGTCACTCGCCGCGTCCCCCATGTCATCTACAGATGCACCGCTGGCATCGCTGTCGCCATCGTTGGCGTCGCCTCCACCTTCACCGGCACCGGCGTCGCCGTCATCAACCACGTCGCCTTCGTCCACCGCAACCACCACCCCGTCGTCGTCAGAAGCAAAGTCCCTGACCAGCGCATGCACCTTGTCCTCAACCCATAGCGCCAGGTCGCCCGGGATGGCTTCCGGTACGGGAGCAATAGCAGCATCAAAATCGAAGTTGGGATCGATGTTCCGGAGGTGGCTGAAGACGCGGGAGAATCCGTGCCCAAGCAGACTGCGACTCCTCTCTTCAACGAGTTGGCGAGCCCTCTCGGAACGGTTCTGCAGTCGCGTCACCACATCGCCAAAGAAGTGGAGGTGGTTGGCATAGTCATTTGCATGGGGATGAGGAGCATTCTCATCGCAGATATGGCCCAGGGCAGTGTTGGCCCTGTTCCTGAGGTCCTTGAGCATGGGGGCATGCACACGCTCCAACATCTGCTGCTCGAGCACTTCGTCCTTATTCTGCCGCGCGACGGACTTGGTGTCGGCGACCCGCTACTGAAGAGAGAGCAGCTCAGCGCAGGTAGAAGCCAGCTCAACCTGCGCCAAAGCCATGGCAGATACAGCGGCCTCCTCGCGCTGCTCCACCTCGAACAACCAAGACTTGAGGGCAGCAGTCCTACCGGCAGCCCCGGCTTCCACCAGCTTCAGCTTCAGGTTGTGCCTGCTCTCAAGATCCACGTGAGCCTCGGCCACCCGGTGGTCGACCTCCTCCTGAGACCTGACCTCGCGCGCGCCGACGGCATCCTCCGCCTGGGCAACCTGGCGCTCCCTCGTCTCCAGCCATTCAAGTTCAAGGCTACGCTCCACGGCTTCCAGCGCCAGCACCTCCTCGCGCTTCCGGATCTCTTCCTCCTCGGCGGGCGACCCCCTCAATGATGCAAGGGCAGCCCTGCGCACCTCCACCTACTGATCCAATACAGTGCTCTAGGCTTGGAGCTCCCACACGTGTTTCTCCGTGGCCTCGCGACAGCGGTCAGCTTCTGGAGCCTCCTCCAGGGCTCGGGAGCAGGCCTCATGAGAGGCTGCAAGGGAAGCCTCAGCCTTCGCGTTATCCAGCTCGCGCTGGTGGCGCCAGAGGTTGATGGCCACCTTTAGCTTGTGGCACTCCTCCGCCAACCGAAGACCCTTGGCCTCAAGGCACGCGTCGACACCCACAAGTTCTTCACCGAGTCAGTTCATCGCACCCATGCCTCCTGGAAGAGCTCATGACGAACAACGCTCCCCCGTGCTCGAACTCGAGCGCACGGACCATCTTGCCCTCCGCTACGGGGGCTGTGGGAGACGCTCGATGCGGTGCGCCCCCTCTCAATGGGGGGCTGGGGCTGGCGCCGCCCCAGGCGCCAGCTGGGCCTCGCAAGGGGCCCGAACTAAACGGGGCCCGCTACTTGAAGAAGACCCCAGGATCGAAGCCAGCCAGCCGCCGACCACGACCAGGGGAGGAGCCCTTGGCACGCTTGCTGCGCTCCGGGAAAGGCCGCGAAGAAAGGAGGGCAAAGGCGCAAGCTTAGGACGCCTTGATGACAGACCAACTCCCATGGCTGACCCCACGTCATGGAAAGTGCACGAGCCTGCAGTGCTCGAGCTTGGCGGGTGCAACAGGACGAGGGGGAGCTGCTTCTCAGGAGATTTCACGGCCTTGGCAGAAGGGGTCCTGAGGATACAATCGTCAGGAAGGAAAGCAGCACACAGAAGATCACCAGGATCTGGTACTTACTCATTAATGACGATATACTTCCTCCGTTTCAACGACCCAAAGGTGCCGCCACCGCAGCTCAGGGACCCCTTTCTCTTGCGGAGTTCTGCGAAGTCCATGCACAGCCGGCCGAAGCGCTGGACATGGAGGCCGACACGAGGCGCGGCTGGAGAAGTGCTCGGAGGGGCAGCCTCAGAAGCGTCAGGCCGAGGAGAGCTGGCTGGCTCCGCCTAGTGGTGACTTGCCGAGGCCTCGGGAGCCCCGGCCGCGGGAGGCGCGGGCGACGTTGCCCCTTCGACCGCCGCCCTTTGCAAGAGTCACGAGGCCCCGAGGTCGATGCTTCAGGAGCCCTGGGCGGCACCGGCATCTCTCCACATTCACTATCGGCCCCCAGTGGTGTACGCCCCCCTACACCAACACTTGGGGCGAGCTCGGCGCCAGCGTCAGGAAAAGGAACCACGACGATGGGGTTCTCGCGGGGCCCCACGAGGCCAGCTGGGCACAAACCCCACTCGTCGAAGGAGAGCATCCACTCCGTGAAGGTCAACTTGTTCGAGTAGCGGTACAGAACACAACTCTTCCTCGGCAAGTCGTCCAGCAACGAGACGCCCCTCAGGACCTCAAGCACCGTTTGCCGCGCCTCATGGGGGAGCTTAGACTCCTGAAGTCTCATGTGGTCCTGGCTGCTGAGGAAGGCCTACATTGGCAAGGAGTGGCGCTGAAGCGGAGCAATCCGGCGCCGGACGAACTCCCTTAGCACCATAGGTGCAGTCACGCCAAGGTCTTTGAGCCATCTCAATCTGAGCCAGATAGGGACAAGGTGCAGATTGGCGAGCCTCCGGTGGCACCAACCGGAGTTAGGAATGGCGGGCTCTGTCGAAGAGGAGAGCAGGGGCTGAGCACTCCGGCGTCAACAAACACCCATCATGTCCGGAACCCGCTTGTGGATGGTGGAAGCTCAAAGTCGATCCCGTCGCCGGCCGTCGCCACCACGATTTGAAAGATCAAGCATCTGGAGCTCTGCTGAGGATCAATCAGATGCAGCAAGAAGAAGTGGCAGAAAAGAGCCACGGAAGGAGCAATGCCTACCATGGCCTTGCAAACAAAGGCGGAGACGGCAAGAAGGGTCATGGATTGGGGATCAAGGTACAGCATGTGGATCTGATAGTGGGAAAGCACTGCGTTGAGGAAAGCAGAGAAAGGGAGGACCAAGCCGGCCCAGAGGGTGTCAATGAAGAAGGGGACCTCAGTGGCCGTACGGTCAATGCGAGCACGGGATGCGGGCCAAGCCACTGTCTCCCCCCACTCATTGAAGCTGGATGTGAGCATGGGACGGACCTTGCCCATGGCCTCATCGTTAAGCACCAGCGATTGGCCTACTACGGGCTCGGAGGCCCGGGGCGCACTAGCCGAAGACAGAGGCTTCTTCCCCTTATCCGCTTGCAGAGCTAAGGTCAGATTGGAAAGAGGAGCAGAGTCTGGGGGAAGCAGAGGAATTGGAGGAGAATGGCGCCAGCGATGGAAGAATAACCGTGTATATCGCAGTGGCCGTTTAGCCAGGCGGGTATCAAGACAGCGTGGGGAAGCGGAGACGCCCACCTCCAATCAACCGTGAAAGAACAGGTGCTCCCTAGGTGGTTTTGGTAATTAATGACAACATATATCTTGTTGGATTAACACTTCTACCTAGTATGTTTCAGATAAGTTCAACAATGAAGTGGCATGGACTAGAGGATGTGGAACCCCTTCAAAATGCTAAGGACAAAGGATTGGCTCAAGCTCCAAGCTCAAGATTCCACATTTTCTATTTTAGTGATCCAAGATCACATTGAGTCTATAGGAAAGCCAATACTATCAAGAGGGGACGAGGTGTTGTGTAACGGCTTGCTTGCTCAAAATGCTTAGTGATATGCTCCAAAACCCTCAACTACCTTCCCACATCCACATATGACCTAAACCAAAAGTCAAACTAGGCCCCACCGATTCTTTCTATCCGGAGCCACCGAGTTCAGTTGACATAGCCACCGCCAGAAACCCTAATCAGTTCGGTCTCATCGATGGGATCTCGGTCTCACCGAGATGGGCTTGCAAACTCTCTGTTACCTATTGCAATATTTTCGGTCCCACCGAGACATGCAATCGGCCCCACCGAGTTTGCTTGGCCAACTCTCTGTTTCACTTATTACCCAAATCGGTCCCACGGAGTTTGATAATCGGTCAAACCGAGTTTTGGATTTACCCTAACCCTAGCACGCCGGTCCCACCGAGTTGATCCAGTCGGTCCCACCGAAAACCATAACGGTCAATAGATTTGCTGCATCGGTTCGACCGAGTTTATCAATTCGGTCCCACCGAGATTGACAAGTTGTGTGTAACGGTTAGATTTTGTGTGGAGGCTATATATACCCCTCCACCCACTCTTCATTTGTGGAGAGAGCCATTAGAACATACCTACACTTCCAATACACATTTTCTGAGAAAGAACCACCTACTCATGTGTTGAGACCAAGATATTCCATTCCCACCATATGAATCTTGATCTCTAGCCTTCCCCAAGTTGCTTTCCACTCAAATCTTCTTTCCACCAAATCCATATCCTGTGAGAGAGAGTTCAGTGTTGGGGAGACTATCATTTGAAGCACAAGAGCAAGGAGTTCATCATCAACACACCATTTGTTACTTCTTGGAGAGTGGTGTCTCCTAGATTGGCTAGGTGTCACTTGGGAGCCTCCGACAAAGATTGTGGAGTTGAACCAAGGAGTTTGTAAGGGCAAGGAGATCGCCTACTTTGTGAGGATCTACCGCTAGTGAGGCAAGTCCTTCGTGGGCAATGGCCATGATGGGATAGACAAGGTTGCTTCTTTGTGGACCCTTCGTGGCTGGAGCCCTCCGTGGACTCGCGCAACCGTTACCCTTCGTGGGTTGAAGTCTCCATCAACATGGATGTACGATAGCACCACCTATCGGAACCACGACAAAAACATACGTGTCTCCAATTGCATTTGAATTCTCCAAACCCTTCCCTTTACATTCTTGCAAGTTGCATGCTTTACTTTCTGCTGCTCATATACTCTTTGCATGCTTGCTTGAAATGTATTGTGTTTCTTAAACTTGTGCCAAAACTCCACTTCAACCTAAAGAAATTTAAAACTGCAACTTTTGGTACTTAGTGTCTAATCACCCCCCTCTAGACACCTCTTCTCGATCCTTTCAATTGGTATCAGAGCATTGGTCTCCATTGCCTTGGTTTAAACACCATTGGAGGAAGATGGATGTGTCTACTTTGGGGAGTCTTAGACGTAGAGTGCCTATTATTGATGGGTAATATTTTCATGATTGGAAAAATGAAATGCTTGAGATTTTCAATGAATATCATTTGAGCAAGTATATTGCTAGCCCTTGTGCACCTCATGTTGATCCCATGCATCCTACCCTTGACGAGTCAATTGACATGATTCGCAATCTAAGAACTGTTAATCTTGTCACTAGAGGCTTGCCTAGAAACTTGATTGGATGTTTGCCTACTCTTAAGTGTGCCTACACCATATGGAAATTTCTTGAGGAACTCTTTCCAAATATTTCCTTGAAAGATCTAGATGAAATCCTCCATAAGTCTATTGCCTTGATTAAGATGAGTTCCAATGATCCCAAATTTGGTGACTGCTTATTTGAGCTTACTAATCTTACGAGTGCCAAAGGAGATGTTGGAATCATTAGCAATATCATTTCCAGAGCTATTAGAATTCATAAAGATAACCATAGAAATGATCATTTATCTAATGAATTACCCTCTCTAGGAATTGATCAACCACAAGATGATGTTGAACATGGATACTCTTATGAGGATGATGATGATAGTGACTATGATCTTGATGATGCAATGAGACACTTTGGTCTTATGGCAAATCTTCACGGCTACATGGCTGGAGGAAAGGAATGGGTCCTTGATAGTGGATGTACTGATCATATGACTGAAGATAAAGACATGTTCTGTGAGCTTGCTGAAAACGACGGACCTCGAAAGTATGTCACTTTTGGTGATAATTCAAAGGGTAAGGTGGTTGGCCTTCGTAAGGTGGCCATGTCACATGATAGCTTCATACAAAATGTCATGCTCGTTGAATCTCTTGGCTACAACTTACTTTCATTATCTAGACTTGTTGATTTCGGTTTCAATGTCCTATTTACTAAAGTAGACTGCCAAGTGTTTCGTAGAGATAATCATAAAATGGTCTTTACCGGTATACGTAGAGGAGATCTTTACATTGTTGATTTCACTAAAAAGGCTCAACCTAGAACTTGCTTAATTGCTAAATCTTCTAAAGGCTGGTTATGGCATAGAAGGTTAGGCCATGTGGGCATGCGAAACCTTGACAAACTCATTAAAGGAAATTATATCCTTGGCGTTAATGATGTCATATTTGACAAGGATAGACTTTGTCGTGCTTGTCAAGCAGGGAAACAAGTTGGACGAAGTCATCCCGCTAAGAACATCATGACCACAAGAAGACCACTCGAGCTACTTCACATGGATCTCTTTGGTCCAAATGCCTACAAGAGTCTCGGTGGTAACTCATTTGGTCTAGTCATAGTTGATGATTTTTCAAGATTTACGTGGGTGTTCTTTCTTGATGACAAATCGCAGGTCCAAAAGATCTTCAAAAACTTTGCTAGGAAGGCCCAAAATCAATTTGACGTGAAGATCAAGAAGGTTCGGAGCGACTCAAGAACGCAAATCTGGACACCTTTCTTGATGAAGAAGGGATCACACATGAGTTCTCGGCTATGTACACACCTCAACAAAATGGAGTTGTTGAGAGGAAGAACCGGGCTCTTATCGAGATGGCAAGAACGATGCTTGATGAGTACAAGACGCCAAAACAGTTTTGGGCGGAAGCGGTTGAGATAGCTTGTCATGCAACAAATCGCTTGTATCTTCACAAACTACTCGGCAAGACGGCATACGAGCTCCTCACCAGTAACAAACCCCAAGTTGGATACTTTCGAGTATTCATCTCAAAGTGCTACATTCTTGATAATCATCGTCGTTCTAAATTTGCTCCTAAGTCTCATGAAGGTTTCCTACTTGGTTATGGCTCAAACTTTCACACATACCGTGTCTACAACAATTTCACCCGAAAGGTTGATGAAACGGTAGATGTGAAGTTTGATGAATCTAACGGCTCGCAAGTAGAGCAATTGCCAATTGATGTAGAAGATAAAGATCCCTCGGAAGCAATCCAAGACTTGTCTATTGGCAAGATTCATCCAATGGAGATAAAGGAGAGTACCTTGTCCGTCCAAGTGGAAGCTTCTACCTCACGACAAGGTGAACCAAGAGTTGATACAGAAGCATCCATGAGTGGGACACACCAAGATGAAGAAAACGAGGAAGTGCACCAAGAACGTCAACAACCTCCTTCTCCACCACGACAAGAGAACGACAGCGCTGACAATGAAGAAGGCCAAGAAGAAGAACAAGATGAAGAAGATGTTCAACCAAGACCGAAGCAAAAGCTTTCACGAGTTCGAGTAAGAATTGCTAAAGATCATCCCGTGGAGCAAATCTACAATGATATCCAAACCGGGAGAATCACTCGCTCAAAAACTCATTTAGCTAACTTTTCTGAACACTATTCATTCATCTCTCGCATTGAACCTATGAAGGTTGAAGAAGCATTGGAAGATCCGGATTGGATAAACGCTATGCATGATGAGCTACACAACTTCGAGAGAAATCAAGTGTGGACATTGGTTCAAAAGCCTGGCAACAACCACAACATCATTGGTACCAAATGGGTGTTTTGCAAGAAGCAAGATGAAGATGGACAAGTGGTTTGCAACAAAGGATGTCTCGTCGCCCAAGGCTACACACAAGTCGAAGGTATGGACTATGGTGAGACATATGCTCCCGTTGCTAGACTTGAGTCCATTCGCATCTTACTTACCTATGCTAATCACCATGATATCACTTTGTACCAAATGGACATTAAAAGTGCTTTTCTAAATGGTGAAATTGAGGAGGAAGTTTATGTTAAGCAACCTCCCGGCTTTGTCAATCCTAAGAAACCTAATCATGTCTACAAACTTCATAAAGCCCTTTATGGTCTTAAACAAGATCCTAGAGCATGGTATAAATGCTTGACCAAGTTCCTTATTGAAAAAGGCTTTGAAATTGGAAAAATTGATTCTACTCTTTTTACTAAAAGGGTTAATGGAGAACTATTTGTATGCCAAATTTATGTCGATGATATTATATTTGGATCAACTAACCCTCATTTTAGTGAAAAGTTTGGGAAGCTAATGTCGGAGAAGTTTGAGATGTCTATGATGAGTGAACTCAAATTCTTTCTTGGTTTGCAAATCAAGCAAACTAAGGAAGGCACCTTTGTCTTGCAAACGAAGTACACCAAGGACTTATTCAAGAAGTTCAATATGCAAGAATGCAAAGGTATGACTACACCCATGCCTACTAGTGGACATCTTGATTTGACCAAAGATGGTGAACCGGTTGATAAAAAGGTTTACCGCTCTATGATTGGTTCATTATTATATCTATGTGCTTCACGTCCCGATATCATGCTAAGTGTGTGCATGTGTGCACGATATCAAGCTGCTCCTAAGGAATGTCATCTTAAGGCCGTGAAGAGGACAGTGATATACTTAATACATAAACCAAATGTTGGCATTTGGTATCCAAAGAGGGCTTCCTTTGATCTTGTTGGCTACTCCGACTCGGACTATGCCGGTGACAAGGTTGATAGAAAGTCCACTTCGAGTACTTGTCAATTCCTTGGTAGATCTCTTGTGTTTTGGTCTTCCAAGAAACAAAACTCGGTATCCTTATCCACCGCCGAAGCGGAATACATTGCCGCTGGTTCATGTTGTGCTCAATTACTCTGGATGACCCAAACTCTTAAAGATTATGGGATATATGTGAAACATGTTCCATTATTTTGTGACAATGAAAGTTCTATCAAGATTACTCACAATCCCGTGCAACACTCTCAAACTAAGCATATTGAAGTTCGTCATCATTTTATTCGAGATCACGTTGCTAAGGGTGACATAAACCTTAAGCATGTCCACACCGATAAGCAATTAGCGGATATATTCACTAAACCACTTGATGAGAAAGTGTTTTGCAGGTTAAGAGGTGAATTGAACATCATTGATGCTTCAAACTTGGAGTAGGAACTCCATTGGATACATGCAAGACTTATGTCTTGAAAATTTGCATCTTGCATGTGTTATCTAACCCTTGTAGGTACTTGGATGAATCTAATTCTATGAGATTGCAACTCACTCACATCTTGAGAAATCTCTACATCACCAAGTCTCTACACAATGATGGTTGATGACAATGAAGCACAAAACCTTTCAAACATATCCTTTGACAAATTCTATGTTGAGCTTCATGATTGTCATGTTGGATACACAAGTGCTCTTCCTTGCGAAAACTAACCCATGCAGGTAGATGAATTGAAAATACAAAGGGTGCTCCCAACTCTTGATGGGCTACATCAACCTTGAGCAACCCACACAAGTTCAACTACATGATCAAGATCAACACCGCCACCCAAGGTATGTTATTCCATCTTAGAGTAGCTTTACTCCAAGTCATGAGTCAAAGCAGCTCGGCAAGATGTGAATACATCAAGATACTTAAACGAAAAATGGTAACCCCATTTTGAGCTTAAATGATGAGTATGACCTATGATCAAGTGATCTCACTTGACTCCTAAGTCAATATACTCTAACATAGGTGACTTTGTCACCACCCAACTCTAGATGAAGTTCTCTTGTGTTCCTTTCTGTGTTCTTGCATTTGTCTCATGCATATTCGTTTCCCCTTTCAAAAAAAACTTCATCTAGATCTTTTAGTTTCTTTTCTTTGCTTTTTGTTCTGCATTTTCTGCATCCAATTCATTGCAAATCTTTGTGAGATATTATTTGTTCAGTGAGATGAGGTGGCAAGTGTTTTTGTTTGTGATGAACTCGGTTCCACCGGTTTCATGTCTCCGGTCTAGCCGAAGATTTTCGGAGCAACCGAAGCATGCAACTTGGTGACACCGATTTCACTACATGAAAAACATTTTGCCATTTATTTTCTTCTTTATTCTTGATCCAGCTCCACTCAATGAATCTTGTCCTCTACAAGCATAACATTTACCTTAATGCTTTGTACTATGATTCAAGGACCGAACCCATTTACAACAAATTCCAGAAGACCCTTCTTGGAAATTGATGTCAAAGGGGGAGAGAGAGATCA
Source organism: Triticum dicoccoides (assembly GCF_002162155.2). Taxonomy (NCBI): domain Eukaryota; kingdom Viridiplantae; phylum Streptophyta; class Magnoliopsida; order Poales; family Poaceae; genus Triticum; species Triticum dicoccoides. The sequence goes on from NC_041384.1 coordinate 256,234,343, forward strand.
CATCAAAGCTTAATCATATCTCTAGGGGGAGAGATCTCTAGGGGGGAGGGAATACTCCAGGAAAGAGTAATCCTCAAGGATCCCAAATGCTTGATGTTCAAGAGGAGAGATGACACATGTCTTCTTGGGGGAAAGACATGTTCATATGTGCTTATTTGCATTAGCTCTGGTCATCTCTTTCTTTGAGCTCTGTTTTTCTGTTCCCTATCTTCTCCCAGCATCCCATGCTAGATTCAGGGGGAGCAAGACATCCAAGGGAAAGAAATTTATTAGATTCATTGCATATCTTTCTCTTTGGGGACATGTCAATATCTATCGTGCTACTCTGTACTCACTCTACATGTCATCCCAGTCTTGGTTCTCTTGTGGTTTCTTTTGTTTGCTCCAGCTAGTGGGTGCATCTGTGTTATCTAACCTTATTTACGCAGGCTCATCCCATCCTAGCCAACTCAAGACCACAAGGTAAGTATATGCATCATAGTCATGTGACTGAGAAATTCTTGCTGATGTACATACTGTTTGCAAGAAAGACTCATGGGCATGAATGTACATTTCTCATATTTTCATCATTTGCTCTGATGCGTATAGCCAAGATACATGTAACACTTTGCTACTCTGTCATGGTTATGCTCTCACATGCTTCTATATTCCATATTCACATGATTGCATGCATGTAGGGGGAGCCTATGCTTGTTACATGTCTTTCCAAAGCTTTACTTGCTATTCTCTATATCTTTATATAAAGCTTTGATGTATGTTGCCATCAATTATCAAAAAGGGGGAGATTGAAAGCACAGGTGCTCCCTAGGTGGTTTTGGTAATTAATGACAACATATCTCTTGTTGGACTAACACTTTTACCTAGTATGTTTCACATAAGTTCAACAATGAAGTGGCATGGACTAGAGGATGTGGAACCCCTTCAAAATGCTAAGGACAAAGGATTGGCTCAAGATCCAAGCTCAAGACTCCACATTTTCTATTTTAGTGATCCAAGATCACATTAAGTCTATAGGAAAGCCAATACTATCAAGAGGGGATGAGGTGTTGCGCAATGGCTTGCTTGCTCAAAATGCTTAGTGATATGCTCCAAAACCCTCAACTACTTTCCCACATCCACATATGACCTAAACCAAAAGTCAAACTCGGCCCCACCGATTCTTTCTATCCGGAGCCACTGAGCTCAGTTGACATAGCCACTGCCAGAAACCCTAATCAGTTCGGTCTCACCAATGGGATCTCGGTCTCACCGAGATGGGCTTGCAAACTCTCTGTTACCTATTGCAATATTTTCGGTCCCACCGAGACATGCAATCGGCCCCACCGAGTTTGCTTGGCCAACTCGCTGTTTCACTTATTAACCAAATCGGTCCCACCAAGTTTGAGTAAACGGTCAAACAGAGTTTTGGATTTACCCTAACCCTAGCACATCGGTCCCACCGAGTTGATCCAGTCGGTCCCACCGAAAACCCTAATGGTCACTAGATTTGCTGAATCGGTCCGACCGAGTTTATCAATTCGGTCCCACCGAGATTAGCAAGTTGTGTGTAACGGTTAGATTTTGTGTGGAGGCTATATATACCCCTCCACCCACTCTTCATTTGTGGAGAGGGCCATTAGAACATACCTACACTTCCAATACACATTTTCTGAGAAAGAACCACCTACTCATGTGTTGAGACCAAGATAATCCATTCCCACCATATGAATCTTGATCTCTAGCCTTCCCCAAGTTGCTTTCCACTCAAATCTTCTTTCCACCAAATCCATATCCTGTGAGAGAGAGTTGAGTGTTGGGGAGACTATCATTTGAAGCACAAGAGCAAGGAGTTCATCATCAACACACCATTTGTTACTTCTTGGAGAGTGGTGTCTCCTAGATTGGCTAGGTGTCACTTGGGAGCCTCCGACAAAGATTGTGGAGTTGAACCAAGGAGTTTGTAAGGGCAAGGAGATCGCTTACTTTGTGAAGATGTACCGCTAGTGAGGCAAGTCCTTCGTGGGCAATGGCCATGATGGGATAGACAAGGTTGCTTCTTTGTGGACCCTTCGTGGCTGGAGCCCTCCGTGGACTCGCGCAACCGTTACCCTTCGTGGGTTGAAGTCTCCATCAACATGGATGTACGATAGCACCACCTATCGGAACCACGACAAAAACATACGTGTCTCCAATTGCGTTTGAATTCTCCAAACCCTTCCCTTTACATTCTTGCAAGTTGCATGCTTTACTTTCTGCTGCTCATATACTCTTTGCATGCTTGCTTGAAATATATTGTGTTTGTTAAACTTGTGCCAAAACTCCACTTCAACCTAAAGAAATTAAAAACTGCAACTTTTGGTACTTAGTGTCTAATCACCCCCCTCTAGACACCTCTTCTTGATCCTTTCAAACCGCCACGCGTCGACCGAGGCCACAGGCTGTTGGGGCCCGCGGCGCTCCGCACTTGACCCTTGGCTTCGCCTCGAATCCAAGCCCGAGCGCGCCTTGGGCCCAGGGGCTACTGTCGTCGTTCTAGGAACGCGGGTCCCCAGACTTGTCTGCATGCGGCCCACGACGTGGCTTTGCTGGCAGGCCTGTACAACCCATCTTCATCAACAAGGAATCAAGACCCTCGCAAGGGGCCAAGCCTCGCGAGGTGGATGACATAGGACCTCCTCAGGAGCGGCCTCACCGGGCTGGCTCGCGAGGGGCGGAGAATTCAAGGCCGGGCAAACCTCGCAAGGTCTGCGTGACATAAGCCATGACGATCAAGACCAGGAGGGCGCCAGGCAGGCGCCAGCGCGCGCAGCGTCCTTGTTTCCTCTTTGGTGCTAAGGGGGCAAGCGCAGGTGTGGAGTACCGAGGCATCAAGCAAAGGTTGCCATATTGGTGCAATGAGACCAAGACCAGAAGGATGGCAAGACGGAGGTCACCATGGAGCCCTAGACGGTGTCACCACCAGAGCCTTTGGCAGGCGAAGACTGCTTTTGTCAGGATAGCTTGTACTAGCTATCCCCTATTGAATTGGCCGTTGTTGGCTCCCTTCTCGCTCAATATTTGTGGAGCGGACCATGGCCTCTATAAATAGGATTAGCCACCACAGTAGGAGGGGACGGGCCTCGAATCCACCCACACAACAACCAGTTTGCTAAGCGCAAGAACACCTGAACCTCAGGAGGCTGTTCTTCCCCTTGTATTGTTCATCCTCAGCCCAAGAGGCAATCCACCACCACCACACTGGAGTAGGGTATTACACCACAACGGTGGCCGAACTAGTATAAATCTTTTGTCCTTTGTGTCGCGAGTTCGTCGAGTTAGTTCATGAGATCTTAGCTAAGTTAGAACACAGATCGATAGGGGGGAGATCTTCGCATGCACCCCAGTGTTTGAACCTTAAGGGTTTTGCCGGAACCCGTGATCCGACAGTTGTGTGCGATGCCTTCCTCCGCATCCCACCCCAATTCGGATTGTGGTTAAAGATCTTCCATGTGAAGCCGAAGGTGGTGGGCGGTCAACACACAGAGTGTGGAGGCGCCATGGTGAGCAAGATGTCGAATGTAACATGGCCCAAAGGTACCTTCATGGAGACCATCAAAGGGTGGCAACAGCAATGGTTCTACGTCACAGAGCCTTGCGACGCCACTTGGGTCGCGGCTCCTAAATTCTAGTCCCGCACCCCGATGTGGCTCACCTCCTGGCTAGAGAAGGGCCTAGACTGGTCTTCATCAGACGAGCTGACAGCGCTTCAGACGCGCATCAGGAGCATGGTGGACAAGAACATTAGGCTTGTCAATGTGATCTAGGTGATGCTGGCTCGTCGGATCCTTCTATGCCAAAGCCGGACTTGCCATTTGTGGGAGTTCGATCCAGCCAACCACTAGACCTTGCAACAGTTCTTTGGCACTACGCATGAAGACATCTGGAGGGTCCTGTTTAAGGCCAACGAGACATGGCCGGCGACGACCGAGGACCGCGGGCACGACCTAGCCCATCCCGCCAGTGCGGAAAGTTTTCCGTATTTGAAGGTGTATCCTTTACTTGCATACTCAAGGAAGACGTCTAAGCTTCCCCATTCATTTTTTCAGGGCTGGGCAAAGAAGGCGGGAGTGGATCCAGTGTCCGGCTCTGCTACCCAAAAACCCAACAATCGCTCTTTTGACGAAGATGCTGGTTCCGGCACCCTACCAAGCGCCGGAGAAGAAGGCCAAGGAGACCAGGAGTGGTCTCCGCTGTAAGGGCACTTCGGACGTGACGTCTGAAGACGTCGATACCCACTCCTCCACATCGAGGACGACAAGGAGGAGGAGGAGAGTAATTCTCCCTCGGAGGGTGGAAGGAATAAAAGGGCGGCCTCCACGCATCTAGAGGCAGAGGCGTCCAAGAGGGGGGAGATTTCCCTCGCAGAGAACTCCACGTGGGACATCGACAGCAGCTTCGAGTGGCGCCCCAGGGACAAGCCCCTGGCCGAATCGTAAGTACTTAAATACACACGCACATATCCGGCTCCTTTACTTCATGGTTTTAACATGCTGAATCATGTGCTATAGTCCGGCCCGTTCCGGCCTCGAAGCGATCCTTGATACGTCTCCAACGTATCTATAATTTTTGATTGTTCCATGCTATTATATTATCTGTTTTGGATGTTAACGGGCTTTATTTTACACTTTTATATTATTTTTGGGACTAACCTACTAACCCAAGCCCAGTGCAAATTGTTGTTTTTTGCCCATTTTAGCGTTTCACAGAAAAGGAATATCAAACGGAATCCGAACGGAATGAAACCTTCGGGAGAGTTATTTTTGGAACAAACGTGATCCAGAGGACTTGGAGTGTACGTCAAGAAACAAACAAGGAGTCCACGAGGCGGGGAGCATGCCAACCCCCTTGGGCGCGCCCTCCCCCTCATGGGCCCCTCATGGCTCAACCGACCTACTTCTTCCTCCTATATATATATATATATATATATATATATATATATATATATATATATATATATATATATATATATATATATATATATATTCATATACCCCAAAAACATCCAGGAGCACCACGAAACCCTATTTCCACCGCTGCAACTTTCTGTACCCAAGAGAGCCCATCTTGGGGCCTTTTCCGGAGCTCCGTCGGAGGGGGCATCGATCACGGAGGGCCTCTACATCAACTCCATGGCCTCTCCGGTGATGTGTGAGTAGTTTACTTCAGACCTTCGGGTCCATACTTGTTAGCTAGATGGCTTCTTCTCTCTCTTTGGATCTCAATACAAAGTTCTCCTCGATCTTCATGGAGATCTATTCGATGTAACTCTTTTTGCAGTGTGTTTGTCGAGATCCGATGAATTGTGGGTTTATGATCAAGTCTATCTATGAACAATATTTTATTCTTCTCTGAAATATTTTATGTATGATTGATTATCTTTGCAAGTCTCTTCGAATTATCAGTTTGGTTTGGCCTACTAGATTGATCTTTCTTGCAATGGGAGAAGTGCTTAGCTTTGGGTTCAATCTTGCGGTTCTCGATCCCAGTGACAAAAAGGGAAACTACACGTATTATATTATTGCCATCAAGGATAAAAAGATGGGGTTTATATCATATTGCTTGAGTTTATCCCTCTACATCATGTCATCTTGCCTAATGCGTTACTCTATTCTTATGAACTTAATACTCTAGATGCATGCTGGATAGCGGTCGATGTGTGGAGTAATAGTAGATGCAGGTAGGAGTCGGTCCACTTTTCACGGATGTGATGCCTATATACATGATCATGCCTAGATATTCTCATAATTATTCGCTTTTCTATCAATTGCTCGACAGTAATTTGTTGACGCACCGTAATACTTATGCTATCTTGAGAGAAGCCACTAGTGAAACCTATGGCCCCTGGGTCTATCTTTTATCATATAAGTTTCCAATCTATTTTATTTTGCAATCTTTACTTTTACTCTTTATCATAAAAATACCAAAAATATTTATCTTATTATTATCTCTATCAGATCTCACTCTCGTAAGTGAACGTGAAGGGATTGACAACCCCTTTATCGTGTTGGTTGCGAGGTTCTTATTTGTTTGTGTAGGTACGAGGGACTTGCATGTGGCCTCCTACTGGATTGATACCTCGGTTCTCAAAAACTGAGGGCAATACTTACGCTACTTTACTGCATCACCCTTTCCTCTTCAAGGGAAAACGAACGCAGTGCTCAAGAGGTAGCAAGAAGGATTTCTGGCGCCGTTGATGGGGAGTCTATGCACAAGTCAAGACATACCAAGTACCCATCACAAACTCTTATCCCTCGCATTACATTATTTGCCATTTGCCTCTCGCTTTCCTCTCCCCCACTTCACCCTTGCTGTTTTATTCGCCCTCTTCTTCTGTTCCCCTTCTCTTTTCTAGTTCATCTCTTTTTGCTTGTTTCTTGTTTTCTTGTGTGTTGGATTGCTTGCTTATCATGATGGCTCAAGACAATACTAAATTGAGTGATTTTTCCAATACCAACAATAATGATTTTATTAGCACTCCGATTGCTCCTCTTACCGATGCTGAATCTTGTGAAATTAATGCTGCTTTGCTGAATCTTGTCATGAAAGATCCATTTTCCGGCCTTCCAAGTGAAGATGCCGCTACCCATATAAACAACTTTGTTGATTTGTGTGATACGCAAAAGAAGAAAGATGTGGATAATGATATTGTTAAACTGAAGCTATTCCCATTTTCCCTTAGAGATCGTGCTAAAAGTTGGTTTTCGTGTTTGCCTAAAAATAGTATCGATTCATGGAATAAGTGCCAAGATGCTTTTATCTCTAAGTATTTTCCTCCCGCTAAGATTATCACTCTTAGAAACGATATTATGAATTTTAAGCAACTTGATCATGAACATGTTGCACAAGCTTGGGAGAGTATGAAATTAATGATACATAATTGCCCGACACATGGTGTGAATCTTTGGATGATTATACAAAAATTTATGCCAGATTGAGCTTTGCTTCTAGAAATCTTTTAGATTCGGCCACGGGAGGCACTTTTATGGAAATCACTTTAGGAGAAGCTACTAAACTCCTAGATAATATTATGGTTAATTATTCTCAATGGCATACTGAAAGATCTACTAATAAAAAGGTGCATGCTATAGAAGAAATCAATGTTTTGAGTGGAAAGATGGATGAGCTTATGAAATTGTTTGCTAATAAGAGTGTTTCTTCTGATCCTAATGATATGCCTTTGTCTACCTTGATTTAGAATAATAATGAATCTATGGATGTGAATTTCTCTTGATGTTGATTCTTTGAAACTTAGATCTATCCCACCTAAGCATGATATCAATGAGTCTCTCAAAGCTATGAAAATTTCCATTGATGAGTGCAAAGAAAGAACCGCTAGGATGCGTGCAAAAAAAGATTGCTTTGTGAAAGCGTGTTCTTCTAGTTTGCATGATAATAATGATGAAGATCTAAAAGTTATTAATGTGTCCCCTATTAAATCTTTGTTTTGAAATATGAATCTTGATAATGATGGGACTGGAGATGAGTCCCAATGATTCGGAGTTTTTAGACCATGATGCAAAAATTGATAAAAGTGGGATTGGAGAGATCAAAACTTTAAATAGCAATGAACCCAATATCTTGGATTTCAAGGAATTTAATTATGATAATTTCTCTTTAATAGATTGTATTTCCTTGTTGCAATCCGTGCTAAATTCTCCGCATGCTTATGGTCAAAATAAAGCTTTTACTAAACATATCGTTGATGCTTTAATGCAATCTTATGAGGAAAAGCTTGAATTGGAAGTTTATATCCTTAGAAAACTTTATGATGAGTGGGAACCTACTATTAAAATTAAAATTAAAGATCATGAATGCTTTGCTTTATGTGATTTGGGTGCTAGTGTTTCCATGATTCCTAAAACTTTGTGTGATTTGCTAGGTTTCCGTGAATTTGATGATTGTTCTTTAAACTTGCATCTTGCGGATTACACCATTAAGAAACCTATGGGGAGAATTAATGATGTTCTTATTGTTGCAAATAGTAATTATGTTCCTGTAGATTTCATTGTTCTTGATGTAGATTGCAATCCTTCATGTCCTATTATTCTTGGTAGACCTTTCCTTAGAACGATTGGTGCAATTATTGATATGAAAGAAGGGAATATTAGATTCAAATTTCCGTTAAGGAAGGGCATGCAACACTTTCCTAGAAATAAAATTAAATTAACTTATGAATCTATTATGAGAGCCACTTATGGAGTGCATACCGAAGATGATAATACCTAGATATATCCTTGCTTTTATGCCTAGCTAGGGGCGTTAAACGATAGCGCTTGTTGGGAGGCAACCCAATTTTATTTTTTACTTGCTTTTTGATTCTGTTTAGTAATAAATAATTCATATAGCCTCTGTTTATGTGCGGTTTTATGCTTTTAATTAGTGTTTGTGCCAAGTAGAACCTTTGGGAGGACTTGGGGAAAGTCTTTGCGATCTTGCTGTAAAAAAACAGAAACTTTAGCGCTCACGAGATTTTCTGCCATTTTTTACTGGATAGTGCTATTTAGTACATTCTTTTTGAAGATGATTAATACATAAATTACTCACGTCCAGAAATTTATTTTAGTATTTTTAGGCTTACAGAAGTATTCTAAACCTACAGATTAATACAGACTATTCTGTTTTTGACAGATTCTGTTTTTCGTGTGTTGTTTGCTTATTTTGATGAATCTTTGGCTAGTATTTGAGTGTATGAACCATAGAGAAGTTGGAATACAGTAGGTTTAACACCAATATAAATAAATAATGAGTTCATTAAAGTACCTTGAAGTGGTGGTTTGTTTTCTTTTACTAACGGAGCTCACGAGATTCTCTTTTAAGTTTTGTGTTGGGAAGTTTTCAAGTTTTGGGTAAAGATTTGATGGATTATGGAACAAGGAGTGGCAAGAACCTAAGCTTGGGGATCCCCAAGGCACCCCAAAGTAAAATCCAAGGACAACCAAAACCCTAATCTTGGGGATGCCCCAGAAGGCATCCCCTCTTTCGTCTTCGTCCATCGGTAACTTTACTTGGAGCTATATTTTTATTCACCACATGGTATGTGTTTTGCTTGGAGAGTCTTGTATGATTTGAGTCTTTGCTTTTTAGTTTACCACAATCATCCTTGGTGTACACAACTTTTGGGAGAGACACACATGAATTGTAATATATTAGAATACTCTATGTGCTTCACTTATATCTTTTGAGCTAGATAATTTTGCTCTTGTGCTTCGCTTATATCTTTTAGAGCACGGTACTGGTTTTATTTTATAGAAATTATTGATCTCCCATGCTTCACTTATATTATTATGAGAGTCCTTTAAAACAGCATGGTAATTTTATTCGGTTACGAATTTAATCCTAATATGATAGGCATCCAAGATCGGTATAATAAAAACTATCATAAAAAGTGCATTGAATACTATGAGAAGTTTGATACTTGATGATTGTCTTGAGAAATGGAGATGGTGATACTAGAGTCATGCTAGTTGAGTAGTTGTGAATTTGAGAAATACTTGTTCTAAAGTTTGTGATTCTCGTATCATGCACGTATGGTGAACCATTATGTGATGAAGTCGGAGCATGATTTATTTATTGATTGTCTTCCTTATGAGTGGCGGTCGGGGACAAGCGATGGTCTTTTCCTACCAATCTATCCCCCTAGGAGCATGCATGTAGTACTTTCTTTCGATAACTAATAGATTTTTTCAATAATTATGTGAGTTATTTATGACTAATGTTGAGTCCATGGATTATATGCACTCTCACCCTTCCACCATTGCTAGCCTCTCTAGTACCGCGCAATTTTCGCCGGTACCATACACCCACCATATACCTTCCATAGCCATTCCGAGATATATTGCCATGCAACTTTCCATCGTTCTGTTTATGACACGCTTCATCATTGTCATATTGCTTTGCATGATCATGTAGTTGACATCATATTTGTGGCAAAGCCACCATTCATAATTCTTTCATACATGTCACTCATGAGTGATTGCATATCCCGGTACAATGCCGGAGACATTCACATAGAGTCATATTTTGTTCTAAGAATTTAGTTGTAATTCTTGAGTTGTAAGTAAATAAAGTGTGATGATCATCATTATTAGAGCATTGTACCAAGTGAGGAAAGGGTGATGGAGACTATGATTCCCCCACAAGTCTGGATGAGACTCCAGACGAAAAAACAAGGCCAAAAAAAGATAAGAAGTCCCAAATAAAAAAATGAGAGAAAAAGAGAGAAGGGACAATGTTACTATACTTTTTGCACACTTGTGCTTCAAAGTAGCACCATGATCTTCATGATAGAGAGTCTCTTATGTTATCACTTTCATATACTAGTGGGAATTTTACATTATAGAACTTGGCTTGTATATTCCAATGATGGGCTTCCTCAAAATGCCCTAGGTCTTCGTGAGCGAGCAAGTTGGATGCACACCCACTTAGTTTCTTTTTGAGCTTTCATACACTTATAGCTCTAGTGCATCCGTTGCATGGAAATCCCTACTCACTCACATTGATATCTATTGATGGGCATCTCCATAGCCCATTGATACGCCTAGTTGATGTGAGACTATCTTCTCGTTTTTGTCTTCTCCACAACCACCATTTTATTCCACATATAGTGCTATGTCCATGGCTCACGCTCATGTATTGCGTGAAGATTGAAAAAGTTTGAGAACATCAAAAGTATGAAACAATTTCTCGGCTTGTCATCGGGGGTTGTGCATGATTTAAATACTTTTTGTGGTGAAGATAGAGCATAGCCAGACTATATGATTTTGTAGGGATAACTTTCTTTGGCCATGTTATTTTGAGAAGACATAATTGCTTAGTTAGTATGCTTGTAGTATTATTATTTCTATGTCAATATTAGACTTTTGTCTTGAATCTTTTGGATCTGAATATTCATGCCACAATAAAGAGAATTACATTGAGAATTATGTTTGGTAGAATTCCACATCAAAAATTCGGTTTTTATCGTTTACCTACTCGAGGACGAGCAGGAATTAAGCTTGGGGATGCTTGATACGTCTCCAACGTATCTACAATTTTTTATTGTTCCATGCTATTATATTATTTGTTTTGGATGTTAATGGGCTTTATTTTACACTTTTATATTATTTTTGGGACTAACCTACTAACCCACAGCCCAGTGCAAATTGCTGTTATTTTGCCTATTTCAGTGTTTCGCAGAAAAGGAATATCAACCGGAATCCAAACGGAATGAAACCTTCGGGAGAGTTATTTTTGGAACAAACGTGATCCAGAGGACTTGGAGTGGACGTCAAGAAACAAACGAGGAGTCCACGAGGCACGGGCGCGCGCCTACCCGTCTGGGCGCGCCCTCCCCCTCGTGGGCCCCTCGTGGCTCAACCGACCTACTTCTTCCTCCAATATATATTCATATACCCCAAAAACATCTAGGAGCACCACGAGACCCTATTTCCACCGCCGCAACCTTCTGTACCCAAGAGATCCCATCTTGGGTCCTTTTCTAGAGCTCCGACGGAGGGGGCATCGATCACAGAGGGCCTCTACATCAACTCCATGGCCTCTCCAGTGATGTATGAGTAGTTTACTTCAGACCTTCGGGTCCATAGTTATTAGCTGGATGGCTTCTTCTCTCTCTTTGGATCTCAATACAAAGTTCTCCTCGGTCTTCTTGGAGATCTATTCGATGTAACTTTTTTTGCGGTGTGTTTGTCGAGATCCGATGAATTGTGGGTATATGATCAAGTCTATCTATGAACAATGTTTGATTCTTCTCTGAAATCTTTTATGTATGATTGGTTATCTTTGCAAGTCTCTTCGAATTATCAGTTTGGTTTGGCCTACTAGCTTGATCTTTCTTGCAATGGGAGAAGTGCTTAGCTTTGGGTTCAATCTTGTGGTGATCGATCCCAGTGACAGAAAGGGAAACGACACGTATTGTATTGTTTCCATCGAGGATAAAAAGATGGGGTTTATATCATATTGCTTGAGTTTAACCCTCTACATCATGTCATCTTGCCTAATGCTTTACTTTGTTCTTATGAACTTAATACTCTAGATGCATGCTGGATAGCGGTCAATGTGTGGACTAATAGTAGTAGATGCAGGCAGGAGTCGGTCTACTTGTCACGGACGTGATGCCTATATACATGATCATGCCTAGATGTTCTCATAATTATTCGCTTTTCTATCAATTGCTTGGCAGTAATTTGTTCACCCACTGTAATACTTATGCTATCCTGAGATAAGCCACTAGTGAAACCTATGTCCCCCGAGTCTATCTTTTATCATATAAGTTTCCAATCTATTTTATTTTGCAATCTTTACTTTTACTCTTTATCATAAAAATACCAAAATTATTTATTTTATTATTATTATCTCTATCAGATCTCACTCTCATAAGTGATCGTGAAGGGATTGACAACCCCTTTATCGCGTTGGTTGCGAGGTTCTTATTTGTTTGTGTACGTACAAGGGACTTGCGTGTGGCCTCCTACTGGATTGAAAAAACTGAGGGAAATACTTACGCTACTTTGCTACATCACCCTTTCCTCTTCATGGGAAAACCAACGCAATGCTCAAGAGGTATCAATTCTCATCTTCGGGGAATTCGCTGGATCCGAAGGTGATGGACAGGGGGTCCCTTCCGGCGGCCTCTTCTCCCAAGGCCATGGATAACACCGAGGTGTTGTCCTGAAGGACCTCCCAAGGCCAGGGAGAGACGCAGGAGGCCTTCAGGGTGGCGCCAGAGGGCGAACCCTCGGCCGCCGGACACATGGGGGAGAAAATCCCCATGGAGGCTGGCAATGGGGGCCATATACAATCCGGCCCCCATCCGAATACAATTTCGGAGACCTATACAGCTCCGGAATCCAGCAAGCTGCCTCCGTTTAAAGAAGGAGGTGCACCGATTCCACCGGTGACCTCTGTCCATCCAGAGGCACCAGATACTATACTGGAAGCGCTGCGAAGCGCTTCCATTGTTGAGGAACACTGTACCCTCATGGGTACGGTGGTTGAGAGGATTCACACCGCGAAGAGCAGGCTGACCGAAGCCTGCATAAGCCTTCTGGCAGGCTTTGAGGTCTGAAACCCAATTTATGCAAAAGGAATGCCATAGCAAGACAGTAGCCCCTGATACACTGTCCGGTGATCGAAAGGAAAAGCCGGACAGAGGATCAAGTAATTTTTGCAGGAGACTAACCATACGTTTCTATGTGAATAAGTAGGCGTCTTTGCTGGTTGTGACCTCTCATGCTGCTAAGGTCTCCGGACTGAAGCAGAGTCTGGAGCGGACCGAGGAAGAGCTCGGCCGTGTGAAGAAACAACTGGAGGACCATCAAGGTATGCAATGACCTTGTGTAGGTTCAAAAATTATGAATGATTTGTGTTGACCATAGTGCTATGATATTTTGCAGGAGCGGCGACCGAGGTGGAGACCCTCAAGAAGGTGCTGGCCGAAGCCCAGGAGAGAGCAGCAAAGGAACAAGCCGCTCGCGAGAAACATGAGGCCAGGGTTGGTGAGGTCTAGCAGGAGCTCCAGGACGCCGTGAAGAAATGCGAGTCCTTGGGGTGCAATGTTGCAGAGCAAGTGTCCGAACATGCCAAGGCCCGCCAAAGCGCACACGATGCCCAGGTTGAAGCCCAGGGCGCCCTCCAGGAAATCCAGGAGGCTAGAAAAAACGCGGCGGGTAAGGCCTTTATTATGCAGAGCAAGAATGTGAAGAAAAGGTTCCTCTTACTAACCCGGATTTGGAGTTCTCTAGGGGCGTATGCAGATCTGCCGCGCAGTGATGCCGACACTTCGGAATTCTTCCGAGCCAAAGAGGGGAGCTCGATGGAGAAGCTGTTGTGGTCGCAATACCTTGCACCAGAGCATCCGCTGCCCCTTAGCGATCAGCTGAAACCGCTGACCGAACTGCATAGGGTGCACGAAGTGTCCATGAAGGATTTTATAATCCGTCTGTGGCCGGCCAAAGCCATACCCAGCAGCTACTTTAGGCTCGTGAAACGGCTGGTCAATGCCTGCCCTCGGCTTGATGCCATCAAGCGATCGGTCTACATTGAAGGTGCGTGGATGGCCTCCGCCCGTGTCAAGTTGTAGTGGGCGAAGATGGACGCCGTCAAGCTCGCCACCGAGGTACCGCCCACGTGCAAGGAGCACCGCACGCCCGAGCAGTATTTTGAGGATGTCCTAAAGGGATCCCGCATTGTATATGGCCAATGTTAAAAAGACATTATCTTTGAATGAAGTCATTCATGTTATCCCTTCCTGTATTGTGAAAGAAAGTCTTTATCTTTCCCTAATAATAAAGCACGGATTGACTCCGTGGGTTCACCGTCACAATACGCTTTTTTCGGTAAGTTTACGCTTTCACTTTGAATTTAAAACATATATGCGAGGTGGTACTATATGTTTTACGTCCCCAAACTTCTCGCTAAAATTTCCTTAAAATGTTTTTTTTCTTCATGGGCCTGCGATGTTACGCTCGGGCCGTTGTAGCCTTATTATGCTTTTGTCCTCGGCTCCACTCTATTTAGGCTCACCTAGAGTGAAAGGACTCTACATTGATCGTGCATAGGTTTCGTATTGGGCACATTATGTAGCTCCCACGCCGGGTTCCTTATATAAATATAGGGTGAGATTGAGGAGACACCTGAGATCGAGGAGAGGCGAGATCGATCGCGATAAAAACGATCCGCTGGTAGCGACGCATGCGGCCAGGCCGGCGACAAGGAAGCTAGGCCCTCAACCCTTCTGAATTGGCCAGGCGAGGAACTGCTGGGTGAAGCCCGCATAGGCAGGGTCATGTTAGCACACAACTAGAAGCTCGAGGACGACGCCTTTGGCAAACCAAATCGATTCCACCATGACGTCTGTTGCAGCGATGGCGAGTACTGCCAGAACCAATTTAAGCCGAGGCAACCTGTCCAACTATAGTTGTGTATTGCGGGTTATCTCATGCTGATCGGGTCGATGAGTCGTCTTGGGAAACTATAGTCCATCGTTTCCTTCATCCGTTGACCCGCAATTCAAGTCCGACTGGTACACGCAGGACACCCACCGGGCAGCTTCCTCCCGTACACACCTACGCGCTGCACCACATCGACCCCTTGAGCTTCATGCTGCTCAGCGGCGGCAAGAGCAGGATCGTCGGTAGCACGGAAACCAACAACGCCTACACAGCTCTAGCAACATCCAGCATCACTATCAATGACTCATCCCAAGGGCGAGGCGGCCGTAGTAGTCTCGTCGTAGCAGAAGGTGGCGGCCGGGAAAGCATGGAGATGACACCGTCGCGATCTGATGCCCACCTGCCCGGGTCGAGCTCGTGGTATTAGGCAGCTGCGGGACGTGGTAACGAGGACTCCCTGGTGTACTCCAGCCTCACCGATAGCCCTGTGTGAGGCAGCCATCATTGGACTGATTCTGCTATTGGGAGCAACCTCTGCGGCTCTACGTGGACAGCGTTCCCAGGCGAACGTCGCTGGCGGAAGGCTAGATCACATTAAACATTGACTACTCCTTCTTCAAGAAGGAACACATAAGTGGTGCTGGTATGATTGCCCAGCGACCTGACGGATCAGTTGTGCTGGCTTCCTGCAACTCCATCCAGAACTGCTCTGAGGCGGAGGAAGCTGAGGCTAAAGCGTCCTTTTCGAGTGTCAAACCCATGATTTCTATGGTCGGCAATGCTCTCCCTTTGAAAAAACTGAACAATATGAAGTGGTGTGGAATTGACAAAGAAACAAAGACATGTTTGCTCTGTCTAGAAGAGTGCAAAGTAGTACAGACTACAAACTAAGTGAAAATGCAACAAGGTTGCCGACTCAGTGGCTTAGACATGTTAGAGCATGGGGCGAGTGTTTGCACGGGGAGCCTGGAACACGTTTCCTGAGTTGATTAGAGAGCCTGTAATCCTTGATTGTAAAACTCATGTTACCCATTGATAAATAATGATATTTTCCCATTGAGAAAAAGGGATCTCGTGCGCACCACGCGGCTACAACACTATGGGCCGCGGCCCGGGGGTCCATGTTAGCACCGGTCGAGCTACTGCCTGTGAAAAAGAGGGGTCTGGGAGAAAAAAATTATGGATGGAATTTTTTTCATGGATTTAGATTGGGAGAATTTTATTAAATGGAGGCAGGATCTTTTTCTCATGGATTTTAGATCAGTGGCTACTTTTGGGGCAAACAGGTGGGTCTACTTCCTTTTTATATATATATTCTGCTTCAAATCAACAAATCATGTATCTAAGTTATTTGGAGGTTCAAAATTCAACATAAAATACAGGAAATTCTGATAAGGGTTTTCTGGTTCAGTGCAACACCATAATAATACATTCTGAAGTATTTCTAGCAATTTTTAGTATAACTTTTCTTCTCCAAAATTCAAAATCAAGTTTTATATTTGAAAGGGGTTTAATTAAAAAATAAGTGAGTTTTGCATCCCAAAGATTATGAAAAATGTAGAAAACCTTATATTGGAAGATTTGAAATTCACACAATTCAAAGTAATTGTATTACATACCTATTATTATGAAAGGTTATGTCATCGGTATTAGGAGTGGATGATCGAATGGGCACCTCATATCTTCATCCTGACTAATCCCCACAAGTTTATCCTTCTTCATATGCTTCCTCTACTCCCACCCGAAGGAGACAAAGGCCTTAGCGGAGTGGTGTGGATGGCGATTACAGTGAATGGCTCTACCAGGCCTGGCATGTGTACCGTGTGGCCTCGCCGAAGCGACGGGCAGAGCAGGCAGTGGCGGCAAGCTTAACCACTGGTCTTTTCTTTCCCGTTGCAATGCACGGGCATGTTTCCTAGTGTAATATAATGTTTGTTATTTGAAAATTTTACCTCCCGTGCGGCCATTTTGTTAAATCTGAGAGTTGGCCAGTCGTCGGCTTCAACCCCCACGTAGGTAGTACGGGGGTGTTCGGGATAAAACTAAACACTCTTGATCCAATAGTTTGGTCCTTGAAGAAGGTGTTTAGCGCAATGCACTAGGAAATCAGACTATGTGGCTTTAGTACTCTCACTCAGCCATAGGAGTTTGACAATAGAAATGTAGGCGCAGCCCCTAGTTAGTATTTAATCTATACTAGGGTGTTGTAGACACCTGGTCGGGTAGAGGCCGATTCATCGCATAATGCGGAAAAAATTGCAAAAGATTTGTAACCCCTGAATAGCTGACCAGCTCTCACTGTATCATGACAGTCAGTTTTCGGCTTTCTCTACTGAGGTGTTTGCTCGGATAAACCAGAAACACAATCACAGTAGTTCTCCCTTTACTACCCTAGCCAATAGGATGGAACGTAAGGTAGCAAGCACAGGAGCCGGGCAACCCAACTATTGACCAAAGACATGATTCGGAGCCGATGCATATTATGCTAAATTCGGGGTGCCGGACTGTACTGTAAAAAGTGTTCGGACTTTGTTGCCGTAGTATGGGGCATAATGAAGCCTCTGGCGAATCAAAGCGTACCAAAGTGTATGGGTGCAATTGATAAGAATGATAAAATGAAGTAGTAAGCTAGTGCCATGTAAGTTGGGCCGCAAACTGTTTCCATTATAATTTGATTAATACGTCAAAGCATATTTGTACAAATAGTGCGATAAGCAACATGGATATTTAACATGCCAAGACCAAGGGGGAGCTGCGTGCGGGTGCCGAAAATAGGTAGAACGATCGTCAAGAACATCTAGAGATTCCCCCACATGTCTGTACTACTTGCCGCCTTGGTGTATCTATCCTTTGAAATGACCGATGCTCAGGGCGTCGAGACGGGCCTGTGAAAAAGAGACCAAAAAATGGTAAAAAGGAAAAGGAAAATTATGTGTGTGAGCCGTATGATGGACCACAATCAAGTTACGCCTCTGTCTATGACCATGGTATTTTGAGTGCGTAGTTATGTACGCGCGGTACGTATGCAGCCAGTTGGTTGGGACTGAGATAGAGGCCGAATTGCTAGTCGAGCTCCTGACGGGCAGGACTGTTCTGCTGTAGAGTAGTCCGAACTCGTTTGACAGTGTCCGGGAGCTTGGCCGCCAAATTAAGGTACTGCTTGATAATGTCGCTTTGTACTTCTGCTGCTAGGGTCGCGTGTGCTCCTTAGTACGGAGGGAGCGCTCCATGTTTCCGTTAACTGTTATGACACCACGTGGTCCGGGCATCTTAAGTTTGAGATAAGCATAATGTGGCACCGCATTGAATCAAGCAAACGCAGTTCGTCCAAGCAGTGTGTGATAGCCACTGCAGAAGGGGACGATGTCGAAGATGAATTTTTCACTTCAAAAGTTGTCCGAAGATCCAAAGACAACATCCAATGTGATTGAACCCGTCCAGCGGGCCTCTACACCTGGTATTACTCCTTTAAAGGTAGTTTTTGTGGGATTGATCCTTGATGGATCGATGCCCATTTTGTGGACTGTATCCTGATAGAGCAGGTCGAGGCTGCTGCCACCGTCCATGAGGACTCGCATGAGGTGGAATCCATCAATGACTGGGCCGAGGACTAGTGCGGCTGAACCGCCATGACGCATACTGCTCAGATGCTCCCTGCGATTAAAAGTAATCGGGTAGGACGACCATGGGTTGAATTTTGGGACGACTGGCTATATCTCATAGACATCCCAGAGAGCACGTTTGCACTCCCTCTTGGGGTTATGGGCGTACTATAGGTCAGTACGTGGAGGAGTTTAGTAAGTTATCTCACTATGCCCCAGATGACGTGGCCACGGATGCCGCAAAGCAGGAGAAGCTTATGGAGGGCTGGATGATGAGATGAGTATGCAGTTAATGGTGGCAACATTCAAAAACTACCAGGAGTTGGTAGATAAGGCTCTTATGATTGAAGGGAAGCAGTAGCAGATTGAGAACCACAAGAGGAAGTATGGGCAAGGGAAGTATAATATAGGAGCATCGCACAAGCCTAGTTTTACCCCAAACTCGGGAGGATATACCCATAATCATGGAGGCCACACTCACAATGGAGGAAGTTCTCATAACCACAATGACCCAAAGAATGGGAATGGGAATGGAGCGAGCAGCAATCAGAACCTCTCTAACCCAGCCACACCCGCCAAGAAGGACCAGAGTCACGTTACATGTTTCAAGTGCGGGAAGAACGGGCACTACGCCAATGATTGTCTAGAGTTGAAGAATGGTAATGGTAATGGAAGCTAGGGGAAGAAGCCCAACCCTTTCAACAGGGGACAAGTGAACCACATGAACGAGGAGGAGGTTGAAGAGCAGCTAGATGTAGAAATCGGTAAGTTTTTGGTTAAGTCATTTACCGCTCTCGTTCTTTTTGATACTTGTGCATCGCATTCATACATTTCAAGGGGATTTATGGACAAGTTTAAGTTACCCACCTTAGCCCTTAGGACACCCTTGCTAGTGAGCTCACCAGGTGCAGAGTATATGGCTAGCCGATGGTGCGACTGGATACCCTTAACCATTGGTAGCCATGTTTTCCCCTCAGACCTAATAATTTTGGAATCCCAAAGATTGGATGTGATACTGGGGATCGATTGGTTATCAAAGTATGGAGGAAACATTGATTGCGCTAGTAGGTCAATTCTACTCACCACCCCGGAGGGAAAAAGGATTAAGTATGTATCCAGGCATACTCCTAAGAGCACTCACCTAAATTCTCTCACGGGAGTTGTTCAGGATGAAGTGCCTGTAGTGAAGGATTACCCGAATGTATTTCCAGAGGAATTACCAGGCATGCCCCCAGATCGAGACATTGAGTTTTTGATAGAGTTACTACCAGGCACCGGGCCAATATCAAAGAGACCCTGCCAGATACCTGCGAATGATCTGGAGGAGATTAAGAAGCAGATCAAGGAGTTATTGGAGAAAGGTTAAATTTGACGAAGTTCATCACCATGGGGAGCCCCGGTGCTCTTGGTTGAGAAGAAAGATAAGTCCCTGAGAATGGTTGTTAATTATCAGGCATTGAATGAAGTGAAGATCAAGAACAAGTACCCACTGCCGATGATCCCTGAGAAAGGTTAAATGTAAGAACATGATATACCTAAGACAGCCTTCACCACAAGGTACGGGCTATATGAGTACACGGTTATGTCATTTGGATTGACTAATGCCCCTGCCTATTTAATGAGCATGATGAATAAGGTATTCATGGAGTTCTTGGATAAGTTTGTTGTGGTGTTTATTGATGATATTCTGGTATGCTCGAAGAATGAAGAGGAACACAAGGAGCATTTGTGTTTAGTTCATGAGAAGCTCAGGGAACATCAGTTATATGCCAAGTTCAGCAAATGTGAGTTTTGGTTGAAGGAAGTTGGATTTCTTGGCCAAGTTATATCAGGAGAAGGTATAGAAGTAGACCCTACCAAGGTTAAGTCAGTCACTAAGTGGTTGGCACCCACCTTAGTGGGAGAGATCCGCAGTTTTTCTGGTCCTCACGGGATATTATCGGAAATTCATTGAGAATTTCTCGAAGATTGTGAAGCCCATGACGGAGTTGTTGAAGAAGGACACTAAGTTCAAATGGACGGATGAATGTGAGGAAAAGTTTTCAGGAGTTGAAGAAACGTTTGACTATGGCCCCAGTACTGATTCTGCCAGATATATGCAAGGATTTCCAACTGTATTGCAACGCATCTCGCTTAGGACTTGGAGGTGTACTATGCAAGACGGAAGAGTTGTTCCGTATGCCTCACAACAACTTCAACCGCATGAGTTGAATTATCCACACATGATTTGGAGTTAGCAGCTGTAGTGCATGCACTCAAAACCTGGAGCCACTTTCTTATTGGAAATCATTGTGATGTGTACACGGATCATAAGATTTTGAAGTACATTTTCACACAGAAGGAGTTAAATCTCAGGCAAAGGAGATGGTTGGAGCTCATAAAGGATTACGATATGAAGTTGCACTATCATCCAGGCAAGGCCAATGTTGTAGCAGACGCTTTGAGCCGGAAGAGTTATGCCAATACCTTAGTAAGAGGAGGTTTGCCAAAGGAGTTAGCACAAGATCTCACGGAGCTTCATTTGGAGATTGTTCCTAGAGGTTTTGTTGCAGCAATGAAGGTTCAATTTACATTGTTGGGAAAGATCCGAGAAGCTCAGAAGGATGACAAAGAAATTGTCGAGGTAAAGGAGAAGATGAGTGAAGGTAAGGCCAAAGGTTTTCGTGAGGATGAGCACGACACCTTGTGGTTTGAGGACCGAGTTTATGTGCCCAATAATGCAGAGATCAGGAAGTTGATACTTTAGGAAGCTCATGACACGCCATACTTGATACACCCCGGAAACACCAAGATGTATTTGGATTTGAAAGAACATTTCTGGTGGACTGGTATGAAGAAGGATATTGCCGAGTATGTAGCCATATGTGATGTATGTCCGAGAGTGAAGGCAGAACATCGGAAGCCAGCAGGATTACTGCAGCCTATGCCGATACCCGAATGGAAGTGGGACAAGCTTGGCATGAATTTTATCACCGAAATACCCAGGACCCGATCGGGATATGATTCTATCTGGGTAGTAGTGGACCGCTTGACCAAAGTAGCTCACTTTATCCCTGTGAAGACCACTTATACCAATGCGAAGTTAGCCAAGATATATATGACCAGGATCATATGTCTGCATGGAGTTCCAAGGACCATCATATCAGATAGAGGAACACAGTTTACTTCAAAGTTTTGGTACCAGCTGCACCAGACTTTGGGAACCAGGCTAGAGTTCAATACTGCTTTTCATCCGCAGATAGATGGACGGGCCAAGAGAGTAAAACAGATTCTGGAGGACATATTGAGAGCTTGTGCGCTAGATTATGGATCTAGTTGGCACGACAACTTTCCCTATGCGGAGTTCTCATACAACAATAGTTAATCAGGCCAGTTTGAAGATGGCACCATTCGAAGCCCTGTATGGACGAAGGTGTAGGACACCGTTAATGTGGGATGAAGTTGGAGACCGTCAGTTGTTTGGACCATATTTGATTAAGGAGTAAGAAGGGAAGGTCAAACTGGTTCGAGATAGACTGAAGGTAGCTCAGTCCAGATAGAAGAGCTATGTAGACTCAAAACGCAAGGAGGTAGTCTATGAAGTCAAGGACAGAGCATATCTCAGTGTGTGACCGCTCCGAGGAGTTAAGAGATTTGGAGTCAAGGGAAAGTTAGCTCCGAGATTTGTAGGACCATACCAATTTTTGGAACGTATGGGGGAGGTAGCCTACAAGTTGGAGTTACCCGAAGGACTGTCAGGAGTTCATGATGTATTTCACGTTTCCCAGTTGAAGAAGTGCCATGCAGAGATGGCCGATATCCCTTTGAGAGATACCGTGCCCCTGGAAGCAATTCAGTTGGATAGTTACCTGACCTATGAGGAGAAACCTGTTAAGATTCTCGAGTTTGCCAGCCGAGTTACTCGCAGCAAGGTTATCAAGTTTTCCAAAGTCCAGTGGAGCCACCATACCGAGGATGAAGCCACTTGGGAACGAGAGGATGATCTATGCAAAGAACACCCACACCTATTTTCTAGCCAACCCGAATCTCGATGGCGAGATTCATCTTAAGGGGGTAGGTTTGTAACATCCCAAATTTTCAATTTGGAATGTTATACATAGGTCATTCATGCATATCATATTTTACTGCATTTCTGTTTTGCGAATCCTCGAAATTCTAAGCAACTCAAGGACCCACAGAGAGAGTTGGGAATTTCGCTATTTTCATATTTGAGTTCTCCCAAATTTTGAAAAGTGGATCATTAGGTTTTAATTATTTTTCCTGTCTGAAAATATTTCAAAGTAAAATATATGAGAGGAGATAATATGACTTCTCCAAAATAGAAATATTAGAGGGAAAAAATTAAAATCGAATAAATGTTTTTATTTGGATTTTATTACAATTTTATTTGAATTATGAAAATATGCATTTTTTGAAATTGCATTAGAGGTCTAAATAAATGTTCACTTTATCCGCAATATTATAAAAGGACTGTGAAAATTTATTTCAGTATTTTTTGGAGTCCGTTTAGTATTTCTTTTATTTGTTTTTCCGCGTCAAGATTTATTTTGAAAAGAAAGTGAACCGACCTACCGGGCCATGTCCGGCTAGGACTCCTGGCCCGGCTGGCTTTATAAGCCGAGGCCCGCGACCCCCCAAGGCCCAAGTCACGCCGCCGCCGCCGAAACCCTAGCGCCACCTGATCCGTGCCGCCGCTGCCTCGCCACCCCGCAGCCGGACCCAACCCCGCCGTCGAGGTACTAACCGCCGCCACCGCCGGTTTTCGCAAGAAAATCATTCGGTTTTTTTAGAAACCCTAGTTCGGTTTTTTATAGATTGGTTTTTCTTCGGTTTAGTTAAATAGCGGACGTTCGTCCGTACGTTCGTTTTAACGAACGCCGTTGATCCGCTAGCCGCAGACAGCGAATGTTCGTTCGTTAGCCTGTTCGTCAGTTTTCTTTTTCCAGGGTTTTTCTGCGATTATTTTCGATCGCGGTTTCTTCCCTAATTCTTCGTTCTAGTTTATCTTTTCGCTTGTTTATCTGAATCAGGTGAAACGAGCGCCTAGATCTTCGTCTCGAAGCCCTCTTTCTGTTTAACCAACTTTAAGAAGATTTTGATATTGTAAAATTTGACTCTAGTCCATATTAGTAATCGGGTCCTATTTCTTTCGTAGTTTGAGTTTCATTACTCTGTTTGATTTGATTGTTTTTGCAAAACGGAGTTCTTTAGTTGAACTTTCTGGTGAGATGTTTTATTCAAAGTTTTCTCCGTGCATCTTTGCTTGATTGCATATGTATGCTATTGTTTGTTTGCGATAGAACACCCGGAGTGCGAAGCGTGCTATGACGAGTCTTTAGGATTTGCAGATCGTCAACAAGGCAAGTAACACATTGATCATACCCTTTTATTACCCAGTTTTTATGTATTAGTTTCAACCCTCACACATTTCATTAGTAGGATCTCTTAACATGTGGGTCTGGGAAGTAGTTGATGAGGTAGAACCTATTGCCCTGTTTATTATCAAACCCATGGGAGTTACTTCTACGGTATGCTCATTGCCATGCTATGCTCGTAGACGTGGTTTTGGTTTGAGAGTATCCATGACAAATGTGAGATTGTTAATTAATGGTTCAACTTAAGATGGCAACTTTAATACACATGTGGGTGGAATTCTTGTGGGCACCTGGAAATATACCAGTGTTGTCCTAGGAGATCCTAGGGTTATACCGTGTGATCCTCCTATGGTCCGCCACCCAGGCACAAAGGGATCGTAAGATTATTCATGCTTGAAACTTCCGTCTGCAGCCACAAGCTATTATGGGCTCTAGCATAGTGGATTAAGTTGCATGACCTCTTCTAGTGGTAGACTAGCAGATGTAGAGGATGCAGGTTGGTATGGTCTACCCGGGGTTCGAGTTAATGCTTCCGAAAAACTATGTCTCGGTCATCCGTTTCTCAAACACCATGCAGTGCGAGAAATCCAACAGAGGAGATCGAGTCTTTTGGGGAAAAGTGTGCAAACCTCTGCAGAGTGTATAAACTAATCATGGTTAGCCGTGTCCCCGGTTATGGACATCTTGAGTATCTGGTTCTTGAATTACCCATGGATCTCATCACTCTAAATTAACTTGTTGGGTTGATAATTACTTTTAATAGGGATTGAGATGGGGGTACCATTCTTAATGTTGTTTCAAATACCATGATAGTTAAACAAAATATATTCCTTTGTTGTAGGGTAAAATTGGCTTTTCGCAAAAACTTTGTAACTATAGAGCCTCCACCAGCCATATATGCATGTAGTGATAGCATTTATTTGTTCATTGCTCTATTGTGTTACATTGCCAGCATATTCGATGTGCTGACCCATTTTTGGGCTGCAACATATTATGTTGCAGACTTTTTAGACGACGAGTAAGATGCCATAGGTTGTTTGTCGTGCACTCAGCTATGCCGTTGGAGTTGATGGACTCACTTTATCTTCCAAGTCTTCCGCTGTTATCTTATTTAGATGGCCTTAAGCCATATTTATTGTAATAAGTTCTCTTTTGAGACATTCGATGTAATAAGTGTGTGATTGCTACTCTTTTATAAATCCTTCGAGTACTGTGTGTGTCAGCATTACTGATCCAGGGATGACACTGAAGCACAGAGACTTGACCATTTGAGGTCGAGTTGGTACAAGACATGAATCTTCCGAGCACGGCAACACACCCTGTCAAGCGCCCCACATCATTGACTGTCCTGGGTGCTTGGATTTTCTCAATAGCCTTGATCTTGTCTGGGTTGGCTTCGATCCCACGATGGGACACGAAGAACCCTAGTAGCTTGCCGGAGGGAACACCAAACACACACTTCTCCAGATTCAGCTTCAAGTTGAACTTGCAAAGATTAGCAAATGTCTCCTCCAAATCCTGGATGAGGGTTACTTTGTCCTTGGTTTTGACCACAATATCATCCATATAAGCCTCAATATTTCCGTGGAGCTGCGGCTCAAAACCAATCTGGACTGCTCTTGCAAAAGTGGACCTGACACTCTTTAATCCAAAAGGCATGCAAACAAAGCAGTACATACCACATGGGGTACTGAACAAGGCCTTCTCCTCGTCTTCCTTAGACATGAAGGTCTAATGATACCCAGAATATGCATCCAAAAAGGAGAGCAAATCACAACCCGAAGTGGAGTCCATAATCTGGTCGATGCGCGACAAGGGAAATGGGTCCTTCGGGCAAGCTTTGCTGAGATCTCTGAAATCTATGCAAAGCCTCCATTTCCCGTTAGCCTTGCGTACAACCACCGGGTTTGCTAACCATGTTGGATTTAGAACTCCTCGGACCAGACCAGCTGCCTCAAGCTTCTTAATCTCTTCGGCAATGAACTGTTGCCTCTCCAAGGCCTGCTTCCGAACCTTCTGGTTGACAGGTTGGGCATGTGGGCAGACAGCAAGGTGGTGCTCAATTACCTCCCTGGGAACACCGGGGATATCAAATGGTTGCTAGGAAAACACATAGATATTGCCCACGGGAAGGCAACGAGTGCGCCAAGAAAACACATCGATATCTGCGGGTGGCACTGATAGTGAAGGTACCATCAACGCCGGCCAGCCCTGTCAGGACCTTCTTCACCTGTGATACAGCAACCTTAGATCTCTTGCTATTGGAACTCTCTGGCAAGTCATCAACAGGCGTAGCACACTCCGGGGAGGTACTCTTCCCGGATTCCTTGCTGGTGTCCCTGCTATCCTTCTTCTTTCCTTTGTTTTCCTTGGCAGGAACTGCCGCTGCCGTGGCCTCTGTCGCGACTGCGTCCTGATACATCTTGTCCACGCAAATGATTGTGTCTTTCTGATCTGATGGAATGGCAATGACTCCCACTAGCCCTGGCATCTTCAGGTTGTTTTAGGAGATGCCGCCATGAATTTTGCCAAGGCTGGGCGTCCAAGGATCCCATTGTACGGCAGGGGCGAGGTCAACCACATCAAACACAACCTTCTCAGTCTGGTAGTTCAATCCTCCCCCAAATGTCACTGGCAACGTCATCTTTCCCTTAGGATGACTCCTACGGGGATTGATTCCTTGAAATGTTCCCGTGACCTTTAGTTCCTCCTCTACTATCTGAAGCTTGTTGATCACCTTTGGGGAAATCAGATTCAACTCGGACCTACTGTCAACCAACATCTTTGTGACTTTGAGGTTATGAATTGTTGGCGAGACCAACAACGGAAAACATCCTACCGTGGTGGTGCGGTCAGGGTGGTCCTCTTCGTCAAAGATGATGGGCATGCGTGACCATTTGACTGGCTTCCGAGACTCTGCCGCTGGCTCCACGGCCTTGACCTCGCGCGCCCACTGTTTGAGCTGGTGGTGAGAGGTGTGCAAAGATGCACCCCCCCCCCTCAATGCACAGGGCGTCAGTGGCCTTCTGGAATTCCTGCTCGCTGGTTTCCTCTTTATCCCCTCCATCACTCTCATCATTGCAAACTTCCTTCTCGCAGCCCCTGGCGGGCTTTCCTTGGTTCCGAAAAGCCCTGCCAGGGTGGTTTGCTTCACCGCCTCGGCCATTCTCATGAGCACCATTCTGACCTTTTTCCTTCTCACGCTTCTCATACTCAACCCTCTGCTTCTTGACGAGCTGCTCTACCTGATGACACTCCAGGAGATCATGGCCCTTGGTCCGATGAATCTTGCAATACGGCCCATCACCTTTCCCAGCCTTCTCGGCAGACGCAGCCTCCCGGTAATCAGTGCACGCAGCAACTTCCTTGCCAGGGACTTCAGCCTTAGCCTTCTTGCCGGTACTAGGTGTGCCCGATCCTTCAACGGTCATCACTACCTTATCCTTGCGCCTCTTGTTGCGCTTCTTGTTCTTCTTCTTCTGACTGGTGGATTTATCATCATCCTATGAGTCAATGTCCACGCAATCCTCCTCTCCAGGAAGTTTTCTCCCTTCCTCCACCCGAGCACACTTGTCCACCAAGGTGTAATGCTCCTTCACAGTCTTGGGCAATCATACGTTCATTTCGGAATGTATTCTGCGATTGCGCACATTGGACTGGAAGGCTACTATCACTGCTACCAGGTGGATATCTGGGATATTTCTATGGACTCTGTTGAATCTCTGCAAAAATACTTCCGTCGAGTCTCTCCTTCTTTCTGCTGGAGAAGCTGCAAGTCACTGGGCCGTCTGGGTTCTTGATCGCCGCCCGTGAGGGCACCAATGAACTCATGGCATGGGTCAGCCCATGACGAAATGGAGTTCTCCGCGAGGTGCATCAGCCAAGACCTCACATTGAACTTGAGCGCCAAAGGGAAGTAGTTGGCAAACACCATATCATCTCTTCCCCCGGCAGCTTGAACGACGATGATGTAGATGCTCAAGAACTCTGCCGGGTTCAGCCTCCCATCGTACTTCTCGAGTATCTCTGGCTTGAACATGCGAGCGGATGGCCAGCGGACTTACCGTAGCTCACCAGTAAAGGTAGGGCACCCAACCTCGAAAGGCTGGCACCCGCCGTCCTCGAGCACAAGCTCATCGACGCCGAGGCCGTTGCACCCATTGGGCTGATGGTGGTCGTCGTGGCGTCGTTTAATGACGACGCGCGTGCCTCCCCTTTGCCGGTCCTCCAGGGCTCACCGTTGGCCTCGACATGCTTGAGGATCGGAAGAGGCCATTGAGACGTTGTTAGGTTCTGGATTCTGCAACTCCCGCTGTCGCTGCCATGGTGGGGACTGCGTAGTGTGGGTGCCCCCTTCCGTATGGCCAGCAGTGCGGGCTGTTGTTGTCGCTTGGGGAGGTCATGGCGGGCCAGCCCGCTGTGAGCCCCCAGCCTCGGCGAAGCCAATCAGACTTTGGCTGGTGGCTCTCCACTCATCCATCTGATCGACCGGCGACGGGAACCTCAATAGTAGCTGGGCCCGTGCCATGGCCTCCGTAGCGGAGCTTGGCATCCGCAATGACAATGTAGACCGCGCCGTCACCCGGCTTCTGACGGTGCCAGCGGTGGCGGCGACGCACCATCGCTGTTACGAACCAGCCGCTTGGATGGCATGGTGACGCGGTGAAGATGCTTGAGGGCCAGCGGCTCCATTGGGCGCAGCTGCGGGGTCAACCCATCCTGGGGGAGGCGTGTGCCCTGCGGTCTCACCCATTATAGGGGCGGCCGGAGGGTGGCGATTCGCCCCATTTCGAGCGCCACCAATGTGGCTTTGCCCTTCGGCAAGGACAAGAGGTATGGACGGAATAACACCTTCGTTCGTACCTCATGGAGGATGGCCACCAGGATGTTGCTCATGCTACTCTCCTCCGGTGCCTCCCGCCCCTGCTTCGGCCACGGGGGAGGTGGTGACAACGCCGCAGACGCCGACCACGTCCCCCGCAGCGCCCGCATCCTCCTGCGCCCCCGCGCCCTCTGCGGCATCGGCGGCCGCATGCAGCGGAGCTTTCGAGGTGGACGGGTGAGCTAAGGCACTGGGCTTCTTTTTGAGCGCCATAGTCGATGGAGCCGTTGATGAGGAAAGATGTCAATGAAGATGACACGCAGCTCACGCCTTCGGGTTCGGACAAGTGAGAGCCCCTACCCGTCGCGCCAAAGATGTCACGGGAAACCACGGCCACCTATGGGACCAAGAGCCCCTTTTTGGTTCGGCGGGGGGATGGCGCATTGCACAAAGAGCGGAAGAACGTGAAACAGCACCGCGGAGATCACACGGGCAATCTTTACCCAGGTTTTAGCCGCCGTGAGGCGTAAAACCCTACTCCTGCTTTGGTGGATTGATGGTGGAAAAATGGTGGTGAACATTGCGCACTTGCCTGGCAGGGTTGCCTTGGGGCGAGAGTGGCTACGCGTGTATGAGTGTGTGGAGGTCTGAATCGTCCAACCCCTTCTACAGTTTCCTTGGGCCTCCTTTTCTAGATAGAAGGGGTCACCACAGTGTCAAATCAGTCATTATGCACTGATTATATAGCAAAGCGTGCTATCATACCTAACTCTGCAGGCTGACAGAGCGCATTAAATGCGTCGCTCAATGTCGCATCTCAGCTTGCCTAGCATGGCCTACCGGGCTATTTTGCCAGCTTCGTGCCTGCTTGCTTGACACGTCACAGGACGGGAGTCACTTGTAGGTGTTTTCCGTATGAAGTGGCTGCCAAGTGGTGGATATCAGCCACTTAGTCACCTTAGAGCTTGACACCGCACTGATTGACGAATTGGGTCGTGATGAGGTGGTGCAATGGGGCTGTTCTGCCTCCGTGAGTCCTGGCAGGCCTGCCGAGACGCCTCGAAGGTTTGCTTGTGGGCGAAAACCCCGTCCTCACCAGGATCGCCTGCCTGGCAAGGGAGGCTTTTCCTTTGGCAACATCTTGCTTCTCTGGCTCCTCTTGGTCTTCTTGATCCTCATGTTGGATCCTTCAAAGGGCTGGTCCCTTGCGCTCCAATCTGATCTTGGAGTTGTGGTCTTGTTCTCGTAACTGTCCACAGTCTGGGCAATAGACCCAGGGTTTGTTCCACCGACACGAGTCAGCGGAAGAAACAATATCTAAGTACATACATAAGTTAAACAAATCTGCCTGAAGAAGGCTAGCACAAAAGCAACAACGACCGAAAAGGCAAGGCCTCCTGCCTGGGTGCCTCCTAACTACTCCTGGTCATCGGTGATCTCCACATAGAAGTAGGCTCCACCGGGGTGGTAGCAGTCGTCGGTGGTGGCATCTGGCTCCTGGACTCTGTCATCTGATCGCAGCAATCGGGTATAGGGAAAAAAGAGGTAGCAAAGCAACCTTGAGTACTCATCCAAAGTACTCGCAAGACTTACATCAGGTCTAAGCTAAGTATGCATCAGTATCAAAGGAATGGACTGAACTGCAGAATGCCTGAAGAGAAGGGAAAGCCTAGCCTATCGAAGACTAGCATCTTGAAGCACCTTGTAGCATTAGAAGAGTGCAAATTAGCATAGAGATTCTTCCTCGACTACCTGTGAGAAAGCAATCCCGAAGCCACATATCCATTTCATGCCTCAGCATCCAGTTCTAGTTGTATCGATCGGGATAAAACTCGGAGCGTCCGTTACCATGGACATGTCTATTCGAATAGATTAAACTCCCCTGTAGGGATACACAAACTTACCCGACATGCTCTATCAACTCTGGACGGACACACCATGAGGTCATGACCAACCTCGGCTGATCAACACACCGCAGTCCTACCTAGGCTCAACAGAGAGGCCAACACGCCGATCTACGTCCTAAGTGTCCAAGGGTCTTGGGACCATCGCCCTTTGCACTCCTACGCATTGCGTGGATGGTTGGGATCATTCCTGGCAACCTCCTTATAAAAGTCAGGTGCTTCGTGGGCCACCTGGGCGTGTGCCCCTAAATCGCTGACGTCGAAAGAGCTTTTGACTAATACGTATGACACAGAGTGCCCATACTTATTCCCACGTGGTGGTCAGTGCGAAAAGGTCAGAGGCCTACTCAGATCACATATCCAAACTGTTAGTGTCTTGGAGCGTGCGGTAACGAGCAAGGACTTGACACCGTTGCCCCGTCTCGTGGACTTACGGCGAAGGCCCGGCCGTGAAACATGCTGCTAGCTCAGTTGACGCACGAGTACGTCGTGCAGCTGGTAGTACTGTGGTAGGTGTTGCAAGAACTAGGGCTATATCTGCTTGTTTGGTGGCAGCTATTTGTTTTTGTTTGTCTTTTTTTGCAACTCGTGTAGCATGGGATGCCATGTTTGTAGAATTTTATGCTGGACATTGACCTTCTATTGCACCATCTGTACCAGCAGAATCTGCAGGATTCATCCGCTTCTCATTCCCCGTCATTCTATGTTTCTTCCTCTTTCTATGTGCCATGTTAAGTCAAGCCGACAAGAAAAATGAATAACAATTTGGTTCTTTAGAACAAATTGATGCATGATGTAGACGAACTAAACTTTGATGTTAGACAACCACATGATAGGAGGATGTAATATGTATGTAAAACAGGACGGAAGAGATAACCAGAACTATGATGTGTAAACTAAGAAGAAGACATTTCACCAAATTAAAAGCAATGCAATGGAAGGTAGACACCATATGAAAGATGCTACAAATATCGCTCTGCCAAGTTAACAGTGTCTCATCATAAATGGCGTTTAAACAAATGTGACGCAGTACAAGAAATAAATCATATGCAAGATGCAAACAACATCACACTACCATGTTAGAGGTCTCTCGTCATTAGTGCCATTGCATATTCAAAGCATTGCATATTCACAGCTTATGATGTGTAAACTAAGGAGAAGGCATTTCAACAAATTAGAAGCAATGAAATCTAGACACCATATGAAAGATGCAACGAATATCACTCTACCAACTTAAAACTGTCTCATCATAAGTGCCATTTCAACAAATTAGTAATACAAGCTAGAAAAAAATGTGAGATGTAACCTATATCACACTCCGAAGTCAAACATGTCTTATGATAAGTGATTGTTGCAGGTTACACAACAGTAGTAATTTGATGTAAGAACATGGTGTGATAGACAGATATTGTATGTTCTAGAAACAGGAACACGTGTCTTATTCAAGTATAATGTGTAAAGTAAGCAGATGGAATTCAATAAAATTAGAAGCAATACAAGCTAGACATCACACATAACATGCAACCACATATAACAGTGCCAAGTTCGTGGGAGCACCGGTGATGCTGCACTAGGGGAGACGTGCTCATCATAAACACAGCTTTGTTGAGTGTCTATGCATGTGTTGTCTTGGAAATCATCTTGGGGGTGTGGAGGAGTAGAAACTATAGAGGCCCTCTGTTCGGAAGGAGCACCTTTATCCGCTGCCTTGCTAACTTCCTTCCACTTTATTGATTTTGAATTGTCAAGTAAAACCGACAAGAAAAAGTAATAAAATTCTCTCTTCATAACTCATTCATGCATGATACTGACAATCACTACTTTGATGTAAGGCAAACACATGATAACAGGATGGAATATCTACGAAAAACAGGACAATATGGCATGTTCACAACTGTTTGTGTAAACTAAGCAGAAACCATTCCAGCAAATAAGAAGCAATGCAAGCTAGACACCACATAAAAGATGCAACCAATATGACTCTGCCAAGTTAAAAGCGTCCCATCATAACTGGAATTTCAACAAACTAGAAGCAGCGATGCTATAAATCATATGAAAGATGCAACTAATATCACACTGCATATACTAAAGGTGTCTCGTCATGTTGATTCATGCGGGATACAAAAAAACAATAGTTTTATGTAAGGACATGCTTAATAGACAGGTGTACAATGTACTAAATACAGGAAGGCATGTCACATTAACAGGTATAATGTATAAGCTAAGCAGACTAGCACATGCAGTTTAACCAGATTGGAAGAATTACAATCTAGACACCATATGCAACATGCAACCACATATCACGCTGCCAAGTTAGAGCAAGCACCTGCGATGCTAGTGTAGGGAAAATGCTGTAATCAACTACAGAGCTAAGTTCACTATCTTCATCTAGCATTTCTATTTCTTGAGAATCATGTCGGGAGGCTGACCCTGCATTCTTTAAATGAGGAGTAGTCCCCTTGCCTGCCTGCCTCGTCATAAGTGATTGATGAGGGATACACAAGAACATTAGTTTAATGTAAGAACATGGTTAATACACAGATCACAACTGGAATCTGGCACTTTGCCATCTACCATGGCAGATGGCAAAGGCATGGTCGGCGGATGGCAAAGGCTTTGCCATCTGCCAGCAGATGGCAAACAGGTCGTCCGAAACCCTGCCGGTAAAGGCTTCTTTGCCGTCTGCTGGCTGATGGCAAAGAGCCTGTGACTTTGCCATCTGCTGGCAGATGGCAAAGCCTCTTAACGGGGTTAGCCCCGTTAGAAGGCTAACGGCATACTTTGCCATCTGCCAGCAGATGGCAAAGGCTGCAGGCTCTTTGCCATCTACCAGCAGATGGCAAAGGCTGCATGCTTTGCCGTCTGCTAGCAGATGGCAAAGAGGTTTGCCATCTGCTGTCAGATGGCAAAGAGCCCAAATAGGCCAGCCCAAAAGTTACATGTAGATGACACGTGGCCTCTTTGCCATCTGCCAGCTGATGGCAAAATGACTATATTGCCCCATTTAATTTTGTTTTTTCTTATATCAATTCATTTTCATAGAAATCAAACACAAATAGATTTATATGACCAATATAGCATATTCAACACATATTACCAATAGTCATGAACACATATGTATCCAACACATGTTACCAATAGTAGCAAGTTTCATCCGTACATATACATAGTTTCATCAATATTACACAGTTTCATCCATAGGTAGCAAGTTTCACAAGGTCAAAACAAAAACTCGACCATAACGAGGACCATAACGTAGTCGTTGGCCCAACTCGGCTGCACCACACCGAGGCACTGTTGTTCCATCGAGCTCGACCATGTGCGGGGCTTCGTCATCGTCATGGAGGTCCCGGTGGTCGTCCTGGTCCCTGGAAAGTGCACCTTATTATTTCATTTCAGAGAAAGCGTGAAACACGAATGGCATGTATGTAGATCCCCAGGACAAGCAAACTTAGCTAGTAAATATGAACAAGGACTACTATAGCATAGGATGTAAGTACTGGTGACTACTAGACCTATATTAAAAGTAAACAGAACTAGCTCGGATAACAACTCTATAGCACTAATGTTGATGCATTCAAGTTACTACCATTCAAGTATGCATACATATCATAATGTTCCAAATATGCATACATATCATACACATCAGTGACGTTAACTTGTTCATAAGATTTATAACACTAAGTGCCAAATCCATTGATTTGTATAAGAAGGTGCCATATCCATTAATTCACATGCAAAGGCAAAGAGTGCTGCTGAAATTAACAGTGCGTGCTTCATCAAATTTTCTTAATTAACAGTGCCAAGTTAATAAGTGCCTTGCTTGTGTAGATCCATTAATTCATGTTAATCAGGAAACAATGCACCCAAATCACAAAATCAAAACACGCAATGTTAAAATACATGGACAAAGTGCCAACAGATGATATGATTTTCTTGAACTGTGCAAGCAGCAACACAGATAACTCTTATGAACATATGAACCTGTGCCAAATACAATATATGAATAAAGTGCGAAGCAACATCATGGACAAAAATTACAAAAAAACATGGTGGAATAGAGGGGATGGGGAGAAGCAAAGCCTCACTGGATGTTAAGGAGGAGCACGAGGAAGTGGTGCCGCAGGCCCCGCACTGACGGCGGGCAGGCGGGCGGCCTCCAGGCCAGGGGGTTGCCGGTGAGATCCAGGAGGATGGTCAGGTCGCTGTCGGGCGTCGGCCTGCTCCCTCCTCTTCTCTTGCCCTGCTCATTCCATCCTCGTCTGGGAGGCCGAGGACGCGTTGATCATGGTCATGGCGGTTGACGGTCCAGATCTGGAAAAAGGTAAGAGAGGTGAGGGAAATTGGAAGCTCAAACAAACAGTTTTTCCCCTTTAATTAAATTTTGTTGTCACTCCAAAAGTTCTTAGTTGGTACCCTCCTGTGATGCTAAATCAGCAACTAACCTTTTTTTCAGAGTAGCGAACCTATCTAATAAATATAAAACTGTAACAGGGAAGCTTTAACAACAGAGTAGCTGAGGCTTAGAATTTACTGAAGATGATCAACAACAGAATGTATTTGACAGAGCAAGTAGAAACTACAGAGTAATGCTTCAGTAACCACAAGTTTGTCTCTGTTTCCTTGCAAGAAGAGTGCAAGTAGACACTTCTTTTTTGCCTTCATTACCTCACAGATTCAAATACAAAGGTAGGCACCCTGACTCGATGTTAACCACAACATGCCTCCTCACAACACAAGCAAAACCAACTCATCAGACCTGCAATCAGGATAACAACATATCATTCAGAGTTCAAACCGAGTAAACAAACATAAGTAGCAGACACTAGGGCATCCAAAGTTTACCTATGTCAAGAGCTAAAAACAATCAGCACGTCATATATGGCAATCTGCAAGAGCTAAAACAACAGCCAAATAGAGAGACCAAGCCTTTCTCCCTTACAAGACAGTGTCGTAAAATGACCAAGAACAAATACCGTCTGATTCCAAAATAAAGATGTGAGAGTCTACATCAATTAGAAATTCAAAGTGAACATTTTATCAAAGAAACTCAACTAGCAGAACTCATGTAAGCCCATATGCTCGTGTTGTTTTTACTTGTCATGTAGAAACAGCATGAACATCACTACTTAAAGCATATCAGCAAACAATCACATTGCAATATGTGTGTAGAAAGTGCATGCAAACTACATAAATAGAGCTAACTATCATATAAGCTAGTGATATATTCCTACACAAACATCTCATATGAGATACTAACTAGGAGTAATTCTTTTATCCTGTCAAAACTGTAGCTGCTACACAATCAGCACTACACTTCCATATTTATCTCAAAATTAAAGATAATGATCTAGTTAATATCAAGTGCAATTCTGTAAATCTCAACGAGACAAGTGCGGCCAGAAGTTTCAGTTTTAATACACACAAGGGGCCTTATTCTGCAGTTCAATAACTTGGTGAGATTCTTTTAAATTGCTGCCGATAACTACTAGGAGTAATAGTGAGGCTGCATTGTCAATATAACCATGCACACAAGGACCACCCCACCAGATGTATATGTCCAAGTTTGCATATAGAAGTAAAAAGAGGATGTTGAGAAGAAGGTCTAAGCGAGAGACTCTCTTTTCTCCTCAGTGAGCTCAGTTTTAAAAAAAGAGGCATGTGGTTCTCTTTTTTATGCAGAGAAAATATTGTAGTTTGCAAAAAACTGCAGTATTAAAATCACAGTTTTTAGAGACAATCAAACAAACCTTTGTAATAAAAACCACAGTATTATAAAAAGCTGCAGTATTCTAAGAATACTTAGAAAATACTTTGTTATCAAACGGGGCCTCAGCTACCTAGCCATTAGCAGTGCAAGCACACGCCTGCTGCCCGGAGCTGATCAACATGCTCAGCTAGCTAACATACGGGCCATCCCATCAGGAGCCCGGAGGAAGAAACAACCAGCTCATATGTCCCTCTCACTCCTTCCCGCCGGCTGAGCCGAGCTGAGCCACTGTTCCATGCACTCGCAGCCCCACCCCATACTAAGGCCCCGTTTGATAGCACAGTATTTTCAAAGTATTCTAACAATACTGTAGTTTCGTTTAATACTAAAGTTTTAATTACAGTGAGGTGTTTGGTTACCCATAAAAATTGCAGTGTTAATACTATGTTATTCTCAAAACCTATGCCATCAAATGATCAAACTGGAGCTGATATTAATTTGGTTTAGTCAAGAAAAGAGACTTGAGTTTCCATAAGGAAAACACATGTTACTACTACGTACTTTGTAAGAAGTGGACCTTGAAAGTAGGTATCGTCAGAATCAGATAGGAACAAACTGTAATTTCAGACGCATTATTATACTTATTCGTGCACTCTTCTTTCCCTAGTCCCAAGCCTTACTGAATCTGAAATATTTCTAGAACCTGAATCTGAATTATCTCCCAGGTTTCTGAATCAAAATGATTTTGTCTTAGTTGGAAATCGATCTTTTTCTTGTTGTTGCGGTGGGGTTGGAAATCGATCTCGTGAGAGAGTAATAATAACAAGTGAAGCTCTGAAACGATGGAACTTTGTAGGGATACGATACGGAAGGGGAGAGGCGTTGGTACCGTACCGTATGTATAGAGGATGAGGTCAGTTGACGACGGATCTGGTGATGAAGCAGCCCGGTGGGAAGGGAATCCGGAGGAAAACGATGCCCTCCGCCAGCCTATGTATGCATCTGGACCGAGACGCGCCCGACCGATACCGATGCCGCGGGAAGGGGGCGACGCCGTGGCCTGGCTCGGTGGAGGGGCGGGCTGCGGTGGCGGGGACGGCCGCGGGGCACGCCGCGGTGGCCGGGAGGGCCGCAGTGGCCGGGAGGGCCGCGGGGAGGGGGCGGCGCCGCGGCCTGGAACGGTGGAG
>NC_041384.1:256272338-256276642 GCF_002162155.2 Triticum dicoccoides
GCGTCGTCCGGCGGCTGGGGCGCGCGGGTGCGGTGGTGGGTGGGTTTTTTTTAGACAACGGTGGTGTGGGTGGGTGAGGTGGGGAGAGAGAGAGGGGTGGGGCCGGGCTGGGAGAGAGAGAGAGGGGTGGGGCCGGGCTGGGAGAGAGGGGAGGAGAAATTTTTTTTTAGAAGAAGAGAGGGGAGGAGATAGTCCGACCTCTTTGCCATCAGCCAACGGATGGCAAAGGCCCATATCTTTGCCATCAGCCAGCGGCTGGCAGATGGCAAAGAGGTGGGGCTACTGGGCCGTTACAGCACCGTCATTCATTGGGCCCCACCCACTTCTTTGCCATCTGCCAACAGACGGAAAAGATTCTTTGCCATCTGCTGGCAGATGGCAAAGAGGTGGGTTGACAGGCCGTTACAGCACTGGACCCCTACCCACCTCTTTGCCATCTGCTGGCAGATGGCAAAGATTATTTGCCATCCACTAGCAGATGGCAAAGAATTGGCTGATGGCAACCATGTTCTTTGCCGTCTGTCAGTTCTTTGCCATCTGTTTTTTATAAGCAGATGGCAAAGACGTTCTTTGCCATCAGCTGGCAGATGGCAAAGAGCTGGCTGATGGCAAATTCCCAGTTTCCAGTAGTGGATGTACTAGTATGTACCAAAAACAGAAAGGCATGTCATATGCAAAGGTATGATGTGTAAGCTAAGCAAATGCAATTTAACCAAATTGGAAGCAATACAAGCTAGACATCCGACTGGAGTGGTGAGCATGATCATCTAGGACCTGAGAGCCTGGTAGGAGGCGGGCTGCTTCGCCACCATCGCCGCTTTTTAGTTGGCTTCCAGGTGATGCCTATCTTTGCTGGACTTGTCACTGGCTCGACCAGTGCCCTGACTAGCTATTTGTCTTCTGGTGCTCACGGGATGGTGGTTCATGTAAAAAAATATCTTTCCTTATCTTACCGATTTCGGCGTTTCGAATACAAGCTAGACACCATATGGAACATGCAACCACATATGACACCGCGAAGTTAAAGCAAGCACCTGAGATGGTGGTTCATTGCGATCGAGGTCATCAACTCCAGAGCTACGTTCCCCCGTCTCCATCTGCTGACACTACACCCTTTAAAGTGTTGAAACGTGTCTTGCCTATCCGCACACCAAACTGGAGCGACTTCTCTCTTCTCTTTTTGGCTTCTCTCATGGCAGCAGAGTCTGAAATACCCTTGCATAAAACACAACAGTGAGAGTAAGGGTGAAGTGTGTGCAGAACTAGTGCACTGTAAAAGTAGCAGATAGCAGGTGGCTGAAAAATAAATGACAGGAGACATATGATAGCTCTACAACATTGCATGACAAACAAAATTAGATTCTACTCTGTATGATTTTGTAATATATGAGCACAGGGAATGCAGGTACTCCTCCAGCACACCACCACATGTGGTCATATCTAAGATAACAGCCGACTGAAAATAAATAGATCAGTCGATTTTTTTTAATGAACCATCCGATCTATAAGGACCAAGCAGATGGCCTTCGTCTACCTCCCGCCAGTCACTGTTGACGATCTTTCTCGAACCGCCAGCGACCACCTGCCCAGACCCCTGCCTCCGCCGCCTCGCTCTCCCATCGACCTCACACCACCGCCGTGCTTGGCAGCGCCCCCAGGCCATCCCTTTAATCCCGGCCGACCTCCAGATCGGGCGCCAGTAGCTCTAGGCCGCACACGCCCCTAAGATAAACACCAAGGCGCTGCTTCCCCGACGTAATAGGCGTACTAGCGCCTGTTACGCCGGGGAATGCTTCCGTTAATTGGGAATCAAGTGGCCAGAAATTGAAAGTCAGGGGGGCGACAGACCTCTAGCTAAGGTGAAATAGTATATGAGGAGAAACCTTGTGCATCGCGAGTTACTAGGAACATCTAGTATCAAGAAGAAGCGATCAACTAGTGTCTTTTGTGGGATGAATACTATGCAAGCAGAGACGTAAGATTTGCACGAATAAGGGAAGAGGAGTACCTTTTTCGGTTGCCGGTGTGGTCACCTCCACAAGTCGCGCCGATTTTCTTCTTTTTACTGGGAAACCGATGTTCTGGAGGGTGCAGGCTTGGACGAATCCATGGCCAAATTGTTGATTGTGTTGCCGTGGCCGTATGTCGGTGGAGGTGAAGCAGATCTGAGGCGGCAAAGGACGGCGTAGCAGGAACAGCTCCGGTGCGGTGGAGGGTGGCGAAGTTGGAGCGGCAGCGGTGAGGCGCAGGATGGCATGGTTGAACTGGCTCGGGTACGGACGGCTCGGCCTCGGCTTCAACTACTAGCCGTGGAGGGCGTTGTGGTTGAGGTTGCGGTGGACGACGACGTCGGGGTATCGACTCCGGCGTGATGGAGGAGGGCGGCCGTTGATGGGTGGGATGGGGTGGCGGACGGAGGACGTCGGGGTTTCGTGGCTGGTGGAGAGGTAGTTTTGGCGCCCACGGAGTACGAATGGGGAATCGGATGGGTGGGGGGAACCATGTTTCGGTCTGGGACATGCTTGTTTTTGGCTTTTTTGAACAGAAGATGGGACGCGCTTGTTTGAAATTTGGGGAAAGTACAAACTTTGCCCCCCTCTTAAATTTCGGACCTACTACGGGTCGGGGGTAGGATGGTAATCCCAGGTGTCCCAAATAGTGGGCGGGAGCGATTTCGGCCGCGCGCATGTGTGCTTAGGCGGCCATTGTGTATGAATGTTTTTCGGATGCGGTTGCATGGCGTCTAGATGAAGCTACAAACCTACCCCGGTTTAGACCTTTGGATGTCGGGCCGGTAGGTTTCACGGGTCAGAGTTATTAGAAAAGTAATTTCCTTGTACTACCAAACATTGGTCTCACGCGGTTTCGGGCGAGTAGAGACTCTTTTGGCGCTTCGTTCGAAATTTTGAAACACAAGCATTCACGTTTAGAGTACTCTTGAACTATGAGGATTAACCTAAATATACAACGTTATATTTGACCTTGTATGTTTAAAAACCTCATTAAATTATCCGCTTCTTTTGAAATTTTGACACTTGAAAATCCTATAACTACAATTATTTTGGAATGGAGGAGCTAAATTTGAATCTATTTTGTACACAACTACATATGATATTATGTACAAAATCAAAGCAAAGATTGGTGCCCCCATAATTTAGGTATGGTTTACAAATGCCATGACATCAAATTCAAGTAATTGAATGGACTTCATGTTGAATTCAATTTTTTTAAACCACCTTAAGTTGAATTCAAATGTATGCTAGTTCATAGGTAGTATCTATTTATAATGTCCATTGTGTAACTTTCGTATGTATAATGTGCTTTACACACACAACATGAACTATACTCACGTTTATATTCGATTGCTAAAGCGATGCATTGTCTGGAGTTCAAAATACTAACTATGTGGATCAATTGTGTCGAATAATAACATAGACATGCTCAAATTCGATAGAATCTAGATGCCTGATGGATCAATGACCGCTCCTTACGCGAGTTGCAAATATCATGATCCCATCCTAATATTTGGATACAATTTATATCTTTAATCAATGTGTAGAGCAGTCTTTTACGTGTAGTTTCACTCTCCATCGGTGATCTCTCACACATGCTCACACACTCTCTCCCGAGGTGTCTTTCTCGCACACATGCTCTAGATATAACCCTCCCTCCCTCTCGTAACCATTTACAACTGTTTTCACTAACCTTTATCACAAGCACTCTTCCTCTCGCAAACATACACATGCACAATCCTCATCGACCCTTTCTATATACATGGACCTGCCTACGTGTCTCATGTACGCACATTATCTTTACGCCTGTCTCTCGCGCATTGTCTCACACCTCTCTTCCTAATCGACGAGTATGATTCTAGCAGAGCATTCTGTACGATGCCCCTTAAAGTTAGGTTGGATGAATAGTAATATCAGAGATAAAGGGGTTACCTTAGTCCGAGAACCTAGGGTTACAAATCCTAGCCGGCTTTGTCAGTGGGCACAGAGTCCTTCACAATTCTGCTATCTTTGTCTTGTACGACTAGTCATCCATGGGTCTTCCTAAATGCGTCACGGGCCGACCAATGTGGCGCAGGACGGAACAGAACGAAGGGCCTCACCTCGACCCACCGGACCTCACGCGGTGACACACCCTCTGCCCCCACGTCTCATTATCTTCTCACACCCACACATACCAACACAAACACCGCACACACAGAAAATTTCTCCTGGTGCCTCTATTCCCTCCCCCCTTGCATACACACACTCAAGGGAATGGAATCTCTTGTTGTGACGTCATATTCGTCTCTC
>NC_041384.1:256276890-256297956 GCF_002162155.2 Triticum dicoccoides
GCCCCTCTATCCATGCCTCTCTCGAATACGTAATACACACACATACCTCTCTAGGCTCCGCCAAATGCATCAACTACACATTCACACATGTTACATCACGTACCCCATTGATCTAAAAAGCCCTCTCTTCATGTTTATTTCGCATACAACATTCCTTTTGAATAAAGTGTGGCCAAAAAATTATTTTAGAGTTTCTACATATATACAACATTACAAAGTTATATGGAGGAGTACAAACGCTAATTTGCATTGCATGGTGCCCACAATGATATTTATTCCGCATTGTGAATTTGTATATTTTTATACTATATACAAAGTTAGTCGTAATAAAGAGAAACCAAGAGCATCTCTCTCTCCATCGCATACCCCCCCTGTACGCCCCTTTCACGTATACACACAAAACTATCTCCAGGTCCTCTAAAAGTAAGCCCCCATAAAATTCACGCATGTTTCATCTTTCTCTCGCGATATATGCAATGACGATCATTGTATTTGAAGCGAAAGCACGATATGTACATTGGACTTCAGAATCCACTCATTACTGTCACCATTTACGTTTAGTGGTTATTATGCAGTCACGGGCTCACCGTACAACTCTGTATTTGCTCATGACATGACAAGTTGACTAGTTAAACGCTCCACGTGGCACCTCTAGTCTTGCATCACATTATCTCACTACCATCGTGCCCACCTGTCGACTTGTATCTACTCTACATCTACACTCTTATAAAATACATAAAATACACTCTCATAAAAAACAGAGTTGATGATGATGGTGTGCCTGCCATCCTGCAATATAGGCCGTCCGATTTATATCTAACGGATAGGAAAGAAAGTATGGAAATTTTGCAAAAAGGTACCCACACACCTCTCCACATTTGCAAATAAGGCCTTCCCTCGTTCATCCTTTTCTCTCACAAGATAAACAAGTCATACAAATGCATCTTGATGTTACATGCAACGCACGGGCATCTTGCTAGTAATAATGAAAACAAACGACGAAAAAGAATTTGGACGGTGGTTCGAAGTCATGACCGCAGGCACAGCAGACAAGGTGGCCTTTTATTGGTATGTTGAGCCATCTGTTTTAACACACAGGAGCTGGTGTGGTGATTATACACACATGCACGCATGCACACGAACTGCATCCACGCAACACTCACACAAACACATGCACCCATGCACGCACGCAACACTCACACGTACACACGCAGCCACGCACGCACGCAACACTCACATGCACACACGCACACATGCCTGCACACACCAGTACACCGCACGACCAACACACATTCTCACAGTCAAGTGCTCAACCTACACGTGCATGCGCACACATCAGGCCCTGACAGACACATACACAACCAGGTGATTCCCGCGCACGGGTTGGAGCCTTGTCACGCCTGCGTAAATTTGTGTTTATCTGACCTTTTGCCTATGCGAACTGACAAGTGGGACCCACAATGAACGTGGTCAATTTAACTAGTCAACATGGCGCCACGCAGACTATTTGGCCGGTCAACAGAGTGCAATCCGATGCTGAGCTATGAGCAAGTGACCGTATAATCACCGCAAAACATATATAGTGGCCCTCATCAGCTTATTCTGAAGTTCGGTGACCGTATTACGCTTTTCTCTTTGTAGGCCCTCCAAAACTACATCTCTACACGTTCTCGCATGTTACATCTAACAACTATGCAATACAGCACTACTACTACACTCTAACACAATAAATCATATGTGTTTTTAGTTTTACTAGATATCATATTGTTACTTATAATTATTCAGTTTGCATACATTAAAATTGCCTTTGAAATGTATGGCCAATATCATCTACCGCGCGGGAAAAATCCCGCCCTTTCCTGTTTAATCGGGTTTGTATCGATGGATCATGCGAAACAGCAAAACTATAGTACTATACAGTACAAGTGACAGTTCACTGGGCCGTTGTGTCATCTACTCCTCCGTCGTAAGAGTGGAGCGCTCGCTTTCATAAATCTTCTAGTCCCTTTCACCGACATGTGGGACATCAAGCTACCGGGCCCACGTGCCATACCAGAATACAGTGCAGAGCAGCCGGGGTGAAGCACCCCAGTCATGGCGCCAGCATAGTAATGAGCAATGAGGTGTTAAATCACAAAGTTGCACCTTTCCCGCAGTTAAGTTGGAGGGACGAAGAAACCATCATTTCACTCGTTGCTAAATCCGCTTCTCCCTCATCTTCTTCAACTTAACCACGTGTTGCTTCTGCCGTTGTTCTGCCTCATGTGGGACGCGGATCGGCTTCGTAAAGCACCGACACGTGGGACCGCATGTTAGCAAACCGCCAGGACAACGTCCTCCGAAAATAAAAAGCCTAATCCTAGACTTACAAAGGGCTACGTAGCTGCTACGTATACTTTCCATCTAATCTATATATGCCCACTTGATTTTCAGGTAGGGTGGGCCTAATCCTCTCCTTTAATCTAATTGAATAGTCCCACATCACATCAGTTCGTAACTTTATGTAAACCATTACGTGGATGTAGCATTGCTCAAATAAGAAACCTCCCCCGCCATCCGCGCGGCAAAATCACCTCCTTTTTACTAATCTCGATTCTATAATTTTTTAGATCAATATAATTGAGATTTGTATAGATAGCACACAGGAGCAAAACCAAGTGGTATGGTTAAGGGCATCCACAATGTGTA
This sequence comes from Triticum dicoccoides, assembly GCF_002162155.2. Lineage (NCBI taxonomy): Eukaryota > Viridiplantae > Streptophyta > Magnoliopsida > Poales > Poaceae > Triticum > Triticum dicoccoides. Next base: position 256,279,579 of record NC_041384.1, read on the forward strand.
GCCAAATGTGAAAATAGCTTTTGGCATCGTGGGAACCATTGTGGACGGTGTTGCCAAAGCCAAAAAGATGGAACTGAAGCTTCCTGATTGATTGATTGAAGGAATAGAAAAATGCAACGTCTCTCCTCTTTCTCCCATGCTTGGACGCATGTAGTACAGTATAGAGCACAGAGTCTACTCCCCTGTCCCTTCTATCACAAATCACAAAGCAGTGAGGCGTCAAATCACAAAATCACGGACGAAGCAACCATCATTTCACTCTTCGCTGACTCCGCTTCTCCATCGTCTTCTTCGAGAAGCCATCTCATCGCATTAGTTACTCCTAGTAGTACTAGTAAAGGACTTCCTGTATGCAAATAAGGCGGTTGTCTCGGCTTGCAGGCGGCACTTGCGAGCAACTTACCGTGGTCTCCCTCAATTGTGTTCTCCGTCGAACGCACTTCACCAAACCACCCAAAAAAAATTGTCGACGTCACCGCAATGGGGAAGGAAGTCAAATATAGTTACTACCTCCATTTTTTTGTACACAAGGCCAGTATATCAAAATTACAATTTGCAAAGGGCCACTAACACTAATCGAGGAAAAATTGATGGGGTTAGCAACCAAGGACATTAATATCTCCTGCATGCATGCGGAAGTGAGAAGGTTGGTTTGCATGGCACTCCATTAATCAAGCAATGAGGAGTGAGATGGTTAGCTCTTTGGTCTTTGGAGAAAAAAATAAGCATTAATTGACACGTGAAACGAGGATTTGTATCGATTAAATCCCACAAAGGAAAACCCAGCCTTTCTTTTTTAACACTAGTACTCCTAGTACGTACGTACTTATCCTGTTTGGGTCTTTGCCTTGCATTGCCAAACTTCGCCACACATTTTTGCAAAGCTTGCCTAAAGTTTTCAAAATGAGAAGGAGGTACACTTGCACACGGCTATCACGGTCGCACTGCACCCTCACACGGTCGCTCTTGCACACCGTGGTCACATCGCACCCTCACACAGTCACTCCTGCACGCCGCAAACCCAACCAAGGGAACGCACCCTCACTGACACGTGTTGTCGCATGTGAACACACCAAACTCAGCCATCCTATCACTGACACATAATTTTCGTTCATAGAGTATGTTTATCCAACCGCATGTTGGGGAGTATCCGTACGGCCCGTGCGGTGGTATGTTGGGGAAAAAGAAGAGGTGAGGAAGAAGGAAAGAAGTGTTAGGAGACGTAGGATATTCATCCAACCGCCTGAAATGGTAGACTGACCCAAGTCAGGTGTAACGCCCCAAGACCGGAGCTTCAGATGCCTTCCAGGGTTTCCGGGTTTCGTCGTGTGATTTGTTTGGTCCGTTGCATTTCATCTTTGCATCATGTGCATTGCATCATGTCATCATGCCATCATGTCATTTTTTTCTTAACTCAACTAAATAAATTGCATGGATCTTCGATCCATTTAAATCGAGGGAATTCACATGGTGATTCTCTTTAAAACATATCCTCCCAATAGTAGGGAGCTATTATAAATATTTCCTTTAATGTGGAATTACCGTGACACACTTGCAATGTAACTCTCAAGTTTTTTCTGCTTCGAGTTGCTCCTCAAACCTTGCCATATATTTTTCTTTCATCGCTTTACCAATCTCCACAAAATTCCGAACATTTTTGGACTCTCCAAAAATGTTTTCCTAATTCAAACTTATTTGATTCACATTCAGATGTGTTCGAATTCAATCCTTCCAAACGGTGCCAAATGTATTTTTCTTGGATCAAGCTCCTTTTTATGAGTCTAAGAAAATTGGCGCCCTGCTCCAATTCTTCTCCTATCTCTCTCTACATTTCTTGTTTCTCGGTTTATTTGTTAAATCGGGAAATAAAGAAGTAAATAAGAGGGAGAGAGAGAGAGAGCCAAGCCTTGCCACATGGGCCTCCTGCGGCCCATTTGGCCAAGGCCTCCCGCGCCAGCCCACCTCCAGCTAACCCTAGGCGCCCGAGACCCCTCTCCCGATCCCCTCTCCCTCCGCCACCAGAGAGCATCGGTTCGTCCCCGTTTTTCCTCTCGATCCCGCTCGTCCCCATCTCCCTCTCGTTCCCTTGCTGCTCTGCTCGACGCCCACAGACCGCCTGCCCTTCTCCCCTCGCGCGGCCACAGGAGAGCTTCGCTCCCTCCCGATCCCCTCCTTCTCGTTCCCTTCCGCCGCCAGCCTTGCACACACCTGCAACCACTCCCTCTCGATCCCCATGGCCTCTCCCTTTTTCCCTCGCTCCCGCAGCTCCGCGCGCCTCCAGCGCCCGACCCAGCACCGTTGGAGAAGCCGTCCTCGTCCGTCGCCCCGACTCCAAGCCCCGCCGCGGCGCCCTGCGTCGCCGGAGCCCCACGCCAAGACCTCCCCTGCCTCGTCTTGTCTAGGGCGAGGAGGACGAACCGCATCACCTCCTCCCGTGCTCGATGCCGCAGGCGCACCAAGGGTGCCTCCCATGATCCGCCTGCGCCCTCTGCTGCATGCACCCCCATGGCGCTCCGCCGCCCTTTGTCTCGCCCGCAGCCGTCTCCCGCAACAGAGGCAGCTGTACTGCCATCTTGCACCGCCCGTCGCCATCAATCTCTCCACCTGCGTCCTGCAAGCTCTCGCCGCTGCCCCGAGTGCCCCTGTCCTCGAGCACATGCTGATTTCGGATCCGGTCAAGCGCACTGACCCGCCGTTGCCATGGCCTTGCGTCCATCTGGCTCTGTTGTTTTCACGGAGTCACTGTACCATGGCCACAAACGAGACCCATCGGACATCACCAAGACTCGTTGTGTTGACTATATCGGTGCCGCTCCAGGCCATCGCTTTGTACTAGCACTACGTTGAGAAAACCCGGATACGCCAAGACTCGGGTCGACAAGTACCACGACGTTCATCGATCGCCAAGTACCCCTTCGTTTCGTTAAGACCGGCAAGTCCGAAGATCCCAAGTACCACGACAACCCCGAAGGGATTCAAATCCGTCAAGTTCCTCTACCGATGACTCGAACGCCTAAGACCGAGTACCAATACCGTCGACCCTCGAAAAAAAACCGTGGACGTCAAGTTCCGTGTCGTTGACCCCGAACCTCTATGAAAACGTGTACGACTACTTCTGTGGCCGAAGATCCATGTACAACTACCATCGCCGAAGGCCGTCGAGTGAACGTCTACCCACATCGTGTATTTGACCAAGTTCGATGATGACCTCCGAAGAACTCGGATTCGCCAAGTTCTACTACCGTCGCACTCAGGAACCTTGGATTCATCAAGTACCTCTCCGAAAACGAACGTGATCCACTACTTCCCTCGAAGACCCATGAACGACTACTTCCACTATGAACTCGTTCCGCCCAAAACGCATGCTTCGAAGGTATAACCCCGAGACGACCGCCTGTGGACCGAATGCTTGCGATGTATGAGTTGAATCGTGTGTTGCTCTGTGTCCGAGTTGTTCGTGAGTTCCTCGTTGCCATGTCGTCCACCCATGGGAACCTGGCAACCGGGATCACCCCATCATCTTGCATGACACACTCACTCCCACTTCCTTTTTCACCGGTATCCCTGTGAGCTACCGGAACCGATATGTTGTCATGGCATCATTTTCGGATTCATCACCGTGGCACCCTTTCTTTTCACCACGGTGACAAAATGCCCCATATATTATAACATGCCAACATTTTCATAAATTCTGCATAAAACTTGCTCATGTCATTCGCATCATGATAATAACATCGAAAATGTTTAAATTGTTGTTGCACCAAATTGCTAATGCATATGGGGATTCACCGGGTTTGTTGTTTGTTATATCCGGCCCCATTTAAATTGTTTAGATGGTATAGTTTTGTTATGCCTCACCTCTTGCCATGTTTAACAACATTTAATATTGTTGGGTACTTAACCGAGAGAGAACTAAATAAGTCATGTGGTGTTTCGTCAATATGCAACTCGTTGCATATTGATCTCCACTTAATTTGTAGTTTTGTTTGTGCACTTTGCCATGCCATGCATATTTAAACCGGACATGCACCATACTTGGTTGTGCATCATGCCATGTTTATGTGAGGGTTGTTTACAATGTTGTTTGCTTCTTTCCGGTGTTGCTTCTTCGGGTTGGTTCTGATAACGTTGCATTGTGAGGATCCGTTCGACTACGTCCGTTTGTCTTCTTCCTGGACTCGTTCTTCCTCCTTGCGGGATTTCAGGCAAGATGACCATACCCTCGAAATCACTTCTATCTTTGCTTGCTTAGTTGCTCGCTCTTTTGCTATGTCTATGCTGGGATACCGACCACTTGCTTATCATGCCTCCCATATTGTTGAACCAAGCCTCTAACCCACCTTGTCCTAGCAAACTGTTGTTTGGCTATGTTACCGCTTTGCTCAGCCCCTCTTATAGCGTTTCTAGTTGCAGGTGAAGATTGGAGTTTGTTCCATGTTGGAACATGGATATTTTGTTGGGATATCACAATATCTCTTATTTAATTAATGCATCTATATACTTGGTAAAGGGTGGAAGGCTCGGCCTTATGCCTTGTGCTTTGTTCCACTCTTACCGCCCTAGTTTTCTTCATATCGGTGTTATGTTCCCGGATTTTGCGTTCCTTACGCGGTTGGGTTATAATGGGAACCCCTTGACAGTTAGCCTTGAATAAAACTCCTCCAGCAAGGCCCAACCTTGGTTTTACCATTTGCACTAACAACCTATAACCTTCCCTTGGGTTTTCGCGAGCCCGAGGGTCATCTTTATTTTAAACCCCCCCAGGCCAGTGCTCCTCTGAGTGTTGGTCCGAAACGGGCAGCCTGCGGGGCCACCTCGGGGCAACTCGAGGGTTGGTTTTACTCGTAGCTTGACCTATCCGGTGTGCCCTGAGAACGGGATATGTGCAGCTCCTATCGGGATTTGTCGGCGCATCGGGCGGCTTTGCTGGTCTTGTTTTACCATTGTCAAAATGTCTTGTAACCGGGATTCCGAGTCTGATCGGGTCTTCCCGCTAGAAGGAATATCCTTTGTTGACCATGAGAGCTTGTGATGGGCTAAGTTGGGACTCCCCTGCAGGGATTTGAACTTTCAAAAGCCGTGGCCGCGGTTATGGGCAGATGGGAATTTGTTAATGTCCGGTTGTAGAAAACCTGAAGTTGACCTTAATTAAAAATACATCAACCGCGTGTGTTACCGTGATGGTCTCTTCTCGGTGGGGTCCGGGAAGTGAACACGGTGTTGGAGTTATGCTTAACGTAGGTTGTTTTAGGATCACTTCTTGATCATACTTTCTCGAACGTGCTTTGCCTTCTCTTCTCGTTCTCATTTGCGTATGTTAGCCACCATATATGCTAGTCGCTTACTGCAGCTCCACCTCATACCTTTTACCTTACGCATAAGCTTAAATAGACTTGATCGCGAGGGTGTGAGATTGTTGAGTCCCCGTGACTCACAGATACTTCCAAAACCAGCTTGCAGCTGCCGTTGAACCGAGCAGGTGACGCAACCAAGCTCCAGGAGGAGCTCGATGAAGATCTTGTCCTTTGTGTTGTTTCATTCTAGTTGATTAGTAGTGGAGCCCAGTCGGGACGATCTGGGATCTGTGTAGAATTTGGGGTATTCTTCTTTTATTTTGGGTTCCGTAGTCAGACCTTGATTGTATCTGTTTGATGTAATGCTTTATTCATGTAATTGTGTGAAGTGGCAATTGTAAGCAAACTATGTATCTCTTTCCCTTATGTATTACATGGGTTGTGTGAAGATTACCTCACTTGCGACATTGCTTTCAATGTGGTTATGCCTCTAAGTCGTGCTTCGACACGTGGGAGATATAGCCGCATCGAGGGCGTTACAAGTTGGTAATCAGAGCCTTCCCCGACCTTAGGAGCCCCCTGCTTGATCGAATCGCTGGCGTTATTGAGTCTAGAAATGTTTTGAGTCATTTAGGAATTATATATCGGAGAGTTTAGGAATTCTTTTTACTTCCCAGTCTCCTCATCGCTCTGGTAAGGCATCCTGACGTAGAGTTTTGACTCTTCTCTTCTCAAATTTCACTAAATATTTTTTAGGATCACGCGGGTATCTTGGAATTGTTCCGATGGTTTTATGACGAGAACATTGTCTTGGTGCCTCCTGTCAGGGGTTTTGTGGAAGTGTCCCGGGGTGTTGAGCTCTGAGGTGTTGTCGTCATAATTTTATCGTTGCAGTTCTGGAATACCTGAGTTTAGTACGCCGACATCGAAAATCTCTTTTATGCAGTTCGTTGGTGAGATAACCTCGACGCCACCCAGTACTGGGGCGGGAGTTCGGGAGTATCACCATAACTTGTATAACGGATGCTTTTCGAAGGTTGAGGTAGATGGTTTCTGAAGTTTTTCTCGGTTATGTGTTGAAGGATGGATACAGCTGGATGTAGGATTTGCTAGATTTGGGTGAGATATTATGCTTCCCCTGTATCCCCAACACCTGATTGCATAACCGGAAAATTTCGGGAGTTTATAAGTGGGAATTCAAGTAGCTCTTAGGATATCTTTCCGACAGATGTATGATATGAAATTGGGGTTCGACGTCTAGTGGTCCGCCTATCCACGGTCGGTTTTATAGTGGTCTCGTTGTGTCTTAAAGAGTCCTTGGCTATGCCGACTCGTGGACGCTTCGTATGTCATGTGCACTACGTTGTACATGATGGTGTTGTATGATCGAGCCCGTGTAGGCCCCACCACGAAAACTTTGGACGAAATCTCTATCATATGTTTGTTCTGGCTTATTCTGCAAGCCAATCCTCTGTTTTTGTTTTGAGTTGTGGTATTCGAGTTGCTTCGAAGTCAAATGTTGATTCCATACCTGTTCCTAAGCGGTGTTCTCATACTCCGATGGAATACTAATCCTTCTCGATCGTCGAGTCTGTCATGTCAATCCTTTTCAATCGGTCTGTCTCTCTTCAAGTGGATCCGATCACTTCAACATTCGTAAGATCAATTATTAGTTCTTCTCAACGGTGTTTGTTTCATCCGTCTCCAAGTTGCCTTTGTTTTTCCCGCCCACCCACCCTTTTTCTTCAAGGACTCAGATTTCTTAATCTAGTATCATCTTATTGATGAGAAGCCTCTCCATTCTTTTTCCGTCAATGTTCTTATCCGGCTATTCTCATGAAGACTCTAATGGAGCTTCTAGTTCATCATTCTTCATTTCTTTATCTTCTCCGGTGGTTTCAAGTCAAGCTTTGTTGACCTTACCCCTTTCCTCATTTCAATACTTTCTCTTGCCGGTGCACCTCATAATAATTCACTTTTTGTTATTCATTTGTTTCGGAGTGCTGAAGATACCTCGAAGATTCGTGTATCCACTCTTCTTTCATTCAAGCTATTTCGAGGATGTTATATCATTCAAGCCTTTTATTCAACCGGTGCATTCTCCTTTTCAAGTAATCTTTTCAACGGTGTTTCTTTTGAGTGGGCCCTAACCCACAGGTCTTTTCCCAGGATCTTACCTGACTCTTCTTATTTTCCCGGAGCTATCCTCAAATTTCTTTTCGAAATTTGACATAAGAATGAGTTATCATCAGTCAAATGCCTTTTTCCAAGATCTTTCAAATTCTTTTCATCATTGGCTCAACCTTTCCAATTTTCTTTCCGGAGTGCCTCAAAAATTCTCAGTGGTGGTTCTCGTCATCGTTCTCAACAGTTGAAGACCGAGGAAGAGTTTCTCTTCAATCATATCCGTTCTCGTGAAGATTCCCAGTTCTAGCTAGATGCCATCCTCTCATAATTGTTTGTGAGTATTCTTTTCACCCATCCGGAGCAATTCAGGAGTCTTTTCAGTTTGTTTCTCCGGAGCCCATCATCTTAGATTTATTCATTCCAGCTTTCAGCTCTCGCTCTCCAAATCTTACCGGTGCATCATTCAAGTTTTCTTTAATCAGTTCGGGATCTCTTCATTATCTTGCTTCTTGATTCACCCATTTACTTAGTTCGTTATCAATTCTTACGGTGGTCCAATCAAGAATTCTATTTCGTTTTTTTTTCTATCAATTTATTCGTTGTTTCCAAATCCTACCGGTGGATCGTCGAAGACCTTCTCAAGTTTGCGCTATATTTATCTTAATCCTTTCTACGAGAATAAATAGTATGTCAAATCCATTGCTTGTCATCAATTTAATTGGTGTAGGATAGGCATTATGTAATTCTTATTCTTGTTTCATCGAGTGAACTCAATTCCCTATTCCGGAGGCTCAAAAAATTCTCGGTTTCAATTGTTTCATCTTCTCTTTTTCCCGGAGTTCCAACCTTTTTCAATTATTTCACCACGGAGATTCATTTAAATCGGTACAAGGATTCACCTTGTGTTTTCAAGTACCCTTTCTTTCCGTTTGATCATTATTTTCTTACCGGAGTTCTTCAAGGAGGCTTTACATGATGGTTGATCAAGGATTTAGTTCTTTCTCGAAGTGCTCATCAACATTCTTTTCTAAGGAGCTCAAGTATGCTTCTTCGTGCAATCTGGAGTGCAATTCTTTCTTCTGTATCATTGGAGGTGGTATTATGTCATTCTTGATAATTTGAGTTCATGTTTTCATGATTCACAAGTTATCAAGTATGAGATATTTTAAATCCATCAACCTCTTCGTTGGAATTATCTTGGGTTATATTTCACCAAAATCCTTCCCTGAGGATTGTTGCTATCCATGGTGCTTATAAAGGACCCAAGTTCTTCTTTATCCTCCCAGTGAAATACTTTCTCGTCTCCTTGTTCATTCCAATCCAATTCTTTTTCCGTGAGTGGCAGGCTGTCACCTCATAATTTGAGATGTATTCCATAAGACCATATCAAGCGTATTCTTTTCGTTGTTGGTTTCCCAACAACTCCGTTCGACCCTTCTCCTAAAGATGCCTCTTCAAGCTCTTTTGTGGCAGAAGTTGGTTTTTTCTTCTCCATTCTCCTATCTCAATTATCTATATTCTATTCTTTTGTTCCGGGGGCATTGTGATGTTGCTCTCGTCTACCCATCTACTTGTTTTGTCATGATAGTGTTCTTTTCTTTACTTATCCATTCAACCGGAGTGTCGTTTTTTCTTTCGAGCTCTCTCATCTTATCAAATTTTGCATCCCTTCTCAACCGGAGTGTTGTCCAAATTATATCATTCTTAATCCTTTTCTATCTTGTTTTAACCGGAGTGGTTTCAATATTTATCTTGCCCTTCAACCTCAAGGTTTTTCGCAATGTTCTTTGTTCCTCTTTTCTAAAGGAGTGTTTTCGACCTTGTTCACCTTCGTTGTATTCTGTCTCGAATTTGTTCAACCTTGCAAGGTTCTTTGGTTTCACTCATTCGTCAAAGAAGCAACTTAGTTTTACCTCTTCTCTTTCTTTTCTTTTCCGTTGTCCCTCCGGTGCCATTCTGGATCTCGGGTTGAGATCCTCTCATAGTGGTGGAGTGTTGTAACGCCCCAAGACCGGAGCTTCAGATGCCTTCCAGGGTTTCCGGGTTTCGTCGTGTGATTTGTTTGGTCCGTTGCATTTCATCTTTGCATCATGTGCATTGCATCATGTCATCATGCCATCATGTCATTTTTTTCTTAACTCAACTAAATAAATTGCATGGATCTTCGACCATTTAAATCGAGGGAATTCACTTGGTGATTCTCTTTAAAACATATCCTCCCAATAGTAGGGAGCTATTATAAATATTTCCTTTAATATGGAATTACCGTGACACACTTGCAATGTAACTCTCAAGTATTTTCTGCTTCGAGTTGCTCCTCAAACCTTGCCATATATTTTTCTTTCATCGCTTTCCCAATCTCCACAAAATTCCGAACATTTTTGGACTCTCCAAAAATGTTTTCCTAATTCAAACTTATTTGATTCACATTCAGATGTGTTCGAATTCAATCCTTCCAAATGGTGCCAAATGTATTTTTCTTGGATCAAGCTCCTTTTTATGAGTCTAAGAAAATTGGCGCCCTGCTCCAATTCTTCTCCTATCTCTCTCTACATTTCTTGTTTCTCGGTTTATTTGTTAAATCAGGATATAAAGAAGTAAATAAGAGGGAGAGAGAGAGAGCCCAGCCTTGCCACATGGGCCTCCTGCGGCCCATTTGGCCAAGGCCTCCCGTGCCAGCCCACCTCCAGCTAACCCTAGGCGCCCGAGACCCCTCTCCCGATCCCCTCTCCCTCCGCCGCCAGAGAGCATCGGCTCGTCCCCGTTTTTCCTCTCGATCCCGCTCGTCCCCACATCCCTCTCGTTCCCTTGCTGCTCTGCTCGACGCCCACAGACCGCCTGCCCTTCTCCCCTCGCGCCGCCATAGGAGAGCTTCGCTCTCTCCCGATCCCCTCCTTCTCGTTCCCTTCCGCCGCCAGCCTCGCACACACCTGCAACCACTCCCTCTCGATCCCCATGGCCTCTCCCTTTTTCCCTCGCTCCTGCAGCTCCGCGCGCCTCCAGCGCCCGACCCAGCACCGTTGGAGAAGCCGTCCTCGTCCGTCGCCCCGACTCCAGGCCCAGCCGCGGCGCCCTACGTCGCCGGAGCCCCGCGCCAAGACCTCCCGTGCCTCGTCTTGTCTAGGGCGAGGAGGATGACCCACATCACCTCCTCCCGTGCTCGATGCCGCAGGCGCACCAAGGGTGCCTCCCATGATCCGGATGCGCCCTCTGCTGCATGCACCCCCATGGCGCTCCGCCGCCCTTTGTCTCGCCTGCAGCCGTCTCCCGCAACAGAGGCAGTTGTACTGCCATCTTGCACCGCCCGTCGCCATCAACCTCTCCACCTGCGTCCTGCAAGCTCTCGCCACTGCCCCGAGTGCCCCTGTCCTCGAGCACATGCTGGCTTCGGATCCGGTCAAGCGCACTCACCCGCCGCTGCCATGGCCTTGCGTCCATCTGGCTCTGTTGTTTTCACGGAGTCACTGTACCATGGCCACAAACGAGACCCATCGAACATCACCAAGACTCGCTGCATTGACTATATCGGTGCCGCTCCAGGCCATCGCTTTGTACTAGCACTACGTTGAGAAAACCCGAATACGCCAAGACTCGGGCCGACAAGTACCACGACGTCCGTCGATCGCCAAGTACCCCTTCGTTTCGTCAAGACCGGCAAGTCCGAAGACCCCAAGTACCACGACAACCCCGAAGGGATTCAAATCCGTCAAGTTCCTCTACCGATGACTCGAACGGCTACGACCGAGTACCAATACCGTCGACCCTCGAAAAAAAACCGTGGACGTCAAGTTCCGTGTCATTGACCCCGAACCTCTACGAAAACGTGTACGACTACTTCCATGGCCAAAGATCTGTGTACAACTACCGTCGCCGAAGGTCCTCGAGTGAATGTCTACCCACATCGTGTATTTGACCAAGTTCGATGACGACCTCCGAAGAACTCGGATTCGCCAAGTTCTACTACCGTCGCACTCAGGAACCTTGGATTCGTCAAGTACCTCTCCGAAAACGAACGTGATCCACTACTTCCCTCGAAGACCCATGAATGACTACTTCCACTACGAACTCGTTCCGCCCGAAACGCATGCTTCGAAGGTATAACCCCGAGACGACCGCCCGTGGACCGGATGCTTGCGATGTATGAGTTGAACCGTGTGTTGCTCCGTGTCCGAGTTGTTCTTTGGAAGTTCCTCGTTGCCATGTCGTCCACTCGTGGGAACCCGGCAACCGGGATCACCCCATCATCTTGCATGACACACTCACTCCCACTTCCTTTTTCACCGGTATCCCTGTGAGCTACCGGAACAGATATGTTGTCATGGCATCATTATCGGATTCATTACCGTGGCACCCTTTCTTTCCACCACGGTGACAAAATGCCCCATATATTATAACATGCCAACATTTTCATAAATTCTGCATAAAACTTGCTCATGTCATTCGCATCATGGTAATAACATCGAAAATGTTTAAATTGTTGTTGCACCAAATTGCTAATGCATATGGGGATTCACCGGGTTTGTTGTTTGTTATATCCGGCCCCATTTAAATTGTTTAGATGGTATAGTTTTGTTATGCCTCACCTCTTGCCATGTTTAACAACATTTAATATTGTTGGGTACTTAACCGAGAGAGAACTAAATAAGCCATGTGGTGTTTCGTCAATATGCAACTCGTTGCATATTGATCTCCACTTAATTTGTAGTTTTGTTTGTGCACTTTGCCATGCCATGCATATTTAAATCGGACATGCACCATACTTAGTTGTGCATCATGCCATGTTTACGTGAGGGTTGTTTACTATGTTGTTTGCTTCTTTCCGGTGTTGCTTCTTCGGGTTGGTTCTGATAACGTTGCATTGTGAGGATCCGTTCGACTACGTCCGTTTGTCTTCTTCCTGGACTCGTTCTTCCTCCTTGCGGTATTTCAGGCAAGATGACCATACCCTCGAAATCACTTCTATCTTTGCTTGCTTAGTTGCTCGCTCTTTTGCTATGCCTATGCTGCGATACCTACCACTTGCTTATCATGCCTCCCATATTGTTGAACCAAGCCTCTAACGCACCTTGTCCTAGCAAACCGTTGTTTGGCTATGTTACCGCTTTGCTCAGCCCCTCTTATAGCGTTTCTAGTTGCAGGTGAAGATTGGAGTTTGTTCCATGTTGGAACATGGATATTTTGTTGGGATATCACAATATGTCTTATTTAATTAATGCATCTATATACTTGGTAAAGGGTGGAAGGCTCGGCCTTATGCCTTGTGCTTTGTTCCACTCTTGCCGCCCTAGTTTCCGTCATATCGGTGTTATGTTCCCGGATTTTGCGTTCCTTACGCGGTTGGGTTATAATGGGAACCCCTTGACAGTTCGCCTTGAATAAAACTCCTCCAGCAAGGCCCAACCTTGGTTTTACCATTTGCACTAACAACCTATAACCTTCCCTTGGGTTTTCGCGAGCCCGACGGTCATCTTCATTTTAAACCCCCCCGGCCCAGTGCTCCTCTGAGTGTTGGTCCGAAACGGGCAGCCTGCGGGGCCACCTTGGGGGAACTCGAGGGTTGGTTTTACTCGTAGCTTGACCTATCCGGTGTGCCCTAAGAACGGGATATGTGCAGCTCCTATCGGGATTTGTCGGCGCATCGGGCGGCTTTGCTGGTCTTGTTTTACCATTGTCGAAATGTCTTGTATCCGGGATTCCGAGTCTGATCGGGTCTCCCCGCTAGAAGGAATATCCTTCGTTGACCGTGAGAGCTTGTGATGGGCTAAGTTGGGACTCCCCTGCAGGGATTTGAACTTTCGAAAGCCATGCCCGCGGTTATGGGCAGATGGTAATTTGTTAATGTCCGGTTGTAGAAAACCTGAAGTTGACCTTAATTAAAAATACATCAACCGCGTGTGTTACCGTGATGGTCTCTTCTCGGCGGGGTCCGGGAAGTGAACACAGTGTTGGAGTTATGCTTGACGTAGGTTGTTTTAGGATCACTTCTTGATCATACTTTCTCGAACGTGCTTTGCCTTCTCTTCTCGCTCTCATTTGCGTATGTTAGCCACCATATATGCTAGTCGCTTGCTGCAGCTCCACCTCATACCTTTTACCTTACCCATAAGCTTAAATAGACTTGATCGCGAGGGTGTGAGATTGCTGAGTCCCCGTGACTCACAGATACTTCCAAAACCAGCTTGCAGGTGCCGTTGAACCGAGCAGGTGACGCAACCAAGCTCCAGGAGGAGCTCGATGAAGATCTTGTCCTTTGTGTTGTTTCGTTCTAGTTGATCAGTAGTGGAGCCCAGTCGGGACGATCGGGGATCTGTGTAGCATTTGGGGTATTCTTCTTTTATTTTGGGTTCCGTAGTCGGACCTTGATTGTATTTGTTTGATGTAATGCTTTATTCATGTAATTGTGTGAAGTGGCGATTGTAAGCCAACTATGTATCTCTTTCCCTTATGTATTACATGGGTTTTGTGAAGATTACCTCACTTGCGACATTGCTTTCAATGCGGTTATGCCTCTAAGTCGTGCTTCGACACGTGGGAGATATAGCCGCATCGAGGGCGTTACATCAGGCGACTTGCATAACAAATATATGTTTTTACACAGCAAAAGATCCATAAAAACAACAACATAAAGAAAAACTATCACTGCTCGCGGAAAGAGACGACCTCATCGTCTTTGGCTGCTAGCGCGAACGAGCCATCACTGCCGACGTGTGTCTCCGCACCGTGGTTGTCCTCGGCCTCCGGCTACTCGTTCAAATGGAGCATGCAGGCGCTCTGCACGGACGAGAGCACAGCCTGGTTCAAGTTGAGGATGTCCGGTTCCGCCTGCAGGAGGGCCACGATGGCGGCAGCATCCGTGCGCTCCGCGTCGAGTCGAGACTCCACCGCCCGGTTCAAGTCCAGGACGTCCGGTTCCGCCTACAAGAGGGCGTCGATGAGAGCGGCATCTGTGTGCTCTGCGTCGAGTTGAGCCTCTGCCGCCCGGTTCAAGTCCAGGACGTCCGGTTCCGCCTGCAGGAGGGCCTCAATGGCAGCGGCATCCGCGCGCTCCGCCTGAAGTTGAGCCTCCGCCACCCGGTTCACATCCACGACATCCAGTTCCGCCTGCAGGAGAGCCTCGGTGGCAGCGGCATGGGCACGCTCCGTGTCGAGTTGAGCCTCTGCCTCCCAGTCGTCCTTTAGTATCTCCATGTTGAACCGCTGGCCCGCCTGCACCATGGGGGACTCGGATGCTGGCATGAAGTCGACGTCCATCGTCTCATACCCATCGGGGGCCTTCTGCGCTGTGACCTCTGCCATGAACACTGGATTGGCTTCCTCCTCCTCATAGCTATGCTCCAGAGAACTCGGGGATTGGCCCGCCGCAAAGCGAGCTTGGGAACGGAGGTCTGTGGCGCCGACCGCCGCTGCGATTTCTGCGCGGCGCTCCGGCGTCAGCATCTTGTAGTAAGTGATCTTGCGACGCACCATGGCTTTCCGGTGAACTAGGGGATGCTTGATGCAGGCTAGGGGATCGAAAGGTGGGGGAATGGGGTGGAGATTTGGTGTGGTTTTAGGGCAGTGGCTGGCGTAGGCCGAGCAGCGAAGGTTCTGGTGTGAATAGTGGTTTCGGTGACGACCGGTCAATCGGTTTTGACTGTACATCGCTCTTGTCGTGTTCGCGTTGCAGCCCGACACGCTGGACCCTCCATGTCGCTCACCGAATGGAACACGCTTCGTCTTGCGTTTTCGCTCTCTTGTGGGACCGCAGTTGAGAGCAAACCGACGTCCCTCCCCCTCCCCCGCCCGCGTCATTTATTATACCACCACTCCCTCCGTTTTATGCGGAGTAAATAAAAACAGAGGGAATATACTACGGATGAGGATCCCCTTACGTGGCCGAACCCATTGAGTAACTGACATGCGGGGCCTAGCAAGCATGGGGTCCGCCAGTAAGTGACCGAAAGGGACGGTAAGGCAGGGATACCTACGTCAGAGGATCCACTTCCACTATACTACTTTGACCAAATGTTAGAGTAATAATATATGACATGCAACTTACACAAATGTTAGAGTAATAATATATGACATGCAACTTACACAAAGCATACAGGGTCTAATGCGTTTTTCTAGGCTAACTTTGACCAAATGTTAGAGTAATAATATATGACATGCAACTTACACAAAGCATACGGTCAAATTCGTATGTGAAAGGAGTTTCCATTGATATAATTTTCACATTATACATCTCATGTACTATTAATCTTGTCAATAGTCAAATTGGAAGCCATCTCGAGTACAAATCTAGGAGTACGTACGAATCTAACAATATTGATTGGGCGTTGTTGAATGTTGATACTTTTTTTATCAAAGTAGATATACTTTGACTACACATAAAACTTATATGTAAACTAGAAAGGATAGGAGGGAGTATATTGTACGTTCAAAAATGAAACGAACATTGAATACCCTTTATATATGATTTGCGGATGCTATGATCACCGGTTCAAAATTTTGAATCCGCCTTAGGTATCATGTGCCCCCACTCGTTCCCTCTTGATTTCATCTCGGGGTCCAGAGATCTATTGAAAGAGGACTAGAGTGGATACATGCGAATGATACTCGGTGGAATGTTCAAATGAGGCATGCGGGAGGATGGACTCGACTAGAGGTCGACATGATCAATGGAGAAGAGGGATGGAGAGGAATGAGAAATAAGCAAACGCCACATGATTATACTTGAACGGCTCAAAAAAACAATAAGTTGTCTCGCTTGGCCTACATAGTGAAAGGCCTAATGCACAACGCGGAGCACTGACGCTCGAATATGGCCGGGAAAATAGGGAAACAGACATGTGGGGCACACCCGTCGGGACGACGTGGCGCAGACTAGTCCAATGGAGGAGCTGGCCCACGACCTCCTCGCCACCGACAACTGTTCATGTTGGTCGTAGGGGCCAACAACGGGGCGCGACACGCTCATATCGTTGCTAGACACGGTCGGTTTCAGTTTACCGAGGGTGGCGTTAGTGCTGTGGCACGACCAACGGTATGTTTGGTTTGTTCCCAAGGTTGCCCCATCAAATAATTGGGTAGCCAAAATTTTGGTTGAGGTATTGGTTGCCCATGATTTGGCCGACATTGGCAAGAAAAATGAACTTGAGTTGGCTAGAGTTCATTAGCATGCCAAAGAAATGGCAACCATCCAAACAAAGACCAATCTTTGGGTCATGACCAAAATTTTGGTTGAGGTATTGGTTGCCCATGAGTTGGCCGACATTGGCAAGAAAAATGAACTAGAGTTGGCTAGAGTTCATTGGCATGCCAAAAAAAGGCAACCATCCAAACAAAGACCAATCTTTTGGTAATGACCAAAATTTTGGCAGGGTGCACTTTGGCCACAATCCAAACACACCCCAACACCCGGCTCGTCGAGGATGCACGGGGCGCCGCGACGCGTCCGCGGAGTGGTGTAGCGCGGCCAACTGCATCTATGGACCTGAGACCATGCCGGGTCGTCTTGCTTTTTCAATGACATGCGGGGATTGCATGTGAGCAAAGGGCATCTCCAACGTTCCCACGACCGCAGATGACTACCCTGGCACACCAAAACCCTCGTCCCTCGCGCCGTCGCGCGGTGCGTTCCCAGCCGGCGCCAGCAGCCCGCATTCATGCCGTCCATTCGTATGTCGTTATTAAGAGGCTCAGTGCCCGTGGAACCAACTCCAGCGACTTAATGACGCACCCGGACGCTTGGCCTCACCGGAATGCGCTACTTAAAGCGGCAACGCCCAGCTAACCTCCACACCATAGCGCATCGTCCTCCTACCTGGAACCACATCCACCATGACCGCAAGCGCGAACGCTCTGCGGGAGAGCTTGTCTTCGGGGATGGAGCTCGAGGTCGCCGCCCTCGCTCAAGTCGCCACACAAGCGGTAGCCACGCTGGAGGCCGAGGGCAGGAGCACCATCATCCACGCGTCCTACTTGCCGCCGTCCAACGTCCGGCACCATCGAGGTCGGGGACTCCTCCGAGGATGAGTAGGGCATGGGAGGCGGCAGGACATGGTGTGCCAACTGGCCGGTCCATCTCCCGTGTTCTACTTTTCCTCGCTGGAGACCGCACCTTCACTTCACGGGTCTTGAACCCTGCCCCCGTACATGGAGATCACAGATGGAGGACGTTGGTCGACGCCGTAGAATAGGTTTAGGGTCGGGTTTCTTTTATTTTTTTGTCCTATAAAAGTTCAAAATGTAATGAAAATCTGCCGTGTTTGCATTAATCTTGGCCGGTGTATATGAACTTTCACAATAATATACATATTGTAGGAGTACTAGCAAGATGCCCGTGCGTTGCACGGAAGATCAAGATCTTGTGAGAGAAAAGGATGAACGAGGGAAAGCCTTATCTGCAAATGTGGAGAGGAGTGCGGGTAAATTGTCATAGTTTCCTTCCTATCCGTTAGATATAGATCGGACGGCCTATATTGCAGGATCGGACACATATTTCTACATCTACGGGAACCTACGAGAGGGTTAACGTAAATTGCCTCTGTCTCTCTCCTCCCCTGATTTTCATGGTGGTGTGCCCCTCCCTCCCCCCAATCTACAATCCACAGCTCACACGTTTCACATTACATTAATTACGTAACTGGGATTACGTAGGTGTAGCATTACTCGTCCTAAAAAACCCAACTAAGCCAACCTCCCAGCATATCGCACGGGAAAAGACCCGGCCGCGCTGTTTTAGTTGGGATTACTGGATTACTAGTAGTAGTATCGATGGATCGCACAAAGCAACCGATTTTTTTGAGGGGGCGAAGCACCTAGTTTAAAAGGAAAAAATGTTGCACACTCACAACACTCCTGTCGCGGTCGCATTGCACCCCACACACGTTCGGTCCTGCACACGGCTCACGCAAACGGAACGCGCTTCGGCTTGCCTCTTCACTGACACGTGGGACTGCACTTGGAGAAAACG